>NC_137466.1:94748734-94974522 GCF_964235325.1 Thermobia domestica
CTACTGGGCCCGTATGGGCTCGTCATCAGCAGTCACTGATACACTCACCAAGCCAATCATCTACGGAAAATAGAACTCAAATTTGGCCCGAAATATAAAGCTTCCAAACTCTCTTCCATCTCGACTCACAGCCCGATATCCAGGCCTGCAGTTCATCATCCACATCCCATCCGGAAATAGGTTGTGAACCACGACCACAGACACAGGACACCGACCTCCGAGTGGAGCTGGCACTGAGTACAAAGAAGATCTTGATGTTGTTTGTGAAAGCCCTATCTGAAATTTAAAAAAAAAAAATCTTTTGAAACAGAATTTTGTAATTTAAAAAAAAAAAAATCCAAACTAAGATTTTGATCGAAACTGATAAAATAAGAACTTTCTACAGATTCGGTTGTTTTCAACTCGGTCACACTAAGGAAAGTCTCTTCCCTGAATTTCACAGCTATTTCATTTCCCCAGTAAACTTATTCTGCACATACCGCTCTTGTTTTTTTTTTATGCTTCGCATGCATACCAAAAACATCGACTACATATTTCTACTATTTCTCAAAATTACAAGCTAATTAGATTTCGTATTCAAAAAGAAAGATGCATTCACGGCTAGTAATTTTTATTTTCTTTCAAAATATTCATGAATGTAACACGAAATATTCGTTAACAGGAAAATGTTTACATTGAACTGACATACCCATCAAAATAAAATTTAATGAAATCGATTTCTATACTTTCAAAGCCAAAAACATTATTTACTTTTGTTTATATTCTTGAAATATTATATTCTTTGATATTCATTGAATATTCTTGCCTTCTAGAGCATTTTCATGGTATCGACACGCAAAACAAACAAAAGAATACAATAGTAAATACAAAACACTACCGAAAATAATAAATTCACTGCCTACAGATTGTGGTTAGCTTAATTTGCCTTTTGTTTACATATATTCCTTGGTGCTTACACTCTTCTGTGCATCGAGATCGTGGCCGGCGTAGAGGATTTACGCTCTTCGCGACCTCTTGTCAGCTCGGACCCACATGACAATCTAGCACAGGCAAGACATGCATATAATATATTCACACAACTTAAACCTAAAGCCCTAATCTAACTAAACTAACTTAACCTAAACAAGTATATATATTAAAAAAAAAATCACACATACATTTCCTAAAGCACCATACTTAACTTGCATTTATATTTTATTTTCGCTACCACACTTCTACCGAAGACGCAGTGGTTAGTCTTGCATTAGTGTCGTTCAGAATATATTCAATTTCTTAAAAGAAGGAAAAATATTTACTAGTAATTATCAACATTGTAATTCTAACTTGATGGGTATCAGTTTTCTAAAATAGTACGTAGGTTTAACCTATTGATGAACGTTTTCGGTTATCGGTACGCAAGATGCATGTACCCTTGCACTCGACAATAGCCGTGATACTGACACTTGTTTACATCTTCAACATTCATAATCATTCTACGTCAAACCAAAGAAAACATGCCAAAATGATTAAAGGTTGAATTTTGAGCAGAATTACCGAAATAAATAATTTCTAGATTTTGGGGAATCTAAAACATCTTTCATCACTGGGGAAAATGTGTGTGTGGTACACACATTTTCTTGAGATTACGACAATCGCTCTGCTGAGATTCTAGCTTTCTTTCCCCCCCATCGAATGAAAACACGACGTCACATTGCCTAAATCTACATGCGTGCGGCGTTGAGGGAAACTTTACGAATTTAGTGCTTCATATTACAAGTATTACACAAACACCAGAAAATATATTCACTCATGATAGTTTGCCAGAACAAGGAAAAATTTGAATCCAAATACCTGAGTTTCACTTTCACTGTTCCTTACTTACTTGACATCCTCTTCTTACACCAAGATTAAACGGATATGTTAAACAACAAAAAAGTCCTGATAACTTCCACCCGAGGTTCCTGGGAAACTCGTGATACGTGGTCTCAAAAATAGGTTTTTGGAAACTCCTTCAGCACCTTTCCAGAAAAGCCATCGAGCGTGGCTTGACTTCTTCTTCCTCGTGTCTGCACCACTACTCAATATTCTTTCTCTCTCTTCCACCGTCTCCTCTTTCTTCTCTTAGGTTCTCTGGTGGACCGAGAACGCAAAATTTGCTAAGGAGCTCATTCCATACCACTGGATAGCTACAGGCTAGTATCCGTTATGTTATGCGAAATTACTTCACAATTGTCTTATTTCCGGATTAACAATTTGTTGAAACACCAAATGTCGTACAGTTATCTCTTCCAATATTCGCCAAAACGAAGAATTTGACACAATTTTCACGTGATTACAAATTATTCCCCTTTTTCGCAGACGCTAAACACTGCACGTCTGACTCTTGAAATGGCTGACGCCGTAAGACAAAGAGTTACGAGAAGATGATCCCCAATTGGAAGATAATTATGACGTAATCATAGGATGATAGGCTTCTGAGTGAAGATCAAAGAGAACCGAAATCTCAGCCGCAGCTGTGATTGTGGATTAGCCAATCAGATAATTTTACTTCGAAACAAAGAGATGCACCAAGAAGAAATTATGGCTGACTTTATTAATTTGGAATTTTGAAGAAGATTTTACGAAATAAAATTTTTAGCTTTCTTGTGAAGATTCCCTATGCCGAAATATGAATAGAAATGAACTGGAAACCATTGAAAAAGCCGAAATACACACTTATTTGTCTAAAATAATAATATATTCATGGATAAATACGTAAAATATATAAAATATAATTAATAATCATGTAATCTTCATCTAACCTCTATTGAAATGATCTGTTTTACTAAAGTTGCGCAAAATTCTCAACCTACGGTTTGCTCTACTATAAAATAAAAGTTTCTATTAACATTTTAAATAAATTTTAAAATTTTCTACCAACATACAAGGTGCTCAAAAGCATCGGGCCATGTTACATTATGCTGAGCATAAGGTAACATCCTCCGGGAGCTTCGGAGAAAAAAAAAAAATCTGAACTTAAGAGTTCTTCTTAAGTTGTGTTTTTTTTTTTTTTTTTTTTTTTTTTTTGTTACTACTAAATTACTAGAGACTATACAAGATAAAACATTCCTTTTTTTTTTCTCAATTCTAATTACAACTATACATTCTAATCAAGCCTAACCTAACCTTAACCTATAAACTATTTTTTTTTTTTTTTTTTTTTTCATCCTTCTAATAATTCCTTTCTTTTCTCTTCTGAGCAGCGAAACAGTTTCAGATTGTCAAAACTCTGAACTCCTATATTTTCTCCCTGCAGAGTCTGCAATCTCGCTGAATTTCGAGATAGAGATACCACTTGGTAAGGTCCGACGTATGTGTGCATAAATTTTGCAAATACCTTTTTGGGTATAGACGATATATGGTGAGTTTTCACCATCACCAAAGAACCTTCTGTAACGACGTCTTGCTGTTTCCGCAGCTTTTTCTCCTTCTTCGGTTCTGCTGCCGGAACAGAAACTACAAATTTCTTGTTTTCATTTACTTGCACCGTCTCTTTGGGCCAAATGAAGTTTTCCTTGAAGCTCGTGGATGCTGAATACGTTAAGAAACGCTCCGCTGGAGTACATCCGAGAGCATCACACCAAGAGTGATTACACAAATCTTGGGCTGCTTTTAGAAAATTACTCCATTTGGACTGATTCTCGCTACAATTGAGAATCCTTCCAGATGGCATGTAATTTTCTAAAATCCCCGAATTTCGGAATCTGCCAAAACATTGAATTTCGAATTTAGAAGGTTAGTATCAAAATCGAACGAGGTTGGTACCAAATTGGAATTTTGACTACTCGCTAACCGATCTTGTTCTTTCTGGGGAGTTGAGGAATCCACATCGCAGTCCACACTCTCCCCTAATGAGGGCTGCGGTATGCATTTCCCAAACTATTCCCGTTCGTTTCCGGTGGCTGAGCCATCGTCGGTACGAATGACGTGTATTGCGGAGGCCATCCAGTGGACATCGCCATGTTCACTCCTGGGGAAGAAGTGGACGTGGGAGCCGCCACTCCCCCTCCAGGAAGTAAATTCGGCGCGTATCCTGGATAGGCTTGCGCTCCTGCTGAGGTCATCGCGTTTGGCGCGCATGTCTGAGATGTACCCCGAGGATACCCATAACTCATCGCTGCTGGATAGTAGCGTTGGTTGTACCCATACGGAGCATTCCGATTTCCATTACTCTCTCTTACCCAATTCGGTCTTCCTTGATTGGGCCATGGTCTTCGAGACTGGAAGTTCCTTCTTCGACCCCGGTTTCCGGAAAATCGGTCATCTCCTTTGCCATTGGAATTTCCTTCCTTCCTCTTGCTTTCGTCTTCCTCCGTCTGAGACGAAGTATCTTTGGTGGCTTGTTTCCCTAACTTTTCTGTCTTTTTGACGACTTTCGCCTGACGTACCTGAAAGCGTCTAAACTTCTTGTCCGTGACCGGTTCACTAGGCTCTGGATGTCCCTCTATTTCAGCTATTTTCACCATAAGGTGTTGAATGTTCTTTGGCTCAACAACTCTCAACAACTTGGCGTCACCAGCTGGTAAGCAATCCAAGACTATCTCTATCAGTTCACTTTCATCCGGGTGTTGTGCCACCGCATAATATTCTGCCACTATTTTCCACGCAAAGTCCGTTAATCGGCTGTACTTTGCTCGATCGTATTTCATTCCCTGAATGAACTTCTTTTGCAACCTTTCCATTCTCGCTGAAAAATAGTGTTCTCGGAACAGACGCACAAAATCCGCGTAACTATTTATGTCTTGACATACAGTCTGGAACCATGTCTTGGCCCCAGCTGTTAAGCAACAAGGTACCAAGGTTAGACGTTCGTGTTCAGATGCCGAAATTACCTTAAAGGTTTGTTCCAAATTTTCTAGAAATGTTCTAGCCAAACCGTATTCACCAGAAAATGTAGGTAAGTGATTTAATTCAGAGAGTCTTAAATTTAGAGTTCGCTTACCAATGCCTTCCTCGCTTCTACTGGGGTTCACGGGAGAATTGTGGCCAACCACGGGGCTCTTTGCACCCAATTGATTTTGACCGAAAATGGAATAGTGTTGGTAATTTTGTCCAGAAATTAAGTTGTCTGGCATTGATACCACCGCGTGACCACATATTCCCTCCTGAACTCCAGCACACGAAGGAGTCATGTCTGCTACACTACTAGAGGACACCACATGGTTCAACCGACAACTAGGATTGGAAAATCCTGACACCGGAGGCGAAACCAACAATGGATTCGACCTCCTGGACAACGCCTGACTACCTATTGTCTCAACACCGGACATATGTGACTTGTTTAAATTCAACGTTCGTGAAGATAATTCAAAGGGAAAGACATTTGTGCCGTGAATGTTGGTCGGCTGACAGACAGAGACAGTCACCGTGGGAATAGTACGAGTCTCCCCAACTGAAGAGACCGGTACATCCACTTGGATGTCTGACTCGGTCCCGTCAGACTCGATTCCATCACCGACAACAAAGTCTCGCGCTCGCTTACGACCACACCGTTTATCTTTTCTTTGGTTTGTTTTTCCCTCTAACGTCTGAATCCTGGCTTCAAGTGCCTGACACGACCTTTGGGTACTGAGTTCGAGATGTGAGAACTCCTTTGTCAAGTCGTCACATCGTCGATTTTGCGCTTCAACCGATAACCGGAGACCTTCCTCAACGGCATCTACCCGCGCGTCTATTTTACTCTGATAGTTCCCAACAGAGGTATATAAGTCGCGAACTTCCGACCTAACCGCCTCTACGTCTTCGTTCACATGGGCTACTTTTTCATTTATCGTTTGTAACAATTCAAATTTTACATTATCGAATTTCTCATTCATATCCTGGAATTTACTATCAACCTGTTTGCTCATCGCATGAAAGTTACTATGAACGTCCTGAAATTTATTGCTAATATCCTGAAATTTATTGTCCACCTTTTCAAATTTTTCGTTTAGGGTTAATGTTAAAGTTTGACTGAAGCGTTCCATCATGGCCGCAAAGTCCGTTAGTTGCACATTTGGACCGGAAGCTACGTTTCCTTGACTTCCTTCCTCATTATCAGAATTGTTCGGACTACCCCGCGTTCCACGTTCGCCTTCATCACTTTCAGTTTCCGAAGATTTCGGCAGTGGCAACACTGTCGCCTGTTTCGCCAGGCAGGGCTTACATAACCACGGCTCACTACTTTTGTCTAACTCCTGTACTTGTTCCTCGGATAAACCATAACATTGGGCATGTACCCATCTATAACAGCTGTCACAATAAACACTAAACCCAGCAATTTCGTCTGAACAGCATATATATTCACTCGGATGACGAGATTCGTTACTTGATCTGCTACCCACAGACATTTCCACTTTCATTGAGTTTGTTTCCCACAACATCACGCACATATAGATTCAGAAGTGACCATGTTTCATTCAATGTAGCGATTGTCGTAATTATCCCCATTACAAATACTCTGCTGTGATTGTTTGCTTTCCTTAGCGCTCGCGTAGGATTGAAACAACAGAAATCCTGGATAGGGGTCGCCATTTTTACAAAAGATAAAAAAAAAAATAAAATAATAATAATAAATAAAATAAATTGTTGTTGTTTGTTTTCTTGTATGATGTTCCCTTTCCTTGAGATTACATGCTATGTTGAATGTATCACTGACTAGTGACACCGAACCTACTGGGCCCGTATGGGCTCGTCATCAGCAGTCACTGATACACTCACCAAGCCAATCATCTACGGAAAATAGAACTCAAATTTGGCCCGAAATATAAAGCTTCCAAACTCTCTTCCATCTCGACTCACAGCCCGATATCCAGGCCTGCAGTTCATCATCCACATCCCATCCGGAAATAGGTTGTGAACCACGACCACAGACACAGGACACCGACCTCCGAGTGGAGCTGGCACTGAGTACAAAGAAGATCTTGATGTTGTTTGTGAAAGCCCTATCTGAAATTTTAAAAAAAAAAATCTTTTGAAACAGAATTTTGTAATTTAAAAAAAAAAAATCCAAACTAAGATTTTGATCGAAACTGATAAAATAAGAACTTTCTACAGATTCGGTTGTTTTCAACTCGGTCACACTAAGGAAAGTCTCTTCCCTGAATTTCACAGCTATTTCATTTCCCCAGTAAACTTATTCTGCACATACCGCTCTTGTTTTTTTTTTATGCTTCGCATGCATACCAAAAACATCGACTACATATTTCTACTATTTCTCAAAATTACAAGCTAATTAGATTTCGTATTCAAAAAGAAAGATGCATTCACGGCTAGTAATTTTTATTTTCTTTCAAAATATTCATGAATGTAACACGAAATATTCGTTAACAGGAAAATGTTTACATTGAACTGACATACCCATCAAAATAAAATTTAATGAAATCGATTTCTATACTTTCAAAGCCAAAAACATTATTTACTTTTGTTTATATTCTTGAAATATTATATTCTTTGATATTCATTGAATATTCTTGCCTTCTAGAGCATTTTCATGGTATCGACACGCAAAACAAACAAAAGAATACAATAGTAAATACAAAACACTACCGAAAATAATAAATTCACTGCCTACAGATTGTGGTTAGCTTAATTTGCCTTTTGTTTACATATATTCCTTGGTGCTTACACTCTTCTGTGCATCGAGATCGTGGCCGGCGTAGAGGATTTACGCTCTTCGCGACCTCTTGTCAGCTCGGACCCACATGACAATCTAGCACAGGCAAGACATGCATATAATATATTCACACAACTTAAACCTAAAGCCCTAATCTAACTAAACTAACTTAACCTAAACAAGTATATATATTAAAAAAAAAAATCACACATACATTTCCTAAAGCACCATACTTAACTTGCATTTATATTTTATTTTCGCTACCACACTTCTACCGAAGACGCAGTGGTTAGTCTTGCATTAGTGTCGTTCAGAATATATTCAATTTCTTAAAAGAAGGAAAAATATTTACTAGTAATTATCAACATTGTAATTCTAACTTGATGGGTATCAGTTTTCTAAAATAGTACGTAGGTTTAACCTATTGATGAACGTTTTCGGTTATCGGTACGCAAGATGCATGTACCCTTGCACTCGACAATAGCCGTGATACTGACACTTGTTTACATCTTCAACATTCATAATCATTCTACGTCAAACCAAAGAAAACATGCCAAAATGATTAAAGGTTGAATTTTGAGCAGAATTACCGAAATAAATAATTTCTAGATTTTGGGGAATCTAAAACATCTTTCATCACTGGGGAAAATGTGTGTGTGGTACACACATTTTCTTGAGATTACGACAATCGCTCTGCTGAGATTCTAGCTTTCTTTCCCCCCCATCGAATGAAAACACGACGTCACATTGCCTAAATCTACATGCGTGCGGCGTTGAGGGAAACTTTACGAATTTAGTGCTTCATATTACAAGTATTACACAAACACCAGAAAATATATTCACTCATGATAGTTTGCCAGAACAAGGAAAAATTTGAATCCAAATACCTGAGTTTCACTTTCACTGTTCCTTACTTACTTGACATCCTCTTCTTACACCAAGATTAAACGGATATGTTAAACAACAAAAAAGTCCTGATAACTTCCACCCGAGGTTCCTGGGAAACTCGTGATACGTGGTCTCAAAAATAGGTTTTTGGAAACTCCTTCAGCACCTTTCCAGAAAAGCCATCGAGCGTGGCTTGACTTCTTCTTCCTCGTGTCTGCACCACTACTCAATATTCTTTCTCTCTCTTCCACCGTCTCCTCTTTCTTCTCTTAGGTTCTCTGGTGGACCGAGAACGCAAAATTTGCTAAGGAGCTCATTCCATACCACTGGATAGCTACAGGCTAGTATCCGTTATGTTATGCGAAATTACTTCACAATTGTCTTATTTCCGGATTAACAATTTGTTGAAACACCAAATGTCGTACAGTTATCTCTTCCAATATTCGCCAAAACGAAGAATTTGACACAATTTTCACGTGATTACAAATTATTCCCCTTTTTCGCAGACGCTAAACACTGCACGTCTGACTCTTGAAATGGCTGACGCCGTAAGACAAAGAGTTACGAGAAGATGATCCCCAATTGGAAGATAATTATGACGTAATCATAGGATGATAGGCTTCTGAGTGAAGATCAAAGAGAACCGAAATCTCAGCCGCAGCTGTGATTGTGGATTAGCCAATCAGATAATTTTACTTCGAAACAAAGAGATGCACCAAGAAGAAATTATGGCTGACTTTATTAATTTGGAATTTTGAAGAAGATTTTACGAAATAAAATTTTTAGCTTTCTTGTGAAGATTCCCTATGCCGAAATATGAATAGAAATGAACTGGAAACCATTGAAAAAGCCGAAATACACACTTATTTGTCTAAAATAATAATATATTCATGGATAAATACGTAAAATATATAAAATATAATTAATAATCATGTAATCTTCATCTAACCTCTATTGAAATGATCTGTTTTACTAAAGTTGCGCAAAATTCTCAACCTACGGTTTGCTCTACTATAAAATAAAAGTTTCTATTAACATTTTAAATAAATTTTAAAATTTTCTACCAACATACAAGGTGCTCAAAAGCATCGGGCCATGTTACATTATGCTGAGCATAAGGTAACAGCTTCACTAGAATTGTTTTAGATCCTTTTGTTGTTATTATAATTGTAGAAGATGGCTCGTTCCAAAATGGACGAATTGGCCTGTTTCAAATAGTTCTGTTTCCACACTAGTTTGTGAATTAAAAAGGAAGGCAGAAGCGTAGAACATACAAAAAATTATATAAAACACTATAAAAATTGTAATACACTACATTATGTCCAAAATTGAAATTGTTGTTAAAAATTAAGTTGAAATAATTGAAGAGCATGACGCTCTATTGTGTAGAACATTCTACGCCATCTTGCCAACCAAGTAAATCATTTGGTATGAAATACATACATATGTAATAACCTATTTTTAAAAAATTAGATATGTTCTTGAATGTGTACAGGCATCTGTTGGCTACTTTGTGATGAATTTAGTAATATATCTTATTTTTCCTGATGTGAAAGATGTCATATATAAACAGGAGAGAAGACAATCCTCACGGATTCCAGACTATTGAAATTAGTATGAAAGATTCGTGTTCTTTCCTCTTGAACCAAACTAACTTGAACCAAACTACTAAATACACAGTAATTTCTATATCAATCACTAACTGCAAAAACAGCAGGAAATCTCAACTCAACAGAAGAAAACGAAGATAGCTGGCTATAATGTTTCGGCCATTAGTGCCAGTACAACGGCAGTACAGATTCATTTTAACTCAACGTTAACTTATACATCAAAATAACAGAAATAATTGCATAAATGCGGTATTAACAATAACTAATAAACTCTTACTAATGGTAAAAATAAACAACAAGGGTGCATAAAATCAAAGATAATCTTATACTGTAATGGAGATCAAATGGGTACATTGCACAAGGTATAAGTGTTTATTTCTTAATCTCAAACAATGCTCAGATATCACGAATGAGAACGGGATCACATAAGTGTAGTAGTAAGGGTTATTTATATATGAAACGCATACATAGGCCTATCATTATCAAGAATTGTTGATCCATTGCTGGATTAAAGTGTTTCCAATTCTTTTGACAAGCATCTATCTTGGATAATTCGTTTCCAGGATATTTGCAGTGCTACCTAATTTCGTCGCATTAGTATGATGTGTAGATCTTTACTTATCAGGGCATTTTAGCGCGGTTAATGGATGTTATGTGCAGGAAGAGGTCTGAATTGTGGGAAAAGTAGACTTGGATGGTGCACTGTAGCAATGTGCCTACTCACGCTTTGCTCCTCATCTGCAGTTATCTAGAAAAACGTCAGACTCCTGTTGTTCCCCTCAACCCTATTCTCCGGATCTAGCAAAGCCTTTAGTTTATCCATAATTTCCAAACTATGGACGAGATTCAGAGCAGTGTGACAAAAGACCTGTGCATCATTACAGAAAGTACGTTCCAGCAGGGTTTCCAAAAATGGAAGAAATGTTGGGAGCGGTGTATTGCCAGTAGAAGAAACTACCTTGAAAGGGACAATGCTTTAAAGTTATACAATGAAAAATAAAAATGTTATAGCAAAAGTTTGGTTTCATTTTGAACACACCTTGTAAGTACCGAGAAAAACTTTTTTTCAAATGGATCCTAGATCTCAATAATAGATTTCACCTAAGGTAGTATTCTTCTATAGAAACCGGAAGTAGCAAGAAGCAACTTCAACTTCTGTTTCAATATTAATTCCCATTGAGCAAAAACTGTAAAAGATGTTGAGAATTATTATTATTATTATTATTATTATTATTATTATTATTATTATTATTATTATTATTATTATTATTATTATTATTATTATTGTACAGATTCACCGTCCGGGAAACAGCTTACATCTTTCACTTTCACTTTACCCTTCTACTATATACATGCGGAAATTGAAGACCTCGGCGGAAAATAAGGATATCCCATACTGACATGATTTTGAGATACAAGGCTTTGAATGTTTGGTTACGTATAGCGACACTATTGAGAAACCTGTAAGGAATTGGCAATATCTCTGTCATCTGTTGACTAAACTCGGTAATTCTTCGAGGGATAACAGATCCACTGGCGTCAAGCAGCATAAGGTGTTTCACTAATTTTTCACGGTTTTGAAGGTTGTCATTATCTTCCCACGAGGTCTTCAATTAAAGGTTTACTTCCGGTTTCAGTATTGCAAGGCCGTAATTTGAAAGTCCACTTTAGTGTCATAATGTGAAATGAAATTGATTTTTTTTTAAATTGTAGAATTAATCGAGAATTATAAGGAAAAAGTTCTACTTATTACGTTAGAGCGTGTTAGTATAATCGATTGCGATCATTCCACTTTATTATGTAATAAAGAAAACTGTTTTGTAAACAAAGAATAGAAGACTTCATGACAGTATGTAGGTGTGCAGCGTGCACACTCAGCCTTTACCTTCAAAAACCCTCGTCTCTGTGAATAAACTAAACTCGTCAAACTTGTGCTACGCCTTTTATTTGCACAGACATGTTTTCACTTTGGAAAAAAAAAAATAAATAAATAAAAAGAGAGAAGAAAATAAGTGTCATTGAAAGAAAGGAAAACCTAACGAAACTCAGTCAGTCTATCTGTCAGTCAGTGTTTATCACCTATACAATATTAAAGTTTTATTTTTTAATTTAGAATTTTGCAGAAGTTAGTGTTATAGTTTCTTTTTCATATTATTATTATTATTATTATTATTATTATTATTATTATTATTATTATTATTATTATTATTATTATTATTATTACTACTACTACTACTAATGGTGTATATCGGTTTAAATCGGTTTCAGCTTAATAATCTGACGGCTGCACAGTAGTCGGAAACAGAAAAAACAAACAAATGTGTGTTTGGTCTTGGGATACAAAATTAAAGTTTGCGGTTTTGCATTCGCACCATCTTCGAAGAAACACTAATACTTACTGGAATGTAATTTAGTTCAGGATTACGTTGTTTCGGCAAGGTTAAAAGATTCAATATAAAATCTTATTATATACTATTGCATTGACGTGTAATATACAGCAGCTCCACATGATTGATAGTTTATCACTGCACTACATGAGACTTTCATTACATCATTGATTCAGGGACGAAGGGCAATCCAAATTACATACAAGACAATGTACCCTTTTCTTTTGTAAGGCTCAGGTAGCATATCTCGATTGCGATCAATACAACATTACTCATCATGCACTTGCAATTAGATGGGGCTGACTCCTCCAGGTGCACTTGGGAGCAGCTATTTCCAATGCTCAACCTTTCTACTACTCATGGACAACTCAATAAACGCTATTTTACTGATAAGCAAGGATAAGCTTAGACTGCAGAGCTAGTAACATCAGCGTATATGTAACTTGTAGGTAACACTAACAAATCTATCATATTAATGATATGACAATAGATAACAAATAAAACTCTTCACTAAACACAAGTATTTGAGTCCTATGTACTATCCAACCTCTTTCATCGATCTCAGAAACGATATACCTGATTAAAACATATCATATTGTTTGGTTAATATTTTACTGATTTTTCGGCACTTTTATTTGTTCATGTTTACATGCATTTTATAGACAGCGAAAATATACCTACGTATGTCCTGAAACTCCGGATTTGGAAGGAGGAGATATTCTTATAATCAAATATCAATACCAATTTCATAGCAGGCGAAGTTGACAAAATCTATTTTTGATCGCTTTTTCTGTTTCCGACCACTGTGGGCCATCTCTGTCAAGTGTAGATTGTTTGAACACTTATTACTAAGGCCCGCAAGTTGAGGAAAAATCCTCTTTTTAACGAGTGCCCGAAGATGAAGTTTAACATATGTTCATTTTGGGTCATTGTAGGTCAGAAAATGGTGGATTTTATTTGACTTTTTTTTTGCCTTTTTCGGCTTTTTTGTTTATTTGTCTTTTTTAATCTTTTTCGTAGGTGTTAACGTCTTTTTTGGCACATCTTTCGACAATAAATTTACTGACTAACTCGAATCCCCACAACCTCTTAAACATCTTTTCTTCAGTAAAGAAAATTCAAAATATGAGACATTCTTCAGGCTGGACTGGTAAGACCAGATCTGAAACAATCAAAGTCAGGTAAGAAGGCGTAACAATGTCCTCCAGCAAGGGGGGGGGAGTTTCTTATTTTAGATTGTACTTCAGTTTGTGGAAGAAGAACAGACCGTTAACCTACCAGAAGCTTGTATTTCTTGAGTATTACATTCATTAAATATGTAATTCTAGTTAAATTGGGTCTTATTTTTAGTCCGTTTTTCCAGTTTTTGGTCCTTTTCTAGATATTTTTAGACCTTTTTATAGGTACTTTTTAGGCAATTTTTAGGTCTTCAACTTCCAGCCCTAGTTATTACTATTACTAGCTGAATCAGCGCTCTCTACACAGCGCATCATTCACATATGAGCATGAATCTCCTTGTCATTCCTCAGAACATTTGCACATGTCCCTTTGCACACACAAGTGAAGGACGTCTTGATAAAAATCGGCAAGGGGTATAATACAGGAGGTTTTTTTTTTTTCAATTACTTTTTCAATATCTCGCACCGTTTGCAAGATTTGAGCCCATTTCCAATTAGAGTTTCTAAGTCATGTATGATGAGCGGTTTCTTTCTTCTTGCATGCAGTATGTAATAAGCAAATATATTACACACACAATTAATTGTCAGTGATATATGGTGTTCACTGAGAAAAACATTTCAAACAATAAAGATTCATCTTAGACTGGAGAAATGGTTATCCTTCGTTTTTCATTGTCATTTGACCATGAAGCAAACGCCAATCCTATATACAAATGTGTGATGTTGGAATGTATAACTCGTAGGATGCCGAAATATTTACTTTTCGAAATGTCAATACTTCCAGTATACCCTTAAAAAATGTAATAAGGAAATAACAACCACTTTTTAAAAATATTCAATTAGAACTGAACAATCTACACAAAATTTGCAATCGATCAGTGAAAACGGCATCTTTCTAGAGCTTGTGGATTCCGAGACATCATTGTCAAAAAGTTGGCCACAATTTTATAAACTTTCCTTGATCATATTATATTCTTCTTCTTCTTCTTCTTCTTCTTCTTCTTCTTCTTATTATTATTATTATTATTATTATTATTATTATTATTATTATTATTATTATTATTATTATCGACCTAACCATCACGATCATATTTGAACCGAAAGAAAATTTAAATAAAAATAACGATTAGTACCACTAAAAATTACTTGAGTAAACATTACCGTAAATCAACTACAATTTTATCTATATTAAAATCAATGTTTTACTTCAATTTTTAGATATTAAAATTTGGAAATGCTATACTCACTATCTATACGCTTCTTTTTGTTTTTTCGTGAGACCTTCCTTAAACTGAAAGATTTCATTTCATAAACGCTTCTTCACCAGTAGAATAATGTATTTTCACGAAGTAGGTTTAATTCTTTATTAACATAGCTGCAAATATCGAAATACAGCTGTAAATTTCGCGGGTTTAATTCGTCGGAAGGAAGTTTCAGTGTTGACCCACCTTTTTGTAAAGAGTTTGGGAAGCCCCTTGAATAGAAAACTTCTGATCTACTGTAGAAACCCATAAATGGGGATAGGTGCTGATTGCCACGGGTGCTGACTGCCACAGCTAATTATGCCACGACTGTCACTGATTGCAAATATGAAAGTGCTGACTGCAACGAGCCTGGGAGAAACTGTATTTGGAAAGAGAGGAATTAATCCCTCATACTAAATTTATGATTATTAATTAATTTAGTAGGGATTAATTAGAGATTAATGTAGTAATCATCGCAGCAAATCTATGTGGCATCCTATAAGTTACAAAGTTGCTCACTAAGTGGAACGACATACACTTGGATGTTTATAAAGGGATTGTCTTTTCTGTTATATGTACAATTTGCACATTTCATTGTTTATATTAATTGTTTTATTGTATTACTTAATGGATATGATGGTCTGAAGCCAGCTGACAAGGGAAGTTTGGGAGAAAGCACTCGCCTGCACAGAAATAAGCATGTCATTTGAAGGACCAATTCATGCTGATTACAACAGGTAATAAAACTCCTGTACGTTGAGAACTGTTCGAGATATACAGTTTAGAAGTTTATATGAGAAAATGAGTGTATGCGGCGAAGCCTGATGGTCTGAACTTGCTATTGCTTGATCACTGGGGTCCATTCACAGACAAATTGACCATTACAAGTAGCATTACGGATAGCAAAGACCTAATGGTTCAGAAGATACCAAAGAATTGCACACGATTTGTGCAACCATTTGATGTGTTTTGATTCCGATCAATCAAAGATTATGGCAGATGAAACTTCTTCATCTGGACGTTATAATGTACCAACGAAACAATCAAATAAAGTTCGTGTCCATACGAATCACTTCCGATCACCGCGATACATTGGATTATTTCAGTTTGCGTTCTACAAGGCAGGCTACGAACAAATTATAGGCCTATAACTTTTGAATCACTTGTCGAATTTGCTTTTTGCTTTGGTTCTGCGAACTGTTCCCTTGACGGATGCAACGCAATTGCACATATAAAATGTTCATGGTGCAAGGGAGTCTTTTGCCTGCGTCATTTCTTCATAAAACAGAAAAACAACAGTGATCAATTTTCATCTCTAACCTATGATTATTGTGAACAATGTAATGACTAATTGTATCTATCAAAGCCGTTACTTATTGCAAAACACTTTTCTCCGTTACTTTCGATAGCTTTCAATTCGTATGTCAATATTCGTTACTAATTATGTTGTACTTAACGCGTATAAATGCGTATATCCTCATTTTCTCATATAAACTTCCAAGTTGAATATCTCGAACCGTTCTCAACCGTACAGGAATTTTATTAGCTTGTTGTAATCAGCATGAATTGGGGCTTCAAATGGCATGCTTAGTTTCTCTGAAGGCGAGTGCTTTCTCCTGAACTTCCCTTGTGAGGGACAGCCAGCAGTGCTTTTTTGATGGAACTTTCAAGAGCTGCTCGAAACAATTTGGGCAGCTGTACACAGTTCATGCTGACATAGGGAGTTCAAGTGGGAATACATAAATCGTACCAATTTTGTACGCACCGCTCCCTGACAAAACTGAAAGTACACTCATGTCCAAAATTATTGTCGCATATCTATAACTGTCTTGTTGTAAGAATATAATTTGATAATTTTGCAGAGAACTTTTAAGACTGTTATTATGTGTATAATTAGAAAATGTATATTTGTGGTAAATTTCATAGGAAAAGAATTATAAATACGGAAATCATAGTGAGTAAAATAAAATGTAACTAAATGGACAAGAAAATTTTATTTTCGTTTTATTATTCTTATTTACTACTCTTTTGACATGAAATTTACCACATACTTGTCTTTACCGATTATACACATACTAACATTATAAGAAATACCGGGCGAATTCGTTATCAAATTATATTACTAGAACAACATATTTATAGTCATGCGACAATAATTTTGGACATGAGTGTACATACAGAGGCCTGTTTACCTTTGTTAGGTGTTGGTGTGAACAACACGATCCTAAGGTTCATCTAGTTTCTTTCATGCTTCTTGGCGTCCGGTAATGTTACGTCTAGCAACTTTCTCTCAGGCTCGTGGCAGTCAGCACGCCATCGTGGCAGTAAGCACCTTGATATTGGCAATCAGCACCAGTCGTGGCAATCCGCACCAATAATTGGCTATGGCAGTCAGCACCCCACCATAAATGGAACGCTCAGTGGGCAAAAGATTATGGTTTATTTCGGACATAATTGTTTAAGTCGAGTTTTGTTTATTGTGGACATAATTGATATTTAAGATCTCAATCTGAAGATCCTTTCACTGTTTAAAAGACTCATATCCAGGTATTGTAAATAACTCATATAATGTAAAAATACAGTGTTTCCATGTATTTAAACGAAACGTACTAACTTTATGCCTATTTTTTTTCTCACAATTTGTTAAACTGGACTTCAGTTCTCCAACGCCCCAAATATCGGTGATGACAATTGATGCATTGACCTCACACACCCAATTGCGTTTGCTATTTATTGCCTTTCAAAGATGGTAATGCCACGAATTTCGTGCTTTTACTTTAAACTTCTTCTAATGTGAGATTTGTTTGAAAGGAGGAAACACTGAAGGAGTTTAACGTACTGCAGAGGACATGTAATATGTAATTACATAAGAGTGTCAATTAGTTGAGTATATCTATCATTCTATTAACACAAGCTAAACATTGTAATTTTCACTAAGACTCATGTAACAAATTAATGTAGTTTTTCTTCCAATATTAAAAACTTCTTTTAAACGTGTTTGATTACTACTATACATTCTGGTCAACCTAATTTAAATAACATTGTAATATATTGATAGTAATGCTATAACTGATGATGATAGGAATGAACTGCCCTTCTGGGTAACCTGTCAAATATCCAGGGCTCACTCTTATTTACGATGCCCCTCTCGCAATACCGAAAATGAAATAAATAAAGGGTCTTTCCCAGTAAGATAGTGAAATCGGCCCTTAATCCAAATTGGGTCGCTATTGACCCAAAAGGTTACCCTCGACCTAAAACTACCGCAAAAAAAAAAAAAAAAAAAAATGACCCCTACCCTCTCCCCTTACCGAATTATCGTATCATACATGCTCAAAATTGAATATTTTTAAATTTTGGTAGGGGTGGTCGAAAAATTCTGAAAGCTTCACAGATTGTAGATACTATCCAGATGTAAATGTGGATTTTTTTCAAAACCATCAATATATATGTTCTTTATTTTTTGCGTGTTAAAAATTTCAAAAAATTGTAGAAAAAAATGGGGGGACACGTTGCTGACTTTTTGCTTAAAAAATTTGTTATACCCTTAGGTAGAACATATATTTTTTTCGGTGCCTGAAAGTGATGGCAACATTGTCAAAAAGAAATAAAACTGAAAACAAACGTGGTTTTCGCACAGTTTCCACACCATTTTAGAGCCCTCAACGTGAGGGGCCCTTCAAACAATCCTTTGCTAGAGTTCACAATTTTCATTTCTCTTGCTCCCTTCCACTTCTGTCGTTCCTCGGCTGCTTCGATTGTGTCCATTTCGGAATAGAAACACCAAATATATCTACATAACAGTGCTTCCACTGCAACCGACTCTTGCACAACAAAATTACACAGTTCGCGGTAGAGAGCGCTATCGACAGAGAACGCCACTGTATGTGGCCAGTGAAGCAAGCACTGATAAATACCAACGCGAGGTGTGTGTAACTTCATTGTGCAAGAGTCGGTTGCAGTGGAAGCACTGTTATGTAGATATATTTGGTGTTTCTATTCTGAAATGGACACAATCGAAGCAGTCGAAGAACGACAGAATCGGAAGAGACGCAAGAGAAATGAAAATTGTGAACTCTGGCAAAAGATTGTTTGAAGGGGCCCTCACCTTGAGGGCCCTAAAATGGAGAGAAAGCTGTGCGAAAAACACGTTTGTTTTCAGTTTTATTTCTTTTTAACAATGTTGCCATCACTTTCAGGCCCCGAAAAAAATATATGTTCTACCTAAGGGTATAACACATTTTTTAACCAAAAAATCAGCAACGTTCCCCCCCCCCCCCCCAATTTTTCTACATTTTTTGAAATTTTCAACACTCAAAAAAATAAAGAAAATACGCATCGATGGTTTTGAAAAAAATGCACATTTACATCTAGATAGTGTCTACAATCTGTGAAACTTTCAAAATTTTTCGACCACCCCCACCAAAATTTAAAAAATATTCAATTTTGAGCATGTATGGTACGGTAATTCGGTAAGGGGAGGGGGTAGAGGGTCATTTTTTTAAGGTAGTTTTAGGTAAAGGGTAACCTTTTGGGTCAATAGCGACCCAATTTGGATCAAGGGCCGATTTCACTATTTTACTAGGAAAGACTCCCTGAAACATTTACATTATTTTTGTGGAACAACAGACAAAATAATCCGTGTATCTTGTTGGTAAGAACTTTTCAAGGCGCGCGTGAAGTTGGCTTGTGCCTGAAATTATACAGCTAGCTATATTGCCATGGAGCTCAGCAGCTATCTCCTGTGAACAAACTTCAAACTAAAATAGTACTTTTGTTTGAAATATCTTTATTTCAAAATTATGTCTTATGTCTTTCAAGACACAGGGGCTGCCAATCCTTCCCAAGGGCTTTTGCGCAACCCCACCAAATTTACAATTCTGTCCTCCAAATGTGTTTTTCTTCCGTCCCCCCAATTTATAATTCTCCAATTCGATTGTATCATTTTCTATCAAAAATTATAACCCCGTCAACTTGAGTCCTAAAACCTGCCTGTAGGTACCCGTTACATAAATGACGTAATACTTTCTCTCTGTCTGCAACCAATCGACACGGCGCCCTCTCAATGTCTGTATCACTATCTTTTCCACTTCTGTTAAGTACTACAGTAATCGATAAAATACTTAATATTAATATGCATTTCTGTATTCTACTACCATTAATGGCAAGAAAAAAAAAATGTATTCCTGTAACCAACTCTAAAAGAATCTACATCTTCAATGCTATAGAAGCAAAAATCTGTGGATATTATATTGGCCTAATTCAAACCAGCCAATTTCGTTATAATCTTTTCCCGTTTCTCCTTGTTCGTTTTATCAAAGTACTTATCAGTCAAAGATACTGTATATAGTTTGAGATGTGTCATGCGAGGAACTACCGTCCTCTGTTTATATTCTTGAGAATGTAAACATTTCCGATGAGAACGTTATAGAACATTTCCGTAATTGTTCTATAGGATGATCTGCTTGATTTGTTATCTGGTAATTCGAAAATTTCAAAAGTGTCCATTATGTTCCAATTAAGATTTGATCTGATATTGTTTACATTATTTACCCTCTTTCAAATTCTTGTTTTTCGAATAAGTAAGTAATAAATAGGTGGGATCAGTAGTGTCATTCAAATAATTTACATCCATATCGTTATATTACCAGGGTTTATACCATATTCTGAAATGCCAAACTGCGGACGCACTTTTTGCTAGCTAACTAACTACATAAACATTAAATTTGGACTCAAGAATTTTGTGTACACATGCAGATAATATATAATGTACTGTAGAATAACAATTACTTACGCACATATCCTTATTACAGGAAATTCCTATTGGCTTCCGCTTTAAGCTCTTATTTCATGAAATATAGTTTAAATATTTAATATAGTTTAAATCATAAAGATCGCATTTACTATATCAATTTACACCATGCATAAAGTGTGCAGAAGAAGTAAACTATTCACTTCTTCACCACGTACATGTTTTTTTTTTTTTTTTTTTTTTTAGTTTCAAGAATCAAACAAAAAAGATTTGTCCTTAACCCACTTAATCCCAAATTATTTTTGTTTCAGAGTTTCTTAATTCCTTCTACACTTATTGATTCTGACCTCATTTAATATATTTGAGCATTTTAGTAGTAGCAGATGGACTGGTCCTTATTGTAAAAGACGAAATAAATCCACAACAAATAATCCACAAACAAAAATTGATAAAAATAAATCGTTCCCATTTGGGAACAGTGGGATTAAAAGGGTTAAATACTTACTACTACGGGGATTCGAAAAAAAAATGAAAACTTTCAGTTTTACGTCCCACGGTTATGCCTCCAAGCTAAAGGAAACGGTGGTGATGAGAATTAAAGAAATGATGGAATAAATAAAATGGGAGGAAACGGAAGAACCCTGAGAGCACCCACGCAAGTGGTGTTTGTCCACTCAGCTCACTTGATGTGAACTGAGATGAAATCACGGATGCCCACGCATCAGAGGTGTACGCTTTGCCACTGCGTGCACCAAAGGGACACAAGCTTACCATTAGACCATCGGAAAGGGTATATCTCTTCTAGTTCAATTCAGTTCAGATCATTCCTTCTCATTATGAGAGATTCTTGGTGTGAGTAAGGAACCCAATATATCTGCTTTAGAACTCTTTCTATTGTCTCTTCCCTAACTATATAGATGTCAATTGTCTACAGTATCGTATAAAGATATAATTATGCAGTTTCGCAGCCTATCTATGGCAGACAATGTCTTCAAAGACACCTATGACATGAACTATAGGGATGGCCAAAATATTCCGGAATCAGCAAAGTAAATTCCGGAATTCATTTTCCGGAATCGGAAATTTCACTTTCGGAAAAATTCTGGAATTTAGAAAATTTCGGAATTCAGAAAAAATACCGGAATTTTTAAACTCGGGAATTTTCGAAAATCGGATTTTTTAAATTCCAGATTTTTCCGAATTCCCGATTTTACTTTCCGGATTCCGGAAAGTATTATAAAAATTCCAGAATTGGTCATTCCTAACGTGGACCAATACTTTTTTATTTTTATTTTGCAGAGACTTTGGACGGTATTACTTTCCTTGATATCTTCAAATATTGAAAAATGTTTGAAGCAGGGGTAAAAGTGGATCAGAAAATTTAAGGGGACGCATGACCTCATGCCATTCCCCGTTCCTATCTTTGACCATTCTAATTTTTTAGGAAATGGAGGGACACCATATATAATTTCTGGAAGTGGGGGGACGACGTTTATCCGCGATCCCCCTCACTTTTACACCTGGTTTGAAGAAATATTTTAAGGAACATTGCATTCATTCCTTAATTTAAATATTGAATCCGTATTTTAATGGAGATCCTCATTATATACCGGATGTATAAAAAGTTCGGGATCATAGGTCAACTACGTTATGTGTAAAGATACGAAAAATGGGAAAGAGAGGGAACTTGTTTGAAATACGTGGTTTTTCAATCTAAAATGGTGGAATTTTTCCAACCGTACTTCTCGTTTGAACTTCACACTTGTAAGGAGCCTTATGTTAAATGATAGAACAACGTTTACAGTTCAGCAAGCTTTCAAATGGATCCATCAGGATGCGCAAAAATCACACACGAAATGTGCATATTGTAGAGATGCAAGGGCTCGGAAAAAAACCGGCTTTTTTGGAAAAAAACTCGGTTTTTTCTGCTTTGCTTTTTTGCTTGGGAAATTTTGGGCTTTTTTGAAAATTCTGCTTTAAATCGATAAAGCAGACTTTGTTCCGCTTCTCTATAACACAAACAGTCATTTAATTAGTGGTTGATGCCGATAATAATATAAAACCTCGAAAGTAAACCATGAATTTCGAAAAGATATTTTAAACAATTTTACTTCAACATTTTTACATTATGAATTCCAAAGGATTAACCAATGTATATAATAAACACATTTTAACCTCCTATATACAAAAGTAAGCAGAGTTGGCAAGAACCATGGTTGTTTCTGAAAATGCCAAAAACCCGTTTTGGGGGGCAGTTTAAACCAGGCTTTTTGGGGGTTTAAACCAGGTTTTTTGATTTAGATATTTTGCCTTATGTATTTATATTACATATTCACAGAAATAAGTTTGTTTCGCCTTGGTGCTATTATTCAACAACGGGGTTATGCTGGAAGAGGTCCCATAAGCTTAAAGAAGTCCGGTCAGTAAATTTCTTAAATTGAGAAACTCCCGCCCTAGCCATCGGGAAAATCCCGTCATTCTTTTAAATGTAAAACAATAACGGGAAAATCCTGTAAAATTTAATTTGCATGTAAAATTTAAAGGTCAACGTATTATAATCAGTACGCTAAAACTGAGTGACACACAATCATAGTCAACGTCTTACGAATAAAATCAGAAAAATAAACACACTGCTGAACAAGACTGCACTTATTTAATACTAGCAGCGTTCACCCCGCTTCGCTGCGGTCACCCCGGAACGCAATAAACTTTGTTACTTAGATAATTTTTACTTTTTCGCTTTCAAATTGCAGTAAATGTTAACATTATAGCGCCTGTCATTTATGTTAACCCGCCGAGTGACACGGTCATGCGGGTTGCATATAAATACGTTTATTTTTATACCTATGATGAACTAACAAAGGATTTGTACGTTATGGACACTTGAATGGTCAATTATCTCAAGACACTGGTAATTAAAAATTAAAGTGATATGATAAAAACCATCTAGGGTCCAAATCCTAATAACCCCCCAAAAATGAAAGAAATTGGTTCAGCCGTATTAGCGTGATGAGCTAACAAAGGATTTGTGCGTTCTCTTTTATATAATAGATAAAAACACATTTACACGTGACGTTTCGATCTTCTATCCAAGATCCTCATCAGACGTACACTCACGTCTGATGAGGATCTTGGATAGAAGATCGAAACGTCACGTGTAAATGTGTTTTTATATTAAATAAGTGCAGTCTTGTTCAGCAGTGTGTTTATTTTTCTAAAACTGAGGTATTAAATTACAAATTTAGTACGTAGGTATCATTGAAAGTCCAATTCAAGCTAATGTTGGAAGCTAAGTAGGCAATCGATAAATTTTACCAATTTTAATCAATATATTTAAGCAACCTTCGCTTCTTTATAAAACAACAGGCATGCAGAAATATATAATTTGGTTTCGTTTTGTATGTTTAGGCTTAACATCCTTACGTAATACCGAGGTTATCAAGGAGAAGACTTTCGCTTAAAGTGACATCCGAAAGAGTACTTGGTTTACACATGAAAGAAGGGTTGTGGTTCGACCGAGAATTGAACATGGGACACCTTGATTAAAAGGTGAAAAGGAAATAAGACTAATGCAGATGGTTTGACATGTGAAACGTCACCATGAAGTTCACACGATTCGCATTTTTGTTCTTTTAATTTTTTTTAGTTTAAACCAGTTATTTAAAAAAAACAGCTGGTGTAAACGAGCCAACCCTAAGAGTAAAAACTTCTTTCAAAAAATACACAAATAACTAGCAAAATTGTATGTAGTATATTTACTTCAAAATATTCCATACCCTCTTTTTGAAACAAAATAAAATTAAAATAAAACATAAGAGAAATACTTAGATTTGTATGATACAATTAAAGGCTGCACATGGTTCTGTATATTCTTGAAATTCTACAGTCAAGTTTTTTATAACCACCATCAAGGGCGCCCATCAGGGGGGTTAAGGGGGCGCTTGCCCCCCTAGAGGAAAATGTACTTCAGAATATTGAAAATCCAATAGGATTTTTACATTAGTTACAGCAAAATTTGAAACTATTTTTGAAACGTCGCTTATACTTGCCCCTCCTTGGAAACCACAACATGGGCGCCCTTGACCACCATCACGGTTTACCCAGTCCTCAAGTTTTCTGAATTTTTAACAAGAGGGATTCAACATATCATTACGGAACAAAAAAAAAAAAAAAGACTACGGAATATATTTAAGTTAAGCTAAATACAACTGCACAACAAACGTGACTGAGTGGTTGGCTTTTGCGCTTCTATCGGGAAGTCCGGGATTCAATCCAGCATTCGACCATTCTGACAAAGCCTTCCTTCATTCCATCTGAGAATGTAGAAATAGTGCGTGTACTGGCCGACTAGGAGTGTAGGAGTTGGCCGACTTCCTTTCTTATTGTTTTTAAATCGTTATTATTACTAATTACCAGCAGTGACGGTTTTGCGAAGGTTAGAGGATCGGTCTTTCGGACTGAAGCCTGTTCTCCAAAGTTGTGGAGTGTCTAAAACGAACGAAATATCTATTAGTTATGCCTTTACTCATAAACTTTAAGCTCCCGTCAAATAAAAATTCCGAATGTTTAGAAAAACTAAACATTAGTAGTAAGAAAACCCCTCCCAAAACACTTTTGTTAAATTCGCCACTGATTCTCAGTATAAAATGATCTTCAAGGTTGTATCCGGAAGATTATTGCTAAACATATAAACGAAACGAAATATTAGTTATGCCTGTAGTCATAAACTTCAAGCTGCTCCCAAATAAAATTAGGACTTTTTAGAAAACGAAACAATCAGAGAAACCCCTCCCAAAGTACTTTTCTAAATCTGCTATTGATTATTTGTATAAATTGGTATTCAAGGTTGTATCTGGAAAATTATTGCTAAATCATTGCACAACTACAGTATAACAGAAATGTGGAAATACGGTTTGACGTACATATTGAAAAACGTATGCTTTGACGGATATATAGAAAAACGCAAGTTTAACTTTCGTGCTAGAAGCTGGAGTACTAAGCTCTTAGAAATGAAACACGGATGACAAACTAAAATGATCTAGAGAAGGAAAAAAATGTCGATAACTCAAAAGTTAAAATAAAGTTAAATAACCTGTAAAATTGCCCTCAAATACTACATTCTTCATGTTAGCTTTAATTCGTAAAATGTGTGCTCCATCCATCTTGATGGTGAATTACAGAGCTAAATATGGCATTCAGGTCGTGGAAATCTTATCTAACTATAGAATATACTATAAGAAAGCTATTTGGATAGAAAAATCATGAAAATGAAAAAAGCCAAAATTTCCAAAATTCTCGGTTTTTTTCCAAAAAAGACGGCTTTTTATGTGAAAAAAACTATCGATTCAAAAAAGCCTGCTTTTTTGCATCTCTAGCATATTGTAATGTAATTTAATGGTCACTAGGACATCTCGAGCACATTTCCAAACAACGTTGTATTGTTGATATTGTGAGAGCTAAAGGAAATAGCTTACTGAACTAGCAACGTTGCTTTCTTATTTAACAACGGGTGCCTTATCAGTGTAGAGCTCAAACGGCTGTGCGATTAGAAAAAAATCCTCCATTTTAATTGAAAACTGACCATTTCCCACAATGTCTTTCCATTTTTTCGTATCTTTGTTCATAACATATGGCCCCGGACTTTTGAGATACCCGATATACTTACTCGATGCTTGATGGTTGCATTCTCTGAAAAATGAAATAGAATCTTTACGTTTTATGTCCCACGATTATGTCGGCTAGGCTAAAGGAGACGGTGATGATGATGATAAATAAATTACATGAATGAACTGGGATTGAACCAAGGACTTCATGAACCGGAGGTGAAAGCTCTACCACTGAGCCACCGCGGCACGTTTGCATTCTGGGATTTGATGGCTTACAATCCGAGTTCGATAATATGTAGTTCGAATTGTCTTACAAATGTAATTTCATGTTTCATATAGACCCTGTCTTGTACGGACGTTAAACCAAGGACATGCACAAAAAAAAAATCTTACATGACCTGGAAATCTGGAATCGAACCAGGGAAATGTGATACCGTACAGAAGTAAATAAATAAATAAATAATAACGTAGCGACAATTGAAACATTCAGTTAGAAGGGGAAAAAAAATCATGAGAAATCCTTGAAAGAACAAAATTGTGATAGTTTTTATGTTGAAATGTATCTTTATATATGTTTATCGTAAATAATATACTATTTTAGCATCCTTCTTGAGCTATGATATGGAAACACTGCCAATGACATCGTCATCAACAGCTGCTTGGATTTTACTTGCTAGCTGGTTGTGGCGGTTCGAACGAAGAAGGTCCACTGCACGCTATACACACACGGCGCGGCGAAGCCAGTGGTAGTAAAGCAAGCAAGGAGTGAGTTGAGTACCGTAGTAGCTCTGATAGTAGACGGCGTGTGGCCAACCAGACAAGCTAAAAAGTATTCCAGTGCAGTTCAGGACAAGCAGTAAAGAATAGTGAGTGAGTGGCCTGGCCTCGCTAAGACAAACATGCGACGGTGTGAGAAGGCTTATAGAATACTATATTCAACCGACAGAAGAATTCCATGTGTGAAAAAGTACGTGATCTAAATATCTCGATAAAGCAAAGATTATTTTGTTGACACAGGAGAAAGTGAGTGAGGAGCATTTACAAGTGAACATTTCATTCATTCATTCATTCAATTGGCAGTAACTGTTAAGAAGTATTGGGTAAGTGTGATACATAATTTATGGCTTTCTTCTTTGGTGAAAACAAACAATACCCGCGCATGACTAGTGTCGATGCCATTTATCAATGCTAACAATAGACATCACATTGTTGAAAGTAAATTCTTAGAGATTCCAAAGCAGGCCCTCTTTATCGAATGTGTGTTATTTTAAAGCTAGTGTTTGGCCTCTTTCTCTAAATAGACCACCTGTACCTCCGTACTTAGATAACCATTACAACCGGAAGTGTCTTGTAAGGTGTAAACTGAAGTAGGTCGAAAAAGCAAACGCCCTTTTCCGCATTGTTGCTATTGTGATGCTCTCTCCGCATGACATATTCACCACTTGACAGACAGTTATGATATTTTTTTATCTTCCACATAGCTGTGTTTTTATTACATTATTGTTATTACTATTGTTATTATTATTGTATACATTGCTTACACGCATGAACAACGTTCATTGTTCATAGAAAATCATGTAGAAATTTTCCTTTTAATAGAAAAAAAATGACAGTACAGAATATTAGTAGCTAATGGCGAGTGGCCAAGGGGGCTGGAAGGCCCACTGTTTTATGTTCTTGTTTTCGTAAAATTGTAGTTTTAAAATTATATGGGCTATTCATACTGATGCACAAATGAGTAGGTAGCCTGCAAAATATTTTTGCTCCAACTTTTCCTTCGACCCCCCGTTCCTCGTACTAAATTAAGGCGTTCTGGTTTGATAGGAGTTCAGCATCCCTTTTCGGAATCGATGCTATGTGAAAAGTGAACTTTCAGTTGAAAGTGGAATCCGAACCCCCGTAATGCATTGATACTGTTAAGGTTTCACCGGGAGTCCAACCCGGGATCTAGCGGATCAAACGCGTACGCACTAGCTACAGTGGGGAGGTCTAACTGCTGCCTCAAATAGGCTATTTGTTGTAAAATTGAATATCTTTAATAAATTTACGAATGAGAAACAAGATAATGTGGGAGCAAATATGAAAAGATTTCTTTGGAATGTACTAAACGGTAGTTCGTGACATGAGGTAAACATTCTCGATTTGTAAACAAATGCCTCAAGAAGGAATAGAAAGTGGGATTGCTCCGCTTCTGCCTTTATAGTAACTATTGAAAATTTGTTCTCTGTAATCTGATTGTGAGTCTTTCCCGAAAATTATTTTACTCAGTTTCTAATAAATGAGGCCGTTGATTTTGAGAGCTTACAACAACCACTTTGGCTTTCGATATTCATTTCGAATTTTTATTTAAAGCAAGAAGGTTCAATTCTCAACCGGATACTTACGTCTAGGTAGTAATGTCTAACTTATTTGATCACGGGAGCCACGGTGGCTCAGTTAGAGCGTTCACCTCTGGTGCGGGGGGTCCTGAGTTAGATCCTAGCTCCCGCCAGGTGAACTTTATGGTGGACAAACACTGTGTGTGTGTGTGGGGGGGGGTTCTCGGGCTTCTCCCGTTTCCTCACACTTTCTTCATTCCAGCATTTCATTCATTTCCTATCATCACCGTCTCCTTTAGCCTAATCAGCATAAACGTGGGATGTAAAAATTAAAGATCTTTATTTGACCACGAATGTTGGATTAGCCTTTCTCCCTGTCATTGCTTGCATATGCCTTTGGCTCACGGGGCCCCGGATTCGATTCACAGTTAAAGTGTCTTGAAACTTGAACGCGTTATGCTGGTTCGGATTCCATCTTGAACTACAGGTCCACGCTGGGGCGGATCCAGGGGGGCATCGTCCCCCTCCCCGGAAGAGAAAGCTCCCTTACTTTATGTATAAATGAAACCCATTCAAGAGTTTGGAGCTCTTAAAAGTAGCTCTAAGTGGCAATATTACAACCCACCGCCCCTGAGTCCACGTCTTATACAGCCTTGCTGCTGTAAAGAGACACTGAACTTCAATCAACTACGGAATCTGCATAGTTAACATGGTCTATTGGAAGTTTTGTTATTAAGTCAGATGTTGAAAGATAACTGAAAAGTTAGTGGTGGAATCTGAACATAGAATTTTGAGTTAGATTCGAAGCAGATTCATATTGTTTTTAATGATGCACTGAAGTAACTCAGTGTGTGTCCATATCTTCATGTTGGGTGGGGGTATGGTGGCTTAGTGGTAGAGTGCTTGACTCTGGTACGTGGGGTCTCTGGTTCGATGTAAGATTGTGATGGCCAACATGGTGCTTGTGGGTTTTCTTGAGTACTTCGGTTTCCTTCCACTTTCTTATTCTACAATTCTTTAATCATCATTCACTTGCTTTAATCGTAGTGTCCCTTAGTTTAAAGGGCATAAACTTGGGATGTTAATCTCAGATTTCATTTTATCTTCATGCTGGATAATACTGTATACATTCATTTGATCATTTCCATAATTGTTATTGAAAGGCCTGTTCTGTATGCGTATGAAACGTAAATACTGTATGTTTCAACGTTCTCCTAAATAATTTTTGGTAGTTGCTAGTGGTAGGACAATCCAGAATCAATCCAAGAATTTAATTGTAGTATATAGTTGAGAAGGTTCTGTTCGGGATCGTAGCCAGAAGATATAGGGACACAAAGCAGGGTCGACTCTACCGAATTTGCAAGGAGCGGGAAAAGATGTGATGGACCGTATACGGCGCTATACCCACTTAACTAATAAGTTTATAATCTATCGTATACATACACCTTAAATTTAGGAAAGAGTGAGCATATACGGGTGTGGGTATACGCAAAGGCGCCGATCCTGGGAGGCCGAGGGAGCCCAGGCCCCCCAAAGCTCATGTGGGCCCCATCATTGTATTTGTGAATTTACAATATTGGGCATAATTTGAATGCAATTTTTCTTAAAATTCTCATATATACTTTCTGCATCTGAATGGGCCTCCCCAAATTTATAGAGAAATCGGCGCCCTTGCGTATACGGTATATTTTTGAAAACTGTCTAGCGTATACTTGCCAAAAATCGTAGCATTACATCACTGCAAAAACTGGCATACAGTATATAAAGTTGAAATATATGTAAAATGTATTGTTTAAAATATTTATACCGCAGACAATTTTTTGACAAACCTGCTTTATACGTTCTCACCGACATTGCAACTCTTAAAATTATGCTAGGGTAACGTACTTAATAGTGGGTATGTGTTCTTTCTAGGGAACTAGAGTGGGGATGCACGTGTTATTGCATGGTGCGGCAAATTGTCTAGGGTTGTCCCTTACACAAACTCCATTCCTTTAATTCTAGAGTAGTGCATAAAACTACCTAAAATATTCAGCCTGTAAAACTTCCGTTTTTCTCTTTGAAGAGGTACGAACTAATTCGAAGCATGTTAATATTTTCGCCAGGTTTCATTTGTACTTAGAAAAGAGATAATCAAGTTCCATTTTCATGTAACTGAGAACCTATCATTATCTTTTCCTCGAGTGAAAGTCTGACTTGACTAAGATTCCATATTCGGTGTGCTGTAGAGGAAAGAGGTGGAATGAGATGATGTCGATCAACGATTGTACGCGTGCTTTGAAAAGGAGCTCTTATTAAAGGGTTACAACGGTGTCAACTGTATTTGGACTTGAATGACAGATGTTTTTCAGACTAAAGTAGAATAATACAAAAGAAAAAAATCCAGTAAGTTGTTGTTTGTTGTTATTATTATTATTATTATTATTATTATTATTATTATTATTATTATTATTTACTCCTTCCCGCGATCGTAAGAGCATTCTCGAAAATCATAGATAGATTCCTTTTCCCCATTTGACAATCTATATAAGCGTAACTAACATTTCTTAATGCAGCCGGATAGGGAGGGGCAAGTAAGTTCAGATTGCTTTTATATTAGAATAACTACAGTACTTCACGATTAGCTGAATACGTAACTGTTTGTTACATACACTAAAAGGCAAGGTGGAGTATCGAACGAACTTTGCAAGTAAGTGGCTTGGAAAGAGCAACGTTCAATGCTAGAACCGAGCAATAGACTAAAGTTGTTGTTTGTTCATTTTTTTGTGCATTGTTTTACGTAAAAGGAAACACACTGTGGCCTGTTAACATCAGACTTCTAAGTTTTGAAATTGATCATTAAAATTAGTTAATTAAATTAATAAGTAATGCAGTTGCAGATTATGTTAAGATTTTTTTTTTTTTGGAAACTACTAAGCAAATAACTTTTTTTTTTTTACAAATAAGAAAAAGAACACTGTAAGGACACTTTTTTTTTTACAAATAAGAAAAAGAATACTGTAAGGACACTTATAGCGCATACAACAGAGTTTCAAGGATAATTATGTAGAAAATATGCGACTCGGAAGTGTTTCATCAGAATACTTGTTTCAATGTCCCCTCGGGCTGTTGCTTTATATTTGTAATTAAAATATCTAAATAAATTCATTTTCCTTCCCCTTATTGTTTCCCTTTGCCTAATTGCATTAAAATCTGCAATTTACAGAATTTTCATAAGACCAAGTACTGCGAGCATTATAACAAAGATGTCACAGGATTCTACAATTCCCTTTACAAGAAAGCTGAGTGTAAAATGTTTTAAAAATCGCTGTGCTAAAGCATAATTTATTTATGCTATAAAAGCTTCGTCGTTGCTATACAGTTAGCGTAAGCGTCTTTAGCGCGGCAAATCTGGGTTCGATTTCCGGTACCACCTCGTATTTCGGATTCCATGGTAAGTTGTAGGTTCACGTCTTATATAGCCTCGCTTCTGCAAGGGACGCTAAACTCTAATCTAATCTTGACTATTAGGAAAATAGATCGAATTGCACTGTTTTACAGGATAATGGTGCTGGGCACGTTGATCAGAATGTCCCTTATTACTTGCTTAGGCAGTATATCTTGTTGATACTAACAGCTTCTCAAAATTGTACTGTGTGTCCTAGTTAAATCCGTTGAATTCTGACTCATTCAAATGGAGGAAATTGAAATGTTCAATATAATGAGTTTGTCGCGTGAGCTAACGAAGATCATGATAAATGAAAGTGAATAACAGGGCCGTCCCATGATTATGCATCACATAGTTGAGTTTGTTGACGTAATTTACATTGAGCCTATCATACAGTTCAGTTTATGTAATTTTAATTTTCTAAGGTATGTGTTCATCCTTTTCTGTAATGTTGTATATAATATTGAATTACTTTTTTAAAAAATCGGGGAGGCTAAGTTTCCATACTGCGAGTTAAACTTGTGCAAATAAGACTATAATGGAGCAAGTGAGTGGTGACTACTCCAAAGTCACAAATTTGGAAATATTATTTTGCACAAAAATGAACCAGCCAGTGTGTGATAGATCAAGTGAAATTAAGTTCTTTCGGTTTACTGGATTGTATGATAATGTATGGTTATTTTAAATGGACACTAATCCTACACTTTACAAAATTTTAAAATTTGTGCTGGACAACACTGCGATCGCCGCTCCCAGAAGAGAAAAGTTTCTTATTTTATGTATAAATAAAACTCATCCCAGAGTTTGGAGCTCTTAAAAGTACCTCTGAGTAGCAGTATTACAACCCACCGCCCTCCTAGAAGTCTGCCCCGGATCCGCCCTTGCAACATCGTGTCCGTGGGTTTTCTCTGTGTACTTTAGTTTCTCATTCTATCAATTCTTCCATCATGCACTTTCATTAATGCGTAATGCCTTTGTCTCCCTTAGCCTAACGGACATAATAGTGGGACGTTAAACTGAAAAATTTCACTTCATTTTTTTTTTTTTTTTTTTTTTTTTTTTTACATTCATCCTGAATGAAGGAAATCTAGGAAGTGACAGTTCTGTTGTTTGCTCGTCCTTAGAAATTTCTTACTAATGTTTAAATGGATAAAATGTTATTTTAATTCCTTGGATTTTCAATCGGTGTCAGAACACTAAAAAATATTTCTTAAATCTGAAATTCTCCAGTTAAGTACCTATACAATAGTTATTTTCGTGAATATGTACTTGTGTGCAATAAAATATTCAATCTGCACTATTCCTGGAAATATGCAATTATATGCACTAAAAAACTTCGCGTTTAGACAACCTAAAACAAACATATGTTAAGGCCATGTAAACATATCTATATTATATTATATTATAAAAAGGATATGCAGAAATCCGCACTCTGATTATCACAATTAAATAAAACATTCGTCGTGACTGATCAAAACAGCAAGTATTATTGCAGAGAGAGAGAGAGAGAGCGCAAGTAATCTTTTCATTTCTCTTCCCGCTCCCCTCATCCATCTCTCGTGATCCTCCCTTGAGGCTATAGCTTACCATACACACCTCAAGAATTCGATTTCCTGTGGAGCTCTTGTGGTTCGGATTCCGCATTCAGATGTAAGTCCACGTTTCATGTAGCCTCGATGCTGAAAGAGATTAAACTTTAACCGTATCTCTTTTGTGATCGCAGAGTAGTGAGAAAAAACTGATTTTTTTTTCACATGATGGATATACTTGAAAAGTGATTAAGAATGGGATAGAAAAAATGTAATATAGTCCCTTCATCACTGAAGTCATATAAACCGATTGTATAAATAAATAATAAACGAAATAAAAGTGCTGTGCATCTTGGAGCAGAAGATATACTTTTATATCTAGATATTAAAGTCTTGTACCTTGCATATACGGTGGAGGAATTTAAAGCTTGAAATACATAAAACGATAATCATGCCTGTTGTGCTATATGGTATTAGAATTCAGCCTTGTGAATCTGCATTTCACATGTTTATGAGCGTTATACCATTAACCTATCATGGCCTCTTTCTTCTACTGCATTGCAGAAAGAAAACTAGAGGAGAATTAAGGGGAATTTCTCCACTTGTGACTGATTGAAGCTTCATTTCACTTTCCTGTATCAAGGCTGTAGTATATGAACGGACAAGTAGTCAGGCTTTTATCCAAGACAATCACCCCATCAAAGAACCACATGCACAGGCAACACGCTATTGGCCACGAAAGGATACTTCTAATGTGTTTGATTTACTGGACTAATTGGGGAGCAACTAATCAGCGATCGATAATTACTTCTTTTATGCCAGTCTTCACGAATAGTTTTTACGCTTTAATATATCATTGATTTTTTTTTTTCAAATACACAAAAAACCAAGCACTAGAAAGTGACTTCTAGTATTTCAAAAGTATTATAAATTAAAGTAGTGTTCTCGAAGACTGAATATATGGAAGTTCGTCGAGATCGTAGGTTTAATACTGCAAATTATGGATGCGTTGGAATAAATAATACTTTCGATAAAGGGGATACTTCTTAACGTCTAGAATCAATATTAACAAACCAAAACCATATTTACGAAGAAATTTTAAATGTCGACCAAAAAAAAAAAAAAAAAAAAAAAAAAAGAAAAGAAATTTGTGTTATTATTCAGTTCAAAATCTTTTGTCGAGGATTTAAGGCTTAAAATATATAAAATGATAATCATTCCTGTTCTGTATGGTTGCGGAACATGGTCACTTACTCTGAGGGAAGAACGTAGACAGTGTTTGAGAACAAGATTCTGAGACGAATATTCTGACCTAAGAGGAACGGGAATAGGGAATGACGGAAACTTCATAACGAGGAACTAATTAATTTATACGGTTCACCAAACATTATTAGGGTCATCAAGTCTAGGAAGCTCAGGTGGGCAGATCATGTAGAGCCAGGATGGAAGAAGGTAGGAACGCTTTCAAAGATTTTACCGAAAATCTAATCGAAAAACTTCCATTAGGAGGACCTAGTTGTATATGGAAGGATAATATTAAGATGGATCTCACAGGAATACAAAGTAGAAACTGGATTCAATTAGCTAAGGATAAAGTCAATGAACAGCTTTTGTGAACGCGGCATCGAACCTCCGGCTTCCATAGGCCGTAGCATTAGTTTGTGTTCTCGTAGTCTTTTATTGTTAAGCGGCACGCCATATTACAGCATGTACGGTCACCTCACAAGTTAACTTATAAACGTAGCTGTTGCTGAGTAATGAAGAAAATCTTGTGAACACTTGCTATTTTAAATTAAAGGATTTCCAAAGTGCAAAAAAAAGTTTTAATTTTTTTCTTTAGTTAATTTGTGCGTTATTTTTTAATGTGAAAATATTACCAAGGAAGACACTTTCAATAAAATAGTCGTTTTGGAAGTACCGATGGAGGACATCTGTTCGATTTCATAGCTAAGAAACAAACAAATGTGGAATTGTTTACGGTATCATTTTGCCACATCTTTCTTTACCTTACATTTAGCTATAGTGTTAATAGAATAGTGGGAAGTTACATCGCGATAGAAATCAGTTGAGGAAACTCCTTGATTTTTATGTATGGATTTTCTTTTTTTATCATTTGTTACTCTTACTAGGAAGTAAAGAAATGATAAACATCATTATGGGAAGAAGTTTCATAACATTGAAAGGAAAGGAAAAAGTTACACAATATCCCCCTCCCCTTTTAGAACATACAATCCAGTGTTATAAGTGTTTAACAGAGATACTGTGACTTATTCCTCATTATCATGTTTTAATTTAAATTTCAAATTACGGTTGAGGCACAATTTCCAAAGTGACGTTCGCATGGCGTAGTGAGGCACAAAGACCAGGCAGGGGAAGTAGTTAAAAAGGCAGATAATGCAATAAAGATGAATCGTGTATTATAAAATATGTGATTCAGTTCGGAGGTACGGAAGAAAGACTGTGTATTTAACAATAACTAAGATTGTCCATAAATTTCCTGATGCAAGAGGCTTATATTTTAAAGAACTCTATTGTACGTTCATAGACTTCATTGTTCAGTGTTCCCTTTACGGTTGAATCAAGAACAGTAACCGAATAAATAATAATAATAATAATAATAATAATAATAATAATAATAATAATAATAATAATAATAATAATAATAATAATAATACTAATGGCGATCTTCCAGTTGGCATGTCCTTTGTGCTCTTTTCTGGTGGCTACGGCTCATGGTACTTTTGCTATCCTTTATTCCGTTTAAATATTCGACATTATTTGGCCACAGGATTAATAGGTAGGACACGCTATTATCTTGCACCGTGTAAAATTGGTTTCATATTAGACCTAATTTTCTTCGTCAGCAACGTTATTTTCAGGGGCGTCATTTCAGACTTCGCTTGAGGGGAGGCAACAGCACACCTACATAACTTTTACGTTTTGTACTAGTATATTAATAGACAATCGATTAAAGTATTTTCATGTATTCCTCAAACTCTTCGGGGGGCAATTACCCCCTCCTGCTCCCCCTAAATGACGCCCCTGGTTATTTTTATCTTAGGCTCAGGCCTGTCGATTTGCGGGATCGGAGACGAAGGTAAATTAACACCGATGTAGGTGAGAGCTCTATATCCAGCATAAATTGTTTTGCATCAACTTGGACACCTTCATATCAATAGCAGTAATATCCTAATACTGTACCAATGCATTTCATACATTAATAGTATAGTCGTAAACATGTCTTGCAAAATAATGGTTCATCTACTTTTATTGTTTTGAATCCTAAAAATAAATTGAAAATAATAAACTTCTTTCTTGAAGGGCCTATCACTTCCCTGCTATGGCGTGGGGCCTCTTGCGGGATACGCCCCACTTGCCCCACCCAAGATACAACCATGCTTAGGCCATAATAACCTAGTAACCTAATTTATTATTCGGTGATATAAGTCTGATGTAATATTCAGTCATATTTCTAGTAAGTTTTGAATAGGTATAGACCATGGGCGCCCGAAGAGGGAGAAGGATGGGGCCGGGCCCCCCTGGCTCATGAAAATATATACGCAATATAGCAAAACACGTATATTAAATACCAGGAATACTAGACATAATACAGCAACCATGAAGATGGGTCCCCTCTAGAAACGTCTCTTCGGACGCCCCTGGTATAAACAGTTATTGTTTCGATGATTCAATCAACATAATGTGTCGACAGTCTATATTACGTGCCGACCATTGGTAATGCATAATGAAATAACCTTGATTGTAATTTGTCCGAGGTCAGAAGGTCACATAACACTATGTATGCCTTTCATATACTGAGTTTTGATTCAAATACTGTCTTAAAAGAAAAAAAGCGGAAACGTTATCGCCTGTTTAAGTTGTTTGGGTTATGTGAGTACGAAGTTGAATCACTCACTGAGTGTGAAGACTAGTAAAAGAAATCCGAAAGGTAAACATATCTCAGGAGTGTAATATTACTGTACAGTTTGTAACGTCCGATTATAGCGTCCAACGGTAAAAATGTGGTGGCGTGATGTTTTCGGAAGTCACAGTACAAGTTAGTGTAGGTAATTATTCATTCAAATGATTTTAGCATGAGACAAAACACTGATATACCGGAAACATTAAACAGAAAAAAAAGACAATGAATTTGTTTAGTACCTAGTTAGGTCATGGTTGGAATTCTTCTATTTGCTTCGTCTGACGGACTATGTTTAATAAGACATAGAAACTTTTTTACTTTTCTTGCTTTAAAGAATATTTGTTCTGCGACATGTAAACAAATTATTTAACAGTAAACTAAACCCGAATGTATTCACTAATAAACAACTCGATTCGAGGATCGTGTATTCAACTTATCGACACTATACTAGAACAATGTGTCTGGAATTTGTTTTATTATTATTATTATTATTATTATTATTATTATTATTATTATTATTATTATTATTATTTAGCTGTTGCAGTATCTTTATCGTATTTGTCACGTCAATTACTGGTCATTTCGGTGTTACAAACTCTTGACAAAATGAATCATTAATCCTAGCTCTAGATTTCGTTTTCTTAATATTGTTTAAAGGTGGGCATTCCTTTCCAACATTGAAACTTGGATCTACATTTTAAAAAACTGAACCCGAATCCTTGTATTGTAATGCATTTATTTAGTCTTCTCAAACCAGAGATCGAACTGAAGGCCAGGAATCACGAGGCGTGATCTAGCCACTAGAATAGCGAGGTCTATAAAAATATAGAAAAGTGGCACCTTTCACTGTTTTTTTAATGTGTCTATAACTCTGAGTCGAAATTAACTACGACATAGGTTATCAATCTTTTATACCTTCCGTCCCCTTCCTTAAAGCCTTTCCGCCTCCACTTCTTGTTCTGGTCATAAGCTCTTGGTGCTTACGATACCGTGTTCAAATTCAGGTAGGGATTCATTGAATAATTACTTCTAATTCTCTTCTTTCGGTAAATCTTTCAATACTCAAAAGCATATGCCTCTTTGCTGACTTCTCAATATTTCCAAACTTTGTTACTGAATTGTAATATAATAGTGTGTGTAAATAATGTACCAAATTTTATTATTATTTCTAATTTTTATTGAAAAAGAAAGAAGTTGAATGGAAAATCGTAACTATATGATTTTTTTTTTTTTTTTTTTGCATGTTTGCTTTTTAAAAATCAGTTTCTTGCATTACATACGTTACGGACTCAAAAAAGTAAAATTTTGACCCCGCAAAGAGAAAGAATAAGACGTAAAGTAAGGCATGCTTGGAAACTAAAAAAATACACAGTATTCCTCAGTATTGTCTCTAATGCTCGTAGAAACTGTGGGAAACTCTGCGTAATGTGAATCAAAGTAGTCGTAAAGTGGGTGTGTCAGTTCGCTGAGAGTTATGAACCGTCGTCTCCGTGGATGGTCTAACCCAAGGAATATTTCAAATGGTAATACTATGGTACAGCATCTGAAGCATGTAGAAATTGCAGTAAGTTTCCCAACCATGTTCGATAATGGTATTGCGGATGTTACCTTAGCAACATGTGGCTACGCATTATCCTGAAGCAGAATAACAATTTTGCGATTCACAAGTACTGAGTTCAGGTTTCCGATTTATTATAAACATGTTTCAATTGCAGCGAGTGAACAGTTGAATTGATCAATCTGGTCAGGTGGCAATATTTAGTTTCCCTGAGCAGTCCGCCAATCACAAAGGATTAATCTGTTGATGCAGGAAGAGTGGCGATTTTGTGTGGGAGCTTGCTCATGTGCTAACCAGTGGTTACTAAGCGTGTCGTGGAGTATCCCACAACGCAACTATGTTCAAAAATGGACCCTTTTCGTAACGAGACAAGAAGGAAGCCAATGAATGTTTTTCCGATATCTTACATATTTTACCATTATCGTCCTTAACACAAGTTGCAAATTGAGGTGTATATAGCACGTTAATTTGTATGTTAGATCTGGACTACATGGGCGTTGTAGACGTGGCAACAAAAGTTAACGCCGCCTGCTTTGCGCAATGATTATACCATTGGATTGGTTAATACAAACTCCCAAACATTAACTAGTCTCCCAGGGGGCCCAACCGAGGTCGTCTTCATTCGTAATGAGCTTTCCACCAACAGACCCAACAATTCATCAAAAGATTTCAAGACATCAGGTAGTATTAGAAGAATTTATCTTCATATTTCCGGTGCTCCACGAATATGAAATCAAATTGGCCAGTTGAAAGCAGATTTGCCAAGAAAAGATGAGACCCCAATTCTCTAATTTTCCGGTCGCTTTCTAAGCGCTCGGTTACTAGGACAAGCCATCCTATCCTATACATTCCATGTGCACCGTATCCATATCCACGACTGGGGCATGAACATTAATTCTGTAGCAACAGTTCAACGCCAACGCGCGTGAAACGCGTCTTATAGTTTGGTCACGGCGCTAGCGTTACGTTACCAATGCTGCTTATTTAGCTTCCATACAGTCGGAAAAAATAACGTCCACTTTATCACGTTACTAACATCGCGCTTAATAGCGTTCGTATACTCCAGGCCTTACAGGATGTAAATAGAATGGCGCAAATTGGAAATATGACGGTAGGCAGCATTACTCGTGTCTACTGTTGCGTGGCACTGTAGTTGATACAGTTTCTTGTGTTCCTTTTGTTTATTATTTGCCATTTATATTATATTTGTATATATATAGGCCCCCTACATGCATATTGCAGTTAATATTGAAAAATAAAAGTAAATAAATAGATGGAAGATTCTATCTCAATCCTATACTAATGCAGACTACTGTCAAATGATATAATTTTCAAAAATACTGTGGTAATATGTTCATCTGCCTAAAGAAAACTGAAAGTTCAGTTTGGTTGGCTTTTGGTCGATTTGAATCATTGGTTTATGGGATCCTCTCACGTACTTCAGTAAAATTGTTTCGATTTATTCGGAAGTAATTGGTAAAATCAGCATAACTTATCTATCTTAGATGTAGTTTTAAATTTTCTACAGAATTTATCTAGTTATTTGATTTTAAATTTCTCGTTCATCAAGGAATAATGCAAAACCTAGTCTTCAGCATCATTATCTGATTTGGAAAGATTTAATATTAACGAATCTTTTCTTGTAAGTCTGACATTTTTGGATGCTAGGTGATATGCGAGTCATTTGAAAGGTGCGTCTCAATATGCAGATCACGCTACACGTGTGCGCGTCATGCCGCTCGTGTCATGTCACCTCACACGTGCTATATGAGTCTCAATTTGCGCTTAGCCTAATAGGGGCCTTGAGCGCCTCTTTACGTATGGCGTGTGAACGTCCCATGAGTGGCGCACCCCATGCATTTATCATCGTTCTTATTTTATTTTTCAACGGCGTTGTACTGTTCACTCATTTTTCACATTTCTACCGAATTCCAGACATATTTTCTTTCACATAGCGTTGAAATTTGTTAAGCATACTAGCTCGTATGGATTTTTGAATTTCCCATCTTTTGACTTTCTCTGAGATCCCCGTTTAGCTGTGGTGACCGCAACCAACAGGCTACAAGAGGAAACAATCACCAACTTGTTCCATCATGAAATGTGCGATATCCGGATTCAGATATCGAAAATCGCTATCCTCAAAATATTGGAACTTGATCCATACATCGAAAAATATTGAAATAGCGAAAAATATCGATGCATAGGCCCGATTTTAAAGATTATTTCGGTATTTGAACATATCAATAGATGTATCGAAATATCTAACTGGCCTAGTTCAGCCTCGAAACTGAAGGTGTAGAGAACGCTATACAGCGCCACCACGTGGACTTAAATCATTCGGAAGTAACTGCAAAATGTTCCCCCTTTTGCTTGAAAAACAAGGAGCAACCGAATGAGCACGGCTTATAATACTTTACAAGTAGTCTAAAGACGGGATTTTGTTCACTTGTTATTTTTTTTCTTATCTTAAATCCATGATTAATGTTATCGCCGTAGTTGCGGGAGACCTAGGTTCGATCCCGCGTAATGTAGTCCCAATTCCACGTTAAGGCATGATATCTTATATAGCATTCGTATTTAAGAGAAAATAACTTCAAAAATATCAAATGATTAATATTTATGTGGGCATCCATAGATCTTAAAGATTGCGACTAGACCAATACTCAGAGGTCATAAAGTTTTGAGAGGCTAATAGTAGTCTGAGTTTGAAATTATCAATTTTGGAGAAAATGGCCATAAGGGTTTAACTTACTTATTGTGTTAGTACTTCCTCTTCGTGCATAGTTACGCAAGCTCAATTTTAAAATACAAAAATATTTCCTAAATTTATGATAATTCAAGGTCACTTGAAATAATAAGCGGGGGGGAGTAAAAACAGCACTGCAACCTACACCCTATAATTACAGAAATAGGGATGTATTTTTTTGTTAAATTACTTGTGAATATTACGGTGTTGTATAGTTTTATAGATTATTATTCTACGTAGCGCATAAAGTCGTGATGAATACCCTATGTACAGTGGTTATTATATAGATAAAGCTAATTGAAAAACTGTTGGAATTTGTATAATGCATGTAACATAGGCCTATAGCACGAAGAGAAAGGAGCTGTTAATAAGAAAACACAACTCGAGAATTCCCTCCGAGGCATTGACCGGTTTCCTCAATGCATGCAAGGCAATGTTTAAAAAAAAAAAAAAAAAAAAAAGATTCATGTGAGTTGTTTTTCTTCCCTTTTTATAAAATAATAAGACTGGATTTATAACAGTTTTCTTAGATAAAAAATAAATAAAAGAAGCTTTGCATAATACTGTTTAATCAATGAAAGGATTTTGTGATTGTAGGATTAGGTAGAGGAAGGATTTTCAAATTTGGTCCGTAATTAACTTTTGCAAGTACAGATATTTAGAAAAATTAGTCTTGTTGGGTCTGTGAAACTTATTACAATGAATCTAATTTTTATGGAATCCCATGGTCTCAGATTTTATTTCTGTTTGGACAACTTTTCTCTTCGTACGTATGTTACATTAAACTTAAATAATACAATAATTTATTTATGAACACTGCGTTTTATCATTTCCACACTTACTACTTATTTATTAACATCTTGTATTGTTATTTAACTTACAAGTATAAAAAGAAATAATTCAGAAAATGTAATTACAAGATAGAAGATTAGTATTTACTGTTACAGCAGAACATTTATAATTACATAATTTTATACGAGGAGCAGTCAGAAAGTTTCAGGAATTTTGTTGTAGCTCTTGAAAACCGCAATATAAGTACATATTTACTTAATCCCTTCAAAGTAGGCACCTTCGGAACACACACACACTTGCTCCACCACTTGTGCCATTGCTGGAAATACTGACGGAAGTCCTATTTTGGTATCTTTCGAAGTTCAGCCAATCTCTTGAACGGTGGCGAAACTTTCACCCTTGAGGCCAATTTTTAGCTTTGGGAAGAGTCAAAAATCCGATGGTGCTAAACTGTTTCTAAGGCTATCAAAGTCTCTGAAGCAATTTGCACATGGACTTGATGTTTGCGCGTTGCTCGAACTGTTACATTGCGCGAACTAATCACCAGACTCTCCTCTGTTCGGCCATATTATTCGTATACTGCCTGTTATGACCTGTTCACATTTGTCAAGTTCATAATTAGGCAACCTAAGATACATTGTGATTCATCACAGGTGAAAAATTACATGTCGAGAACTTTTTTTTACTCCCCGTCGTATATATAATTTAAGAACACCCATTTTACTAAATAGATTTGTTTCGGGAATTAAGTCTCAAGGAAGGAAGAACCGAAGTAGGTTTTGAAAGCACTACTGATACAATATTTTCTGTTTGATGGAGATAAATTTTCAATTTTGCACTTGTGCATATTCTGCAATAGAATACTGTGTAGTTTTACAAAAGTACAAACATTCCTTTGGAAACAATAATTTAAAGTTCACTTAGAAACATTAATACTAAACATTAAATTTGTACAGCACAAGTTTTTGCCAAGGACAGATGCTTTACGTACAGGGTTCTTCTATATCCATACTGTAAAACCTATCCAACTTCAGTTTCGATATTTTAATATTTCATAGTGGTGTAATAGATGGAGCCATTGAGATTAATATTCAGACCGCTTAATCCACAATTCATTTCCTGGTGGGAGGCATGGGATTTTTGGTTTTGACAGCATTCTGAACTTTCAAAATATGGGGAACTGCTTTGAGAAGTCATACTCTCCTTGGAAGTTGATGCACGGAAGTCGTGTCAGCATATTAAACTTGCGTAGTTTGGCAGATTGAATCCTTCATAGGCTGAAACTACACAGTTTTCATAGTTGGAGCTAGTATAAGATTTGCATTTGATGCTCTTAATTTCAAATTTGATGCCCCTTTGTACTTATGTCCGCATCTACTTTGTTTATTTGCCGAACAAAATTTTCATTGCTAGCTTATTTGCTCATATTGTGCCGGTGCTGTGTCATCAGTTATAGCTCAGAATACGTAATAAATAAATGCAATCAAATGGGGATGGAACTGATGCACAACACGGTACTTAACTGTAAAATTGTGGTTGAATTTAAATAAAATTCAAATGCTTCTAATTTAGAAAATGACTAGTTGGGGGAAAGGGTGAGAGAAAGAGAAAGGTTATGACTAAAAGATAAGGGATGAGCACTAGCCTGACATATCCAACGAAGCTGGCGTTGTCCTGGTCATCTGGAATGAATATCTGGAGAAGTCTGGATTAGCTGGTGACAGTCAACATCTGGATCTTAATCCTGTTGAACTGCAAGGGGCGTCGATGATGCGTCTTTGCGATATTGTCCTCCTACACCTTCATTCTACTACTCTGGTGACAAACTTAAAGGTGTCTGCGGCGATGAACCGTCAGAATGGTACTCTTTGACTTGTGGGGTCGGTGGTCCTCCAATGGTGGGATCCGTTTCTCTCCAATGATCCTGCACCTCTCTTGATCGCGTGTCGAATACCCCTTGTTGTTCTGTTCCTCGTGGTTTTGATCAATTCAAGAATGATGACCTAATCGGGAAGTATCAGGCTGTGCTTGAAGGTATGCGGAAAGGAAAGAAGGAAGCTAGTCGAAGTTTATTTAACAAATATGCATTTACAACAGGTGTCTGAGAATGTACACTTCTAGTCAAAGTTTTCTTTCATAAGTTTTCAAAAGTTCATGCTTCTTTATATCCAATACACAGTCACTTCATTTCCAATAGACAGATACTTCACAATATTAATTTCTATCTTCATACTGTACCAGTTTCGAAAACTTGGACATTCCACTTGTTTCCAAACTATAAGCTCGAAAAACATGAGTACAGAGATTTTAAAACTGAGACCTCATATGCCAATGTATTTATACAATATAGATTACATTTTACATATAGTATAGAAGTCGAAACTGTTCTGAAAAATTGTTACTTGGATTCAGAAAGAGTAGCAACTGAGCTTGGAGACGTAGGCCTACTGTAGCAGTGGATGATATAATATCATTACAGCAAGTTTTAAAACTATTTATTAGGTATTAGTGGATTTGTTTCTAATGGCTATGTTTGACGTCAGAGTTCTAGCAGCCGAAGAAATTAATGCGTTCTCTGTACTCAAGTGGACATCAACACCCAAACAAGCAAAGCAGTTATACTAAATGTAGGACCGTAGTGAATCAATGTATGATCATTTATCTCTGAAGCGTGATGTGCCTGATTCGATCCCATTCTATGTAGTCCTGGGTTCAAACTCTGCTCCCGCCACGTGAACTTTTTGTGGGACAAACACCGTGTGCATGGGTTTCCTCGGGGTTCTGCCATTTCCTCCCACTTTCTTCATTCCACCGTTTCCTTCATTTCTCATCATCACAGTTTCCTTTAGCCTAGCCGGCATAACCGTGAGACGCAAAACTCAAATTTCATTTCCCATTCTATGTAAGTTTATGGTGGATAAAATAGCGTTCGCTGGTTTTCTCGGAGTCTTTCCTTCCACATTCTCATTTCACTAATTATTCTCAGTCATTCACTTTCTAATGGTCATAATCCACTGTCCACATTAGTCTATATGGCATAATTATGAAACGCTGTACTAAATACTTCATTTAACTGCACGCATTATATAACATACTTCAGAAATTTCCGTTGCTTTAAAATCAATGGGATGTTTAATTGCATTGATCTCTGAAACACGCTTCAATAGTGAAATCTTTAGTATACTTTGAGAATATCAAATTGGATTCTTTAAAGTTACAACTAATCATACTTATTCGTGAGTATACAATACTTGCAAAAATACATTTTATTATATTACAATGACTTCGTGTACACTTATAAATAATCTTTAAGCTGCTTCTCACATTTACGACTTGTTGAAGTTGCCTCTTCAAACGTTTTGTTTATCAAATGAGCCAATACCCTTTCCGCTCCTCAATCCGCAGAGAACTTTTCTGCAAAGTTGAAAAAACGAATCACTTGCATGTTCGCTCTTCGCGTGTGTATGTATACGTATCTTTTGGAGTAACCTCATTCCCTAGTGAACTCAATAGTGTCAATCGATAAGGCGCCCAAATTTTACGTATTTTAATAGTAACGTTATGCGCCATAACGGTCAAGGTAAAGGAGTTTCCCCTCTCGTTTTCCCTCTTCGTTAGTATAAATAATAGGTATAACAATGTCCTTCCCAGTTTTTTGACGAGCGTTTTAATTCCTATATATATATATAAACTGAAAACTCCTAAGGTAAATTGATTCATCTCGAAACTTGAAATTTGGAGAGTATATAAAATTTGACGCAAGGTACCACCAACGAAGTGTTTTTGGAAATCCGTCATGAAAGGAGGATGAAGTGGTGTCAATTTTAATATTTCGTAACTCGAAATATCTTAAATTTAGAGACTTGAAATTTAGTATTTGGACTTTTCATTTAAATTAAATGTTTTTCAGCACTTTTTCGTACAGTGCTTGACCAAGTGGGGAAAGAACAAGGGGGATTCACAAAGATGCCCATATGGGGTGTTTGAATTTCGTGTAAAACTTCCATTTTAGATGAATTCGCAGGAGAAGAAACACATAATATTGTCACATTAATATGTGGGAGCATTTGTTAGTTGCAAGTTGGAGTTCTGTTATGTCAATTGTAGTGAAAGTTCAAGGGAGTTGTTTAAATGATCGGTAGAAAGAAATGACATACTTGTTTCACGTCCCTCGGATATGCACTGCAGGCTCAACAGATTAATATTGAAATTTAATGATAAGAAAGAATGAGTGGAGTGAGAATGTGGGAGGAAACTGGAAAATCTGGAGGAAATCCACTGACACAATGTTGTTCACTAGAAACTCTCATGGCTTTTTGAGATTGCATTGGATATACAGTATTGCACTCCATATGGGTATTGCATATGTGGCAATTATGCCCGTATACTTTCATGATATTGTATTTACGTAGGTTCGGCCACGGTTGGGCCATCTTCAAACCAAATTCTGTTTGAACCTGCATAGGTTCTTCAGAAAACCGTATTGTGTCCTATACACATCGTACAAAAGCTATTTTGCTTGTGTACAAAGTGTAATGTTTTTGTGTATCTCCAGTTAATTCCCAATATCACCTTTATCGAACACTTAAAAGAGCTTGAAACAATATTTTCTTTTTCCACTAAGAATCTCTGTTACGTCCAGCGAAACTATGATTTGGCGTTCCTTTCTCTCCAAGATTAATTATCTTTCTTCTGGTGGTTAGTAAATAAATTGAACTTATTTGTTTGGCTCTGAAACTTGTCACGAAACTTTAATGTAGTTAGTTGTTGCATTGCATTGTAAATAAACAGTTTCCTGATGCTAATGACTTTTTGGCTTAGTTTAATCACACCGTTCCGGCCTTTTTTGCCTCATCCTTCCACATTCACAAACCTCACTACCTCCCCCAAACACACGCAAATTTGCAGCTGTGTTGTTGTCACTTGCCAAGTAAACTCTGCTATGCACTGCCAATAATAGCTTAGCTTGATCATTGGTGCCAACTACAAGAACTGGATTCATTATGCTTACCTGTGGACTGCTATGTAGCTAATGCTTTAGAGCTATACTTTTTTTCGACGGCTGAAAAGGTTCAAACTTAATTTAGCCATCTAAATTGTTGATGTATCTTAATACGATCTGTGCTAACCGTGAAGACCTGATTACTGTTATGGGAGCACGGCGGCCCACTGGAAGAGCACGCAGATCTAGTGCGAGGGAACTCTGGTTCGATCCCAGGCCGTGTTTGTGGTGGGATGCAGTGTTTATTTAGGGTTCTCCCGTTTCCTTCCACTCTTCCGCTTCCGACACGAACTCCCAAAATTGAAATATTCAACAGAAAAAAACCTGCACAGATTATTCTCTGATTATTGATTAAATTTGATTTTGGATGAAGTTTCAAAATGGGGTCCTTGGTTCGATCCAGCTCGCACCAATGAGCTTTGTGATGGACAAACACGGTATGCGTGGGTTTTCTTGGGATTCTCCCGTTTCCTTCCACTTTCATCGTTCCATCATTTCGTTCATTTCTTATTACCGTCTCCTTTAGCCTAGTCGACATAACGTGAGACATAACTTATAGGGCCTTATGCAGAGTCGTTCTGACAATCGATTAGAGTCACACTAAAAGTGTTCTACTAACATATGTTTCCTGCAGTAGTCATGCCTTTAGTATGACGCTAATCATACGTCAAAACTACTCTGCATAAGGCGGATAGATTTTAAATCGAGATGAATATTGTCACTCAGTATCAAAATATCCAAATACACCATTTTATTCATTTCACTCGAGTTTCACTCCGTAGTTAAGTTTTAGAAGTAGGGAGGTTGGTCGCATATCGCATTGTTTTTTTTTATCCCAGTCTTTAATTATATGCTGAATATTTAACAAGTGTTTCTTAACATAAGATTTAAGGTATTAATTTATTATTTCAAATATTGATTATAAATACTGTATATTCAGATTCCCTCCTCCACTCTTTCCAAAGGCAAAGGATAGGAAGTAAAGATTCGGACTTGTGTGGTTTGAATGCTTATGATGGAAACATTTTAGGTTAACCATTTGATACAGCAGAATAAACAACTAATGTTTGACCAATAATTCACTGCTACCATTTGCGAAATCTGTCAGCGGTAAAGTGATGTAACGCATTGTGTCTTAGGATAACGGTATCTGCCGTACTTGAGTTTGTTGTTTTGAAATGCTGTGAAGGATATTCAAGATCTTTTAATACTTTTAATTGAGGCCATTTCCTTCTTTACAAGGCTAGAATGACTCTTAATTTCTATTAATAAAATATTTCATTTATCAACCACCTTTCACTTGGTTAGTATGCCAAAATTTTTAAAGGGTGCACGCTATGCAATTTTGAAAAATGCAGCACATGTTTAACTCCATACCGGTATACACTTGTACTTTCGTAAATGTAGGAGAGTATATGCTTTACTATATAATATATATATATATATATATATATATATATATATATATATATATATATATATATATATATATATATATATAAAAGAGAACGTACAAATCCTTTGTCCGCTCATCACGCTAATACGGCTGAACCAATTTCTTTTATTTTTGGGGGGTTATTAGGATTTGGACCCTAGATGGTTTTTATCATATCACTTTAATTTTCAATTACCAGTGTCTTGAGATAATTGACCATTCAGGTGTCCATTACGTACAAATCCTTTGTTAGTTCATCATAGGTATAAAAATAAACGTATGTATATGCAACCCGCATGACCGTGTCACTCGGCGGGTTAACATAAATGACAGGCGTTATAATGGTTTTTATCATATCATTGAAAGCGAAAAAGTAAAAATTATCTAAGTAACAAAGTTTATTGCGTTCGGGGGTGACCGCAGCGAAGCGGGGCGGGTTAACATAAATGACAGGCGATATAATGTTAACATTTACTGCAATCTTCTATGGTTTTTATCATATCACTTGAAAGCGAAAAAGTAAAAATTATCTAAGTAACAAAGTTTATTGCGTTCCGGGGTGACCGCAGCGAAGCGGGGTGAACGCTGCTAGTATATATATATATATATATATATATATATATATATATATATATATATATATATATTAAGTAGATATGCGCCGTATACTCCCGTATTCACCCCATTACATCCCTGGTTATTAAAAGTATGCTTATATTTTTGTAAGCCATAACTAAACAGTTGATAAATATGCATGTAATTATCTGAAATTTTAATTGAGATTGTTCACTTGATCCATTAATTAATACTATTACATATGTGTTTTAAATGGACAAGTTATTTTGCTTAATTTGAGTTATTTTGACGAGGCTACTCCTTTGTATAAGACCTCGGTGTCGGGAATGTGGCGACCTCATCGCCCAGTACTTCCGAACTGCAACAGCCACTAGTCCTCCAGGTTGCGGGAATCATCACACTTCCCGTAAAACTCCTGCTGCGGATGATCGCTTAGATCTCTGCAGGGGAATATTGCCTCAGATGAAGCTTACCTGATTTTCTATTGCGACTTAGCATTAGTTTATGGACTTTGATTTGGATTATGAACCGAATTTCCGTTTGTTAGTATTATTATTTTGACCTGGCAGTGATTCTTGGATCTGATTTTAGCTGTCCTGGAGTTTTGTGACGGCGGAATGAAGCTTGTTGACGCCTAGCCATACTGGATGGAGTGATGCTCTGAAAGGGAAAGCTAGGAATGCGGCATGTTGGATCGCCAAGGAAGCCTGATCTCTATTATGAGCCGGTAGGACGGTGGTTTTCTTAAAAGTACAAATCAGTCGAGGATAGAAGTGGCGATGACTCTTCGCACATTGGGTATGAAGTCATCGTTAAGCTTCTTTGCAAGAGTTGCGGTACGTAGTACCTACTCGTCTCATTGGTCCTCCAGAACGACGACTGGGAAGTGAAGATCATTATGGTTATTTTCACAACATAGCACAGAATCAAATTCCCTTAAACGAGCGATATTTGGTTATTGAAGATGCAAAGTAAGAACTGCTGGTAGTCTGAATAAACATCAACCTTTTATTCTATTTAGACACTTAAAATTCATTGCCACTGGAACATTTTCACCGGGACGTATTAGAAATGGAACTCTTCTTAAGACTGCCAACGATAAACAATGAGGTGTTGCTAAAATGCATCACATTGGGCACAGTCCCAATAAAATTTGAAGCATATCATCAACTGAATATCAGCAAAGATGTGATTATTTGTTTTGGCCTTTGAAGCTTGGCAAAAGCGAGCTATAGGATGAACTGCTTGAGCAACATGTTGTGTACGTTAAGCGAATCCACATCCGTAAGAGTGGCGACCTACAACTGACAGATTCCTATATTACGTTTGGCATCCGAGACTTACCTGACCATCTTACTATAGTATATTATCGCTTAAAGGTGAGATCATACATTCCTCTCTCAACTTTTGCACCGTTTTAAATTCTAGCATTTGTGGCCACTCATGTACGTAATGCAATGCTTCTGCTATCTGACGCAGCATATAGTCCAACACAATGTGCGTCCTCACCTAAATGTGTCAATTGTAAATCAGCGCATGCGGCTTGGTCTCGTGGGGACCCGACATTCGAGGACAAAAGAAATCCGTGAACTACTGGTTAATTGAAAGTTTTCCGCCACTGAGGCCAAGCGCCACATCAAACCAAGTAATACTGTTGCCTCCACGTTTTCATGTGCTGTGAAATCTACTCGTTCGCGCCGAATACAGTGTTGATGTGATTTTCCTGTTGCGCCAGCAGCGAATAGTGCACAGCGGCAACCAATACCCATTGCTACCCAAACCACCAGTACTTCTGGAGAAATTCTTGGAGACCCTGTTCAACGATCCTTGAGGGGAGCGGTTGTTAATGGATACACCACCTACGTCGAAACTATCTAAAAAGCCTACTACTACAGAATCAGTCCTCATCGGCCCGTACAGTTGAGGGATCTGTTAAATCTGACTGGTGCCCCACCATCTCTACTGTGAAACAGAAACTTGCACGTAAGCAGTCGTGAATTCTCTGGATAAGAAAAAAAATACCACTCTATCCCACGGAAAACGATCTTGATGATTTCCTTTTTGAAGATAAGAAGAAAAGGAAGAAACATAGTAAACCCTCAGTTGTTGCTGATGGACTACTAACGTATGAATAATAAAATCGCCAGAACCACTTTCGAGAATATCGCAATTTCTTTTTATTTTCAACCTTCAGTAAACTTTATTTTGGAGGTGAGAAGAAACTTCGAAAAACTCCTATGAAGACCCTCACAAAAAGTTGAAAATTTGGTGCAAGTACATTGAACTGAATGGCCTTTATAGAGAAGAGTGCATCAGGATCGACAGACATCGAAAAATAATAATCTTTTTGGTATGTAGGAGCCATGAAACGTGTAAATCTGTTGAAATCTCGATTTCGGTTTTTACCATGTACTTCCTTATTTCCTATCGTCGCTCGGAAATAAAAATAGCTTTAAAAAGAAATTGCTGGGAAATAATACAGTGCAACGGTGCTTAGTTTGCGCCCCTGGTTTCACAGAAAATGTTAAGTCAATAGAATCGATTTACTTGGGAGTAGCAATACCTCGGTGTTACATTGACATTTCCCAACAGTTGTATTCAGATTGAACAAGTGATCAAGCTAATCAGGAACAAAACCTTAACTTTCTCTGTTTTATAAGAAAGAAGTCAAAGTAATATATTGCAAATAATTACCTGTAAATAAATTTTGTCCAGATATTCACCTAGTGAGAGGGTGAAAAAATAGTGTAACGATGGCATACCTAAGACCTCTCGATTGCGAAACACCAATTCAGTTTCTACCTACACTCTTAAGGCAGCCCGTATATTGACCAGAAGATAGGATAACCGTGATGACCTTTAGTAGTGACCAATGCAACAAAACTTCGTATAGCATTTTCACTCGACCACGTGCTATAAAGGCTTCTCTAATGTTGTACAAACACACAGTCGATGCACTCGAACTTGTCTCCCCGCATCCTCTCCTGCCTCAGCTTGGCTGACCTTCCTGTTGTCAATATGCACCCGGCCTAATGGTTACGGCCCTAAGCGTATTCAGTCCCTATTTCTCCTTGAGCAGCGTGAACCTCTAGGCCTGATTATATTGTTGAGAACTTAAAAACCTTTAACATCAAGTATAAATGGTGTACATGAGCCAAAAATATGGAATGGATTGTCTGTGCGGTGCATTTTGAGTGGTTGAAGGAAACTTACGGTAATTTCCACAGTATCTTATCAAAATTATGATTTAACATGTTATCTCAAGTTCAATATTTACACGTGTTTATCCGACAAATTTTCTCAATTTTTAAAGTTTGCTCAATCTGGGAATTAGCAAATTTGTATGTGATTGTGTATAAATGTATGAGTAAGGTTAAATCAAGTGAAAAATTAGTTATTTCTATATAATTTTTTGAAAGTTGAATTTCTTTATTTAAATAACACATTCAATTTTTCCTTTTATTGTCAGTTAGGCTTTATTTCTCATCGAAGTTTTAAGTACTAGCCCTACGTTTTTTCGTCTCTCCGTATAAAAGTACTGTGTCGTCAGTGTTGGGAGAAAGCACACAACATGAAGCGTTTTCTGCAATCAGTTAAGCGTCCCAAGAATATATTTCATCTCCACTCTGATCTCCGTGAAGAATTCTGCTACGACTTCTGGCTTCAATATTGAGAAATATTACACCATACAAACCCAACAACTCTTTCATGTAGTGTGACACTGCTACCTGCGAAACTTGATGTCCTTCACGCATAGAGATCAATCAACAATAAGGGAGTAAGAAAAAAAGTAATTTGAAAGTTAGCGCCTGTAAATAATGTAACAATTTTCCGCCAGAGTGTAGTGAAGTTGGATTTTGATGAAATATGGTGTGCAACTGTATTTTTAGGATTTCTCGATAATTGGTAAGGGAGGCGTAAACGGCGTAAATTCAGCCTCAATTTCGAAGCTGAGTCACGAAATAATAAGAAAAATGAGCTTTCTGCATAATTTTTATGAAAACTATTAGATTTTTAGGCGCTATATTCATCCTATCTGGAAGACTGAATAAAAGTTGCTTAAGAATAGTAAACTTTTATTACACATGGCATATACTTTCTTCAAGACTTCCAAATATGGTAAATTATTGCTTGGGTTTGACATTTAGATACAAAGATTGAATGCACCTCATCTTGGGTTGGAATCCGTCAAGGCTAAGATAGTAAAAACTTCCAACTTACGAGAAAATAGTTCGCATCTCCAGTGCAATCAACATAAGGACATAAATAACCTGCATACAATTACCATTCATTTTCATAAACGCATCAGTGACGTCCAAGAAATTGTAATAACAATAGCAGGAGGAACGAGTTGGCAACTATGCTATATGCGTTTCTTGCTTGTGTACGCAACTTAACTACTTTCATAACACACACGTTCAGGCATTGCCAGGTAAATGTGCGCCGTTTACAGATTAAACTAAGAAAGAGAGAGAGAAAAAGAATCTAGTTACGTAAATATGGTTGATTAGCACGCCACCTATGAACGAGATAATAATGATGAGAGGTAATTTGAATGTAGGTGTATTGTATATAGCACGAATGACATGTTCTGTTCAAGGGCATTATCACATACATAGGATAATAAGCTTCTGCACTTGAAAGATAAAGGAATACAGTGTTCAGATTTTCCTCTTGACAACTGTGTGCATGGCTGCTGCAATGGTTTCTAAGTAACTTCTTACATAATATAAAAGGGTATGTTCTGGATTTAGATATATTTTATAGCTTGTTATTAATATAATAATGTCACCCAGCTAAACATATTTATTTATAGTGTTTACAAAACTAAGGCGCTCCGTACTTTTTTTCTTTCTTTCTTTCTGATTAATGAAAATTAATGTAGCTACGTAAAATTTACTAAATGTCGTTATATAAAAAGTATTTCTTCTACTTATCTTACCAGAAATGTGAGGGCGTAGTTTGTCATAATTGGCCCGAAATTTCTGCACTATGCAAATGAAATAAATATCAGACATTTTGCTCATTTGATAGTATTTTAATCAGTGGCAGATATAGAAGGTAAAAACTGGGGGGGGGGGCAGAATCCAGACTATAAGTATGTAATAAGTATACTATGAACTTTCAAAAATATATAAATAATAGCTTAAATTATTTTTGTCACTCAAAAAACTGGGGGGCCTAGACCCCCCGGCCCCGGGGTAGATCGACCACTTATTTTAATATATAAGAATCAACTTTTTAGTTACTAAAAGTCAGTTTTTTATTAATTTTTAATGCTTTGTTATAAAAAAAATGGTGAAGAGCGTAACGAAAAGCATTCAAATAAATGTACAAACCTGGACAGCTGAGACACCTCTATTACTGGGAATCTTGTTCATCAACGTTATCCATAAGTGAGACATCGGCAATTTCAAGCTACTCAGTAAGAAACTTGATAAGTGATACCTCTGTATAAAAGAAGCGAGTGACTGATCAACGCCCAGACCAAACTGCGTAAGCTTGAAACTCGAAATTTTTGACAGTGCATAGGATTTGTGAGGATCAGGTACAACTTTTTAGAAGTTTGACGAAGGACAGTGAAGGAATAGGGTTAGGAATTATTGTAGTAAAATGTCCATAAAGTTAAGAGACATGAAATTTGGTGTATGCACTTCCCATTTAAAATAATTAGACATGTGGTATTGTTTTTCAAAAATATTTCTCCTAGAAGCGAAGAAAGAAAAAAAAAAATGGGGTTGTAATTGTTATAACAGGATGAGAATATCCCAAAGTCCTTTAAGGTTAGAGGCATCTAATTCGGTGTTCAAACGTTTCATTTAAAATATGTTTCTGCGTTTGATATTTCCGCTAGAAAGAACGAAAAAAAAAAAAAGTGAAAAGGCTGGGTCAGACATGAAAATTGGTATTTAGACTTTTAATTTGAAAGAAGTAATCAATAATAAAAATAATTTCATAATTAAATTTTTTGCAGAGTTTTTGATATTTCCCTTAGAATGGAAGAAAAAAGTGAGGGTTGCAATTATGATTTATATATAGGGGAAGATGTGGCAAGATGGTCCAGTTGCTTCTTGTCACGTGGTGAAACTACTATTCATCGCAAGTCGTAGCTTTTTATACCGACAGAAAGATAGGTATTTCTAGTAAAAACGAACAAAGTGATATTGATGTTCTCTCAGTGGTTGCCGAGGACCATTTCTTTTTAATGGCTAGGTTAAAAATATCATCTTACCCCACATACCGGGGCAAGATGATACTAATACTGGGGCAAGTTGATACAATATTAATGCTTCCTTTGCATATAAATAATATATAATTTTGTAATCTAAAAATACAAATAAACCTATGTCGAACATTTTAAAACACAAATGTTACACTGAGATCACAATGATACAGATAAAAAAAAAAGGTCAATACTGCATTTGTAATTTGAAAATAGAAACCTGAAAAGGATTAGTCTATTCATAGTCTATATTCAGATTATTCTTTTCAGCTTATAACTTTAAAATAAAACTTATTACATGTTCCTCATTCGCTAATAATAATTTTAATGAAAAGCGAATTAACTAATTTTCAAGTTATATAGAATGTAGATAAACTAAAAAAAAAAAAAAAGTAATGGGAGATGAAACTTGCGGTGTGCCGAATTCCTATTACTAATCAATCACCACTTACAAATATCACTCATAACTACAGATAAAAGGACTAACACCTGTATAACGTACAGTTCTCATGAAACCACTGTTTGCATTCACGACACTCAAATCCAGTCAGTGGACGACGGATCGACATATTTTTCTGAACATGTTGGCAGTAATATTCACGTTTGGGTGCTGATGACATCTTGATACTTTTCCCCAGAATGCGTTTCCTCTTCTTATCTTTTGATGCAAGTTCTTTCTCTATCATTTTACTAGCTATTAAATGAATCGCGTATAGGGTGACATACCCTCAAGGAGAAAAGCATAGGTTTCCAAAACTTAAGATATACTCTCCTGAATAATTTACAAGTGTAACTTAACGTATTTCTCCCCTGTATCCTTCATATAAATAATAATGGGGGAAGATGATACATGTACCATTTTGCCCCACGTCTTTCTGTATCAACTTGCCCCGAAGTACACTTGCAAATATTTTTCGTTATTTTCCAACACTGCTTGCAGCTATGGCGCCATGAGGCCTAGAATTTTTGCATTCACACACTACATTTATGAAATACTTTAGCACTAATGAACTGGAATTTAGTCACACTACTATTTTTCTTTTACTTAAGTTAAACACACCTGTTTTTACAGCAAATTCGCCGGTATTCATGCAGTACCTCCGCCTTGGTATCTTCTTAACTTCTACGATTGCTTACGACTTACAAATGCAGCCACCAGAGGGGAAAATACCACTTGCCCCTTGTACCATCTTGCTCTCTTTTCGTGTATATATATATATATATATATATATATATATATATATATATATATATATATATATATATATAATATATGTAATCACGAAATCTCTTAAGATTAGGGATTTTAGGGGAAACTTACAAGGCAGGGTACCCAGGTGTAACACGCAGATTGTGATAAGATTGCACAGACATAAAGAACATCGAAAAAGAATCGACACGTATTTTTTTTAAATCGGCCAACAAACACATTGAAAGTGTCAAATAGGGGCATAAAAATGAGATCAAATGAGATTATGTGGAATATAGCGAGAATGAGAAGAGATATCGGAAGAGTTTAAATATACGAAATACTACCCATAGTCGACGCAATTCAATGAGGTAGAACGCACCCATGAGAAGAGAGCAGAACATCCGAAAATGGACCAATCACGTGTGCAACATTGTCACAATGTGTTACGGAAATGAGCAAAAAGGGTGATAAGGAGCAGGAAGAAAAAACAAACGAAAACAGAAAATACGTGTTTTTGCTTTGGGTGCATATGTTGCCCGTATGCGAAAGAGACACATATTTATCTCAATGCCCGAAGATAGGATAACACGCAGGAAGGATGCAAACGTCGTTCATATAGACAGCCATCGAGAGCACTGCGCGGTGGGTTGCACATATCGCGTAATGAGAACAACGATGAGATGGATGTTGGAAACGAAAATGTGTGTAGGCAGTAGTAACACAAAAACAAAATTATTACTATTACTGTTATGTTGTACGCGTATTTTCGTAGTGATATCATGTTGATACTCATGTGTGGTACTGATATTAATGTTGCTGTTTATCTTACGTATGTGGACCACCTGCTATTATATTCTACTGTACTATGAATTTTTGTTCCCATTACCCGATACATGCAACCCACTGCGCAGTACAGTCGCGCTGGCTGCCTATACGAACGGAGTTTGCATCCTTCCTGCGTGTTATTCCATCTTCGGGCATTGAGATAAATCTGAGTTTTTTGTCGCATATGGGTGATGTATGCACCCAAAGCAAAAACACGTATTTTTTGTTTTCGTTTCTTTTTCTTCCTGCTCCTTATCACCCATTTCGCTTATTTCCGTAACACATTGTGACAATGTTGTACACGTGATTGGTCAATTTTCGGATGTTCTGCTCTCTTCTCATGGGTGCGTTCTACCTTATTGAATTGCGTCGACTATGGGTAGTATTTCGTACATTTAACCTTTTCCGATATCTCTTCTCGTTCTCGCTATATTCCACATAATCTCATTTTGACCCCATTTTTATGCCCCCTATTTGACCCTTTCAATGCGCTTGTTGGCCGATATAAAAATAAATACGTGTCGCTTCTTTTTCAATGTTCTTTGTCTGTGCAATCTTATCACAATCGGTGTGTTACACCTTGGGTACCGTGCCTTGTTAGTATATAAACTCAAATGACTTCGAGATTGTCACATTGCCTGGGGGAAAACGGATGAACCATTTGAAATGAATTTTGCTCTGTAACTTGGACCGACATGAGTTTTTGATTTGAAGTGTGTATTCTAAGAGAAGGGGTTTAAATTTTTCATAAAGAATACCGTGTTTTTATCGTACAAAGAACGGAAGCAAAGGCTGAAATATGAGGTGCGAGAGTCTAGGGGCGTTATTTTCAGGTGCCCTCTATAGGTGGGATTAAGTTAGCTGTCCCTTGCGATCCCACTTGTCTATGTTTGACTGTACTTATAGGCTCCAAACGTAAAGGATCTTCCCATTGAATCTTAGCAAGAGGAAATATTCAAGTTCACTTGAATCAAAATAACTGGAAAGTAAAACTCAAATTTTAAGAACTTCATGGTTATGATATTAGTGCTTTTGGAAGATTGCCTTTGATTGTATAACTTGACTGACTGTTGCATGGTAATCAAATTATTTAACTCATCCATATACAAGTTACGACTCCAATTGAAACTGGGATTATCACAAACAACTGCTTCTTTGTGGCTATGTAGTTAGCATATGCATGGTCGGCTCGGGAGCTCATGTGGTTCGAATCCCATGTTAAGCTGTAGGTTCATGTCTTAACGAGCAGCGCTGCTGAATCGGACACTAATTCCGAACTCGATCAATCCACCAACAAACAACAGATTTAGAACACGGTTCCATTCGTCACACATGAAAATTTCTAGGGCTTCAGAAGTCCTCAAAGGTCAGTTCATTACGGTAGTTAATTAATGAACTCTGGAAACAAGTGATGCTGCCGTGTCTGTGAGAATTTCATTATTTATACTGAGGGCGCTTTTATCATGAACCATATAGGAGGTTACAGCAGCTATGAGATTTCCGAACTTAAATAGGTTCTGCAGAATTCAGTTTTAACTCTCTCTAACAAGCTTCTCAGCTGAGAGAACCATGAGTCGGATCAAAATGAAAAAAAAAAAAAAAAACTCCTCAGAACAAGCATAGGGGACACTTGATTAAATAACTTGTAGCGAGACTGTATTGTAAATGAATTATCATCTGAAAACATTATTAATCAGTTTTCCTTAACCAGTAAACAAAGATTATTGTTAAAACGTCAGATTCATGAAGTTCAAGGTTTTTGTTATTCGCTTGTGTAACTTGATGTAATTTTTACACTTTACAGTTTCTGGAATTATGCAATTTTTTCTGTATCTTTAACAAAATATGTGTTACTTTTAATCATGTAGCCTTGCTTTTCGTTAATGGTTGTCAAAATAAATATAACAATATGCCTAAATGAAGGCTAATTTTAACATAAATATACATGTAAAAAATAAACCAATAAAATACTGATTATAAGTTAATATCGAGATGTATAGGGAATTTAAAGTCAGTTAGAAAGTAAAATAAAAATATTAATATAACGTTTTCCCTATCATACTACCTATTAATGTCTAGTTTTAGTATTATTTTAAGTTTGAGATGTATAGTTTTAAAAATAAAAGTAATGAACATTTAAAAATAGTATTTTTGCCTACTTTTACAAAACTGATCAAAGTCGGAGTCGGTACACCACTGAGAGTCGGAGCATAAGCGAAGTCTGCAAAAATTTTCACTTTTTTACCATACAAAATGAAACTTCTTAAAGTATACAATCAATTTTATGTTGAAATAAACTACATTTAAATTTAAAGTTTGTATGGTTGCAATGTGTGTGTTGAGTCCATTTTCTTTTTACTAATGATCTCACTGCTGTGATAGAAAGAGGTGTGTAAAATTAAATGAGGGGGGAGTATTTTGTTATTTTGGGTAAGTTGGTGTCACAGCCTTTGGGGGATTGGCACCCTTGGCGCCAATCATCTATCGGTTGGGGTGTTTCCTGGTGAATCACCCACCCCTGAAGATGCTATGAATGTCTACAAAGAACAGTTAAGTACAATACTTGAAACTCAGTGGCGTCAGTGCTTCCAAGATTGGTTTCTGAGGATGAGACGTTGTGTGGAATGTCGGGGAGAATACTTCAAAAAGTTGTCATAGTTAAAATAAAGATATGTGTACACAAAGCTGCATGTCTCAAAACTTCTCTGGTGACTCTCGTATTAGGCATTTAAGGAATAGTCACATTTATTCTAATCAATTTATTTTCAAAATATAACTTTCCCTGAGTTGTTTCGTGCTTAGATTTTGTGAGGCTGCTAAGCCATCAATTCTGTTCTACCTTCAAGCAAATTCATACTGTGATACATTTTTGTAATGATACAGACATCTTCAATTTTAACCGCTCCATTACTCCATTTACTATTATTCCATTTGGTTGACATTGTATTATTACTCTTATTACTGTCCATTCTTCAGTCGTCAGAGTTCCGTGACAATGGCAGTCGGGTCAGTCACGCGCGCAAAAATAGCATGTTTGGCACACATTTTCTCCTAACTCTACTTTGATTCAAGTTGTTAACCCTCACCTTACGTATATATATATATATTTTTTTTTCAAAAAGAAAAATTTAGTTTTTCTTCCAACCTTTCCGTTTAATCCTTCCAATTCAAAAAGTAATTTCTATCTTATTATTGCACATCATGCTTTATTATAATTGTTTTTAAGTGCTACTAAGCACGTATTTAAAAAGTAGCTCGGCAATTCCTTACGGAACTCTGGCAATCTTAAACGGTATTATATTTATATGTCGGAGCAAATGTGGCTGGCTCCATTCAACTACAGTGCGAATAATATGTACGAAAACCAATGTTTAGTTTAGGATGCTACTTCTTATTTTCTCTTTTTAACTGTTATTACTACTCGTAGCTAAATTTGTTCATTTCGATGTTTCGGTGGACTCTGTCTCGGCCTATTACTATTTAGTTTATTTAATCTTTATCCACTTTCAGATTTCGCTAAATGTCACCTGAAGGATATTCTTGCTCTGACTAACCCTTACATCGTCTCGTATCAGGTTTATCGTCCACTTACAGACAACGGTTCAGTAAATTCAATGTGAGTCGTCTTTTGCTAGTCTGTAATTTGGTAGTTTCTCCTAATTGCTTTAGAACATGCAGGAGTCTATTTGTTGCAACCATTATAAATCCCACAAAAATCGGTTTCCTTCCCAGTCGCACTTTTGTTATGCCTTCATGAAGAATGAATTCGACCAAGATATAATGAAACCTTCCCCTTGAATCGAATGGTAGGCTTTCCTGAAGTGTTTCGTTGTATGCCTATATTGCATAGTGAACTGTAGTCATATTCGAAGTTTTCCTGGTATTCAGAGTTATCCTATTACAAGTTCAAGCATACTGATCATCTCGATCATTTCACCAGTGCTGGGATTAAATCGTACTCCAAGAACGTTGGAGTGGATCCTCCAGTAGGTCGGTAATATTTTCGATAATCCATGCAGCCCGTTTTGTTGACTTTTTAAAATAAAAGCACTATTAGTTTTTACGAAAGTAGTTGGCAACAGTGAAATAATTTATTCAAAGTACCGGTTTATTCAACGGTTTATGAATTCGTGGTTCTGCAATGGCATACTTAGCCATTCTTTCCCTTCTTTCCTCTTGTGCAGCCGCTTCCATCTATCTTGAACGTGTTTGGGCTCGGCTCGAATATTTCAGGCTCCATCCATAATCACATTTATTTCCAGAATATCTCTTTGAATCCGAGGACCGACGTTAAGTGTGGTTTAATTACTGTCCAACTATTTCTTTGAATTCATAAAGCAGTGCGTCCTGATAGTTTAGTCAGTAAAAATGTATACCTACATATTCTTTGCGTATTAAATTTTGAAGGTATTGACCAACTAAGCTACTGATTTCGGTAAACTAAAAAAAAAATCATGTTCTCTTTACAGCAGAGAACTGTACTCCATTTCGTAAGTGTTTCAAAGTTAACAATTATGTGCTTGTACTGTAGTGTCTGCAGGCCTAATTCTATTGGTGTACCTGTGTAAGTTAAAGCAGTGTTCCACCCAGAAAGCCTGTTAATTTTAGTCATTAAAGGTGTACACTTAACACAATGCCTTCTAGACTGAAAATGATTCGACGATCTTCAAAAAACTAACCAATTATCACGAGACGTGTTAAGCATTCGACAATTTCAGATTACATTCATCCAGAGGCATGTGTGTGTAAAATTCAGTTTGCAAATTTTCAGTTGTAGCATTACGGAAATTCGGCTACTGATAGCTTTACGGCAAAGTTCCGATCTACAGTACGAAAATCCTCCCAAATTAATGGGACACCACAACATACTAAGGATTTTAAAACAAATGAATAGCTCACTTAACACTATTTCCTATATAAAAGTGTATTAATGTAAAGTAAATTTGTTGTATGTTAATATATAACTTACTGATGCACGTACTAATTGTTTCTTTGTTTCCTTTGTTTTCAGGTTTTGGAGGCTGAAGTTTCATTTCATGAAAGGTGGGGCATAATAGTATGGAGAACAACGATATCGTTCAAACAATAGAATTCACACGGAAATTAAATTTAGTGGCATCTCCAATCATCGGCAGCATTGGCCTCGTGGGTAATGCCCTACTTGTTGCTGCAATTATCCGCGATCGTAAAATTCGAAGTTTTACCAACATCTTCCTCCTCAGTTTGGCTCTGACGCATTTATTTTGCGTGATTCGTCAAGTTCTTCACATCTTCAGCCAATCAGCAGGGAAATGGCAGTTTGGAATGTTCGGATGCCTTGTTGATTCTACTGCATATGGTATATTTCTCATCGCATCCAGTGTTTTTATTGTTATACTGAGTCTTACACGACTTATTAGTGACCGATGGCCAATTCCGTTTTCAAATATATTGAAGGCGCGATTACCTCTTATAGTGTCGTGTATAGGATGGGTGCTAAGTGCTGCGTTTGTTACTCCATATTTGGTTTACACTAGACTAGATACTACGACAGGCGCATTTTGCATTATCGATTGGTCAAATGACCGGAATCTGTACTTGTATACTTTCATTATTGGATTTGTATTGCCAGTTAGTCTTCTTGTGATAATACTATTTTTGTACTTGCTTGATATGTTCTATACTGCTAAATACATGTTTAATTGCTCGTATGAACATAGTGATAAGAGAGAAACAAGGCTAGTAATAACCCTTGTACTTACACATGTCTTATGTAGAGTTCCTATATATTTGTTATATATGAACACTGCCTTTCCATCAGCGTCTATAACCAAAACTTTTAGTCTGCCAACTTATGTGCTTGTTACTGTAGTGTCTGAGATTATACTTGCGTCCAGTGTTGCCATAAGTCCATTGCTGTGTTTGTGTTTCAGCGAAGATTTACGGTCTGGCTTTGTGAAGATAATCACATGCTCAAGTGCTAAAAGATTCAGCAACGAAATCCAGTTAGGCAACTTAAGTAGCACTGGTAAAACTTATGGAGAAAACGAACTCATATCTTATCAGAGGCCTGAAGAAGAACCATTATTTCGAAGAAGGGAATCTTCACTTAATAGCGATAATGGTAAAAATCCAAATTTGATCGATCCACCTTCTTCGCCCACCACTGATCAGGACAGATTGGTATGAAAGGTAACATATATAGTAAAATATATATTATTTTGTATATACGTGTGAGAAGCTTTCGTTTTTTTGTATATTCAAAGCAGTTCAATTTGTTTCCATCGTGAAGTTTTACAGTTATTTTCCAGTGGTTTCTTTGCAGTTGTTGAGTACACTATACGGTTAGCAGTTGTTGTAGGTGTGCAATGAACTTAGAAAGAAAATTTTCTTTCATTACATATTTTCAGCGTCCTGTTTTAGCCTTCAGGGTCTAACTTGTCAGTAGTGCTTAGCTGTAATAGGCTTAATAGAAACTATCAAGTTAATTGTAGTGCGAGAACCAACAACAAATAGCCGATTGAAAAATAACTATCCAATGGAACCATTGTTATAGTGCTACAAATATATCATCGTAGTGAAGATGAAGAGTTCCATTACAAACGTCGAACATCTAAATGTAGGTAAAATGTACTAATTTTAATAACTTGTGTTGACGTGAGTGTAAATAAATTGCATATTCACCACGCAGACTGATAAAAACGCAGATTGATGAACGATATTAGTGGTGATAAATTTCAGTTATCTTGTGAACGTATTTGCAGAAAGTGCAAATAAACTGAAATTATTAGCACAAGACAACCTTGATTAGCATACGTGAAAATAACGGACAGTGTGTATGTGTATATATGTTTTTTTAAAACAAGTTTTGCTTACTGTGTTGACAGTGTTAGAAACGTGGAAGACTTTTTTCTGTGTATGTTGATTGTGGTGAACATATTTGCCAGAAATTCTATATTTGCAATTGAATATTGAAGAATTATTTGTTTAAATTGTTTTCAAGATTTGAAAAAGAAATTAGTTCCTATGCATTTGTTTTGTAAATACTGTAAATATATGTGTAAATTAAATGTACGAAATTGTAAAGACGATTTTGAATTTGTTAGTTATCAATCTGTAAACAATTTAATAATTGTAGCGGATAAGATTTATAAAATGATTATTTTGATCCAATTAAATTTCTATAGAACTCATTTATGAAAATTTTATTTTAAATTGAGATAATGTTTCAAATTGCTAAAACTCAAACAAGTGTATATTGTTTTTATTTTGAAAAAGATAGTTCATTAACGGTGTTGAGTACAAGCTTTGTTTTTAGCCCATTGATTTGTATGCGGAAGTATTATTTGTAATTTCCCTATTTAACCTCAATCAACCTTAATGTACTGGAATTTTATTTTACTGATTTCTTCGTAAAGTTTTAAGTTGAAGGTCTCTTGCTTTTCCAAAATGAATTCGCTCTTTACATACATAAATTTAATATTAAATTTGATTCGTAAATAGCAAACTTCATATAATTATAAAAAAATATATTTTCACAAAGTATATTTTAAATGTTTGAAGAAGATATCTGTAAGATTAAACTATTAAAAATGTCCACTTCACGTTAAAGAAAGGATAATACTTTCCCATGTAAATCAATGGATTAAAAAGGAAGATGGCGCGGTTACTTATCACTGTTAATTCTTACGGAAGTTAATGTGATAGGTAGAGAATGGCGTCAGTGTATGATAATTTCAAGTTCCTACAATGAAAACAACCTTCACGTGGTTTTCTTATATCTGTACGAGGCGTGTTCAAAAAGTAGGTTCCAATTGACTAAAGCGAAAGACTAACATCGAAAGAAAATGGTTTTATTACTGTGGAATTGGTAATATGTAAAACTTAGTTGCCAACATATGCACCATTCTTGTCATTTTCGGTAATGCGGTATCACATTCTGAAATTCAGCTGAGCTCTCGAAACTGTCTAGCGAGAAATTGCTTCAAGTAGAGAAACGAGTGGAAGTATCGGAGCACAAGGTCGGTACTATAGGGCGCCACATAGGAAACCCATTGTCAATGATTATACGATCGATAAACCGGTCACCTTTCTGGTGATAATGCAGCAGGAAGCTCGAAGCCGAAGCTAGGGGTCTATTGTACTCTTCGTCAGTTGTTATGGAACATGTTGAGCACAAACTTATGAAACTGCAGTCTCTGAGCGACGATCTCATGCTGCGGTGAACAAAACTGCGGAAATTGACATGAGGGTTCGGACACTGAACTACCGGCTGACCAAAATGGCTTGCTCCACTTTTTCCACAATTCAAGTATAACTTCGAACGGTCTGCACTATGGTATTTGTCGTGTACATTGGTGTAGCTTGCCGTAAATTAACTACACATTTTCTGTCCATACCTTCACTCATGACATTTGGTGCATACATCTCACACAACTGCCGGAGAACTTAAGCCGACGGCCTCTTAGCGCGGAAAAATCTGATTACTGCGCGTATCTCGCACTCCACAGGAGATTGTATGCGCAAAGGACTCCACGGAACTGCACTCGCAACAGGTTATGGTTGCGTCCTGCTCTGATCACTCGTGACATCTTGGAACACTTTCGGAACTTTCTGAATGCACCTCGTATATGAATGTTAGTTGTTCATTATTTCAAGATTATTTCTTGAAATGTTTGAAAATAAAAACTCGAGTGGACGAATAAATAGAACAATCGATCCAGTTGATTTGCCTATTATCTCACAGAAAATGGTTCAATTGCTGATATTTCAGTGGTATAATAGACAGTGTCAAATACTTTTCCTAGAACTTTAGCTTCCATATATTATTCTATAAGCTAGGCACTTACTAATTGCTATACTCTTACAATTATATGCAATCATTTTTGAGGATTGGTTGTTCATCATGAAGATAAAAAAAACTCTCAACTCAAATTCATTTGTTGATATTTTTGTCCTAAAGGGTCATAATGTACACAATCTTGAGAAAAAAAAATCGTGAACATCCACCTCGCTTTTACAGGTTACATTCTTACAAGTGTACGTAGGAAACCTTATACCTTGGCTTGAGATAAATATTTAAATTGGTCGAAGAATATTCATATTTAATTCTATTTAAGGTGACATGGTTTATCAGAGAGAGATGGATGGCTAGATTTTTTGTACATACTCGTTGTTTAGTCAGGGATATTCTGAAAATGATGCATGTTAGCTAAAGTGAGAGAGTTTTATTATTATTAATTCTTTACGACACAGTTCTCACTTGCAGAATTTCTTCCCAGCTTGGAACATGAATTTTCAAAGCTCAAATGAAAGCATGAAATTTGCATTTACCCACAATTGTCGCTCCTAAGAAAGAATATGCAGTACTATATTTTGAGGACTGTGAATGGAGTGTTTCGATTAATAATGAACAGCGTAACAAGCAGAAATGATCTCATGTAACATCTGTTTTTCATGTGTCTTCTCATACCCAGGAAGTCTCAAGTGTGGGTCAGCTCAAGGTGCTAAAGGATCTTTATTATGAACTGATTAATAGTGAATGATGATACTTAGGTTACATTCCAAAAATATTGCTAGTTTGGTATAGTCTCTAGGGGAATGGATTTCGTTTAGCTTGGATAGCAAAGTATTGTAAAAATAATATGCATGAGGTCCAAAGCATAAAGCAGACTTACCATGTAATTCATGAAGTCGTCAGTAATTGAATACCACAAATGCAATAAATTTCTTTAAGCTTTTCGACCTGTTAACACTTCGATTGCGTGGTATAGGTTCTTGGTTCTCTTTCGAAGAAGGTTTAGTCCAGGGATGCAAATAACCAGTCGCCCGGGGCGAGTGGTTCATCGGTGCGGGCGAGTTCTTAAACAGTAACGCCATAAAAATCACGACTGGGATGTGAGATGTGGGCTAGTAGCTCGTAAAACTTTGTTGCTTATTTGCGTCCCTGGTTTAGTCTATACTAAACGGAACAAGTGTTAAGAGAGGTAGAAAAGGGGCAATAAGCCCTCATAGTTTTGTATCAATTCAAACATGCATTTAAAATTTATTTTTCTTATTTGCAGTGTTATATAGTATTCAGTCTAGGCACTATTAAAAAAATAGATCGAATTAATAATTAAACAATATGTGTAATTTCATTATTAAGGTTGGTGTAAAGGGACAAGCTTTCTCGGTAGATGTCACTACAATCTTCGTCTCTCATGCATTTTTTACCTTCCACGAAAATTCACGATTTTTCTTACAGATTTCATCCTAGAGACTTCAAATTTTTAGGGAAGGAGCTTCATAACCTATCGAAGGCAACAATCCGTGCCGATTTTTTGTTTAGAATTTTCGTCATTGTTGAAACAGTTATATTGTTAAAGATTTGGATATTCATTTCAACAATCAAGCCATTACAACAATGAAGAAAATTCTAAATAAAAAATCGACACGGATTGTTGCCTTCAATAGGTTATGAAGTTATTTCTAAAAAAAAAAAAAAAAAATGAAGTCTCTAGGTTGAAATTTGTAAGAGAAATCGTGAATTTTCGTGAAAGGTAAAAAATACATGAGAGAGATATGAAGATTGTAGTGACATCTATCGGCAAAACTTGTCCCTTTAAACTAACCTTAAAGTAGACATGGACGTTCATTTCAATCCGGTTTCTGGATTTAATGGGGAAAGTTTGCGTCTATGTAATATTCATTTAAGAACATAAATTTAATTGGTAATCTTACCCTTCAGGCTAATATTTCATTCCGAAAACATTGCACTTAGAGTAAGATAGTTCTCCCCTCATTAACTCTTTTTATTATTCTTACTCTTATAGGTTTTCAAGGTCTGTTTTTGCTTTTACGTTTGCAACTAACAATTACGTGTACAGTATTATTTCAATTAGTTCTCATTATCATTGAGCTTAAAATTAACACGTAGAAGTACATATGCTGATCGTATTAACCTTTTCAAAAATAGACAAGTTGGATATTTTAGTTTGTTTCACAGTTAAGAGTTCCACCATGAAATACAATGCTCCACGGTGAATACAATTAAATTATGAAATCACTGGTAATGAGGTAAATGAGAAGAAATAGAGATACACTACTGAGAATCCTAAATAGCTTTAGTTGGCCAATGTTAAGACATTGGTGTGAGATTTCATTGAGTTACTACAAGTCTGCATCTAAATATGAGAACCATTTATTCTGAGTTAAAGATAATTTGTTAAAAAAAAAAAAAAAAAGTTTTAATACTTTTTGAGAAGAGACCTAAATCTTCCAATGAATGATTTCACTGTTGCCTTCCAATTAATACTTCCCAAGTTTGATTCTCGAGTTTTACTGATTTAAATTATTCTTGCATCTTTATTAAGGTTACATCATTATTATTCGTTTACACTTTTTTTAAAATAGATTGCGCCATGAAACCTAGACAGGAACATCAAGTAGGCCCTTTTTATAAAGCTACAATACCATTTTTTTTAAATCTCAAATTTCTTTCATTAATGATGTAGTGTTTCATGGCTTTGTGTTCGTAGATTTACTTCACCTGGGTTCGTAATCGTCGATTGTGATGACGCTGATCAAACACTCCACGGAGTTTTCGAACACACACTGCACAACATTCACCGCATTTATAAGAAGTTTTCACTACGAAAGCACGCTGTTCGTCGTGAAACGTTCCATTCCTACCCGCACAGAAAACATATGACGATAATACGCTATTCGGCGCTACGTGACTGCTAACTACAAAGACAACAGATGAAAATCGTGTAGCATTCAGTGCTGCCAACTTACTAGAATAGAAATGGCGGGCATTTCAAAATTTGCTCCTTTTTTATGGAGACACCCTTTATTTAATATTAAAATAAACTCAAGTAACAGAAAACGGTAAAAATGAAATAGATTGTAGTCTTCTCGAGACCCCGTTGTCTCGAGGGCCGATGGAAAAGGTTGAAATAGAAAAGGGTAGGGCATCCAACACCAACTTTAACAGTCAGTCAGTCAAAACAGATAAAAGACAGTTTGTGTTCTTTGTAAATGGATTATTACAGTATAACAACATAGACTGCCTTTGGGGCTGTAAAAAATGCTTTCTTCTGTTTTCCTTTTTTTATTTTTATTTATTTATTTATTTATTTATTGCGGGGGAGAACATACTTGGACTCAAATAGGCGTAGAGGATATTAATCATTTAAGTAATGGAATTATAGAACACTGGGATACAAATGTCTACCTTATAAATGTATTAGTCAGAGCCGTAGGTACGGGGAAATCAGCGGGGCCATTCCCTCGGGTGCTGATAGTAAGAGGGCGCCGAACGAGCAGCAGAAAGAGAAAATGTTGGAAAAGTGTAAACGACACAGCAACCCATAATAGTATTGGCGCCCTATTAAAGCAATATTGCTGTCGGTGTGAAAAAAAAAAAATCTTGCTTGCTCCGCTCGCAACCCAAATGGTTTAAATAAGTCAAAACAAAATTTTTACTTGTTACTGTAAAAACCTTATTATATAACTAACTAACTAACTCTATGGCCTATGGAACCCGGAGGTTCAGTGCCGCGTTCACAAAAGCTCTCCAGTGACTTCTATCCTTAGCTAATTGGATCCAATTTCTACTTTGTATTCCTATCTCTGCGAGATCCATCTTAATATTATCCTCCCATCTGCGCCTAGGTCTTCCTAATGGTCGTTTTCCTATGGGTCTACCAGTCAAGACTTTGAAAGCGTTTCTACTTTCTTCCATTCTAGCTACATGACCTGCCCACCTAAGCCTCCTAGACTTGACGACCCTAACAATGTTGGGTAAACCGTATAAACTATGTAGTTCCTCGTTATGAAGCTTCCGCCATTCCCCATTCTCGTTCCTCTTGGGTCCGAATATTCTTCTCAGGATCCTGTTCTCAAATACTTATTATATACTTTTGTTAATGAAAATATGATATACAAGGTGACGAGTAATAATTTGTAGTGTAGCAGGAGCATTTTCAAAATCAGAAACCGTCAAAGTCTGAAATACGTGTCCGGCGTTTTGATGATGAATGAGTATGGTTTCTTAATACCACTTTGCTACCCAATCGGATTAAACACGACGGTGAGAATAAAGGTATGAAAATGAGAGGGTTGAACACACACACACAGGCTGCGGTTTGCGCAGGAATATTAAAAATAAAAGTAAATGAGGGGAATAATAACATTTTCGAACTTGAAGTAGTTGTAGAATAGAGACTTGAGGGGTCAGAACTTAACGAATTTCGTGTTTTTCAAGGACTGATCACTACCAGTGATTCTGTTGATGTATGAAATGCTTTCAATCTGAAGGAATTTATTGGGATCATTTCTCCAACTATTTATATCCCCTCATACTTTTTGTGTATTCGTATTTAGTTGTAAGATATTTTTTATCTATCCACAATAAAACGCTGTGCAAATTAATGGAATCAAGTACATTTTGTGATGTGGGTCATATATAACCTAAAACCCAAATTTACATCCATATAGCTGTTTTATAATTTAGTATGTGCACTTTAGTCATGAGTTGACATTTGTGTTCTTTGTGGTATTGACCTAGAGCTTCCTTTGCACGTTGCTTTGAGTGCATCATTATGGAAGCACATTATTTAGAACGGAGACAAGTTTGTCTTCTCTACTGCAATCCTACCCAGGAGCGTAAATAAGGGTCTCGCATTGCGGGGCGCCAATCCATCACGGGACCTCCAAATCGTAAAGTAGAACGTACAAAAGGGGCCCCACTCCACACTGTCTGCTGCGGGGTCCCCAGGGCTTTAGTTACGCCACTGATCCTACCTCCTGATTTTATTCTTGCCAATAGACCATAAATTTTTGATCATATTCATATCAGGTGAATTTCCAGGTAGCCCAAAGAGTTTACCTCATTCTCTCTCTCTCTTTTTTATATATATATATATATATATATATATATATATATATATATACAGTAGCGTACCCTGGAATTTATTTCGGGGGGGTTCAAACTAAATATGAAGCTATTTTATATTAAAATTGCTAAAATTGCCCCTAAAATTAGGCTAAATTTTTAAAAAGTCGAAATTTCGGGGGGGGTCCGGACCCCCGTGTCCCCCCCCTTCCGTACGTCCCTGTATATATATATATATATATATATATATATATATATATATATATATATATATATATATATATATATATATATATAAATAAACTTTTAGACATGTAACACTGTCTAAATTCTTGCTGTACAATTGTAGATCCACATCATTAAAGTTGTTCTGGAGGCACTCTGGACTTGTAGTACCTAGATATATTTGTTACTGTTAATCATACCTTCAATAGAAACAAGTGTTCCTGGCCCATTGAAGGAAAACATTCCCAAAATATTGTCTTTGCTGGACGTTTCATTCTTTGGCAAACATGCTTCGATGAAATGCGTTCGCCAGTCGCTGGAGTGTGTTGAACTAGCACTTCTTGAACCAGAAACTGGCTCTCACCAGAGATCCTGTCTTCCTTTGTCCAATTTCTGTATTTTCTTCCCATTTCTTCATCGCGGTCTTTGTCAATATTGCAGTGGTGTTTCGTGTCATAATTTTTCGGTAGTTCACAGCGGTTAGAAAATTCTAATTCTAGAATTCCTTCAGTATTCTAAATAAACAAAATGACAAATTAATGAAAGTACCCATATATATTCATACATAATAATAAATGTGTTCATTCATAAGAAATTGTCCATCATTAATACACGAAATCAGTTCTGCTGTTCCTCGGAACATTCAATTTGTCAGTAACTCTTTTGAAGCATAATTTTTACAATTTTTTCTCTATTGGAACTATAACTTCAACTACAACTCTATTGGTATTGGTATATTCTTTAATACGATAAAGCAACCTTTAATACGATAACAAGGTTTTGAAGTGGACATATGAATATTCACTATGATATTCTCGTTTTTTTTTTTTTTTTTTTTTGGTTGTGTGTGTGTGTGTGTGTGTGTGTGTGTGTGTGTGTGTGTGTGTGTGTGTGTGTGTGTGTGTGTGTGTGTGTGTGTGTGTGTGTGTGTGTGTGTGTGTGTGTTGGAAGATTCTGTCTTCCTACGGATTCACCATCAATTTCTTTACGATAAACTTTTGGCATCTGCATTAGACTTGAGACTACTGTCTCGTATACTTGAATTGTCAGATATGCTGTTTAAACTGTCAACAGTATACACGCAACATTTAATGTACCAAATTGAGCTCCTCCGTGGCTAAGCGGTTAGCATACGCGTCTTTGGCGCGGGAGATCCGGGTTCGATTCCCGGCGGGAGCTCATGTGGTTCGGATTCCACGTTAATCAGTAGGTCCACGTCTCATATAGCCTCGCTGCTGAACGGGACGTAAAACTCAAAAAATCAATCAATCAATCAATGTACCAAATTATTATGACAGTTGTAGAGGTACCTTTTACTTACGAACGCTTTGTCCATTTGTTCTTGCACTATTTAAAGACAGTTTATGACTGCTTATTTTGTATTTACGTTCTTTGTCAGAGTTTAGGCTATAGAAGACGAGATTTAAATTTTGAAAATGAAATTACTGTAATATGTTTCATGTTCTCCCGTCCGGGAATTGAACCTGGCACTTGTGTGCCAAAGGCATACGCTAGTCATTATACTAGTAAACAAGGTAAGATATTTCATGAAATCAGGCGCGCACTTAAAAATTTTTGTTGAGAGTGGTCCAATAGTACTAGACGCTATGTTTATGTACTAGTGTCGAATGGGTATTAATCTACAGCCGAAAAAAAAATGTGATGTTTAAGTACTGAGACCTATATTCTCACGAAAAATTATAAAAAATGTTTTTATGAGAAAAGAAATGGTACAGATGACGTTTAAGATCAAAACTTTAGGCTATATCAGTCATTTCATTACTAAACAATTATAGTTTTATGATCTGAAAATGTATAAATGCATGTCTAGTTAAGTTTTGGGAGAGGAGATCCGGACCCGATGAACCTCCCATGTTTGTGCGCCCCTAGTGCTTTCAATAGTTAAATTCAGCATAGTGTTAATATGCTTGTTACAGTTCTCGTGGCTCTTTACTTTTTCAATCAAGTGTCCTAGGTATTTTACACCTTTCAGGTTCATTGTTAATTCCCTTCAAATAAAAGGCAAGAAAAGCGAAACAACGATAATTTCGTTTCATAATTTGTCAGGCAACTATAAAATTTCGACACAGTTTAGTCTTCGTCTCTTGATGATAGTTAACTTTGGTCGAATATGTCTGTCCTAACTTCTTTCCAAACTTTCACAATCCGTCAATACACTAATTAATATACAGTAGTTTGCAATCGTTCAACACAATTCTCTATATAGGGTAAACTGTACTAGTACTGAGAGAGTATATTAGGAAAACCTATTAAGGATGTAATGGAGAATATACGGGAGTATACGTCTTTATACTCACCTAATATTTATATAATTCAGCATACATTAACTTTTAAATCAGAGATATAGCTGAAGTATAAGGGTGAATACAAGCTATATTTTTTTGAAAACAGTCGAGCGATATCTATCAAAATTCTAGCAATACATAGACCCCAACTGTAACATATGCAAAATAAATAGTAAATACTAGCAAATAGATAAGTCAATCAGTATATCACCACCCAAGAAGTTTACACTTTTGCCACTTTGAAATACATTTGAGAGAGAGTGTATTTCATTATCGCCCATTAAGTACAATCTCCGAACTGAAGTTTTGCGCAAAAAATAAATAAATAAATAAATAAAATGTTTAGAAGTATTATAGCTGAACGTATGTACAAATAACAATACTCATCTATTTTTATTTTGCATACGTTTAAAGAAGAATGTTGAAATAAGAAAATTAGTTCTAAACTTTTCTTCAAGGTCTCACAATATAGCAGGTAAGATCTTACCATTGTAGCAACGTTACAAAGTACGGTGTGATTTCAAATGCTATTCGCTTTTCTTACAAATATTCAATTTATTTAGGCAGGAAAACCGTACCCGAAAGAAACATCGGAGATTATACGTATTAAATAAAAAATACCTCAAAATAAGTTGAAATGCAATTTTATTCTGCGTTAACTTAAGAGTCTCTGCTAAGAGTTCTAAACCTCCTATCCCCTTCCATACGATGACCTGGGAAAGCCGTAATTTGGTTTGTTCCTTTAGTTGATTATTTGACATTGAGACAGAAATGCAAGTGACTAGTTTAGAGAATCAATTGCAGTATTTATTCTTTCATTCTCTTTAAAGCATTACATTAATTCACGGAAATTAGTCAATAGCTTACATTGCACGTTCAAATCTTATTTTGAACGTCGGGAGACTGCAATTCCTCTGCTCCCGCTTACCCTTCTGTACAACATAGAAGACCACGCTCGTAGTGCTCTTGTGAACGTGATGTGATGCTGGAATGCATATACGCAAGGAGGAAAGCAGCTGCAATTTTACAAGAAAGAAAATAAAAGAAAGAAACGACTCAATAATATAATAATGTGAATATTATTAAACATATTAAGGAATAATGAACAACGCACAATATTGGGTGGTTCACATGCTCTTGTGAATTGCACAAAGCGACGCCGCTGCACTATTTGTATCTGTTAGTTGGCCACGCTTGCCCTACGGCCATCTTTCAACAAATGTCTGAAGGATAGTTGAGTCTTGAGCATGAGTTCCTGCACGAGCAAACATATTTTTGAAAGTCAAAAATTTTCTTATGGATCAATTTTACTTCCAGTAAAAAGTAAGTCATTCTCAACTGTTGCCAGTGGCGTATTTACGATTTTGTTTCGGGGGGAGGGGCCTTGGATAACTTTGTTTCTGGAAGTGTGAAAATTCTGCAAGATATTTCATTTACTTTAATATGATAAATACAATTTCGAAGGGCTTAAGCCCGGAAGCCCCCTTCTTAAATACTGACGGTTGCTGTGCGTTTTCTACGTATTTTTCTTTCCTACGTTGAGAAACAGAACCCACTTTATTCTTGAACTTAAGAATTTTATTTACAGCACTTTGGATAACACCACACTTAGCAGCTATCTTTTTTGGACCAATCTTACATTGTGAATACAAAAAATAACATGAAATGAGAAAGTGAACTTTTACATAACAAATTGAATCAAAACTCACCCACAACCACATCTAACTATAATACGACTTTCTAAAAACACTGCTGAACGAAACTCTCCTAGAAGCAATTAAATAATAACGAATAACAACGTTAGAAACTACCAGAATCTGATTACGCTGCAAATTGAAGTTTGATTCTATTAATTTACACAAAGAGTGTACGTGTGTACATTAGCACACACTCCAAACTCACTTCTTTATTTACATATTTCATTGTGGAGGCAATTGTATCTGGTTTTGACATTACCTTTCATTTATTATGTCTTTAGCTTCTCATCACATGAAAGAAATTCACTTGCATTACATTAAATCTCTGAAAAAAAAATGGCAAGTTACCAAAAGTACTTACGGTAGTTTGTTTCTCCAAATATGTATAATATTTTTGATGGATATGACCTAGTTATAACTTACGTCATTTGCATCGATTAAACATACGTTATTCCTGGCAGTGAGGTGTAGATTAATTAATGGTAGTTCGTCTATGGAAAGTCAAATGAAGGGGAAAACTTGTAGAACATAACATAATGCCAATTGTCCAAGGCTACCGAACATGTTATACCGGTTCTGTTCACGGCACAGCACCGCCCCCTCCTCAAAGATGGAAAAGAATGAACGATCTGAATTTGACACGGTGCGGAGTGGATGCTTGCGGATTTTTCCCATCTTTTTCCCTGATATATGTATATATATATATTTTTTTTTTTTTCAATATACTGTCGTCATCATCCGTGCGTGTTTTCTTCAATGTGTATTTTTGAACCGCAAGAATGCTTACGTCAAGCCACAACTAAAGTTTTCCATTGTCACGGTTAAAAATAACGTGGTTCCTAAATAATAATACTGGTTTAATACGTAACTCGTTTTTTCTCTCGTAAGTTATCTACTTGGCAGATCTACAGGTCAGTTTGTAGTACAGCAGAGACAAACTTTATTTCTGTTAACTCTATTAGAAATATTAATGATGGAGCTATTGTTATGTTGCGCATAACTGTCAACCAATTAGGTTTTAATAATGGAAGATTTATCGTTTTTGCATTCTTTAGACCTTTTGTATAAGATTGAACGAGTGTAAAAGAATTTGTTCAATAAAGCTGCAGTGGCAGAAATAACGTGTCTTAACGAACACGAAACGCACAAATATTAGAAATATCCAGATACGTTGTGATAGTTATTTTGTGTAGAGGCAGGTTGCTTCCATGAAAATATTTAGAGAACTATATTTTTTTTTTCATAGATAATGGTTCAATCAAACTGGAGAAAGCTATATTTGGAAGGTAGAATAGATACAATCTGTTAGTTAACAGCATATTTATTTATTTTGACATGTAGGGCTATAGAAATAAGTAAAAAAAAAAAAAAAAAAAAAAAAAAAATTCTAGCAGAATAAAGATTGCTAATTTTTGTTTTCAACGACCCTTCACTGCTGGAACATGGTACCGAGTTCGACTTTTGGTGGAAGAGCACAAAAAAAATTAATTTCACAATTACTTTCATTAATCATCTCTCACTTTTAGCATAAAGGGTATAATCGTGGGACGTTAAAGTAACATTTCATTTGATTTCATGCCTTGGTGACGAGCGACATATTATCTTTTACCACTATAAAAATGAGTTTTCGATTTTCTCAAAAATTACGCATCGGAGAGTTTACTCTCAGGCATGTCATCTTGTTCAGCTAAATGATAATTATACGTCTATCTCATTAACCATTCTATGCACTATCACTTTGCTAGTGTCATAGGCAAGAGGTAGATATAGGCAGGCCCGCAACCAGATGGGAGATAGAGGGAGCCTGGTCTCCTAAACTTTTTGTGGCTCCTCCAGACCTCAATACAAAATGCAATTATTAATACAAAAAATACAATTTAGAGAATTTTTATTGTAAGAGAATTTTTAATGACTTACCCCCTAATGTATTCATGCCCACCCTCCAAACCTCTATGGCTGCTTTCGGGCCTGGATATGGGTATACTTAAGTGGAGTGATTCTTGTAGAGCATCAATTTTTAGGTTTACGAGAACATTACGATGGCGAAAGTGCAAAATCTCGTATCTCCACTTTTTATGGAATTTTAGATTTTGGTTGCATTTAATTCTCCACTTCTGAATTTACGTGTGTGCAAACGCTCGTAAACAAAAACCCAAAAAATCGTATACAAGATAATGTAAAAGGAGAACGCTTTTTTTTTTTTTTTTTTTTTTTGTTCTCCTGAGAAGTTTGGTTTTGATGAGTTACGATGTTTTGCACTTTCGCCGTCGATTAGTTTTTCTCCTCTTTCCTGAAAAATACACATGAGATGCTACATTTTTCCACATAATTTTGTTTAGCTCCATAAGATTTATCGATTGATGTATATCTCGTCTTTGAAGCTTTCTCCTTGAAAGGATAATAATATCTAATAATACTGGAGTATTGTTATGTAGAATATCGCAATTTTGTTGCACAACTTACCTACGTATATATATATATATATATATATATATATATATATATATATATATATATATATATATATATATATATTTAAAAAGTGCTTATCACTTACGTTGGTCATGACATGAGTTCAAGATATTGTATATTCTTCAGTAATAAGTTAATTCTTCAAAAGTGTGTGGATTACAATGAAATGAAATCTTTAAGTTTTACGTCCCTCGGTTATGCTGGCTAGGTTAAAGAAGGCGGTGATGAAAAGGGAAGGAAATGCTGGAATGAAGAAAGTGAGAGGAAAGGGGAAAACCCGAGAAAACCCACGCACACGGTGTTTGTCCACCACAAAGCTCACTTGGTGCGAGCTGGGATCGAACCAAGGGTTCCATGCACCACGCTCTATCACTGAGCCACCGCGGCCCCCAGTACGAATTACAATTCAAATTAGATCTATCATGGATACGTACATACTCGCTTAAGTAAGCACATTGGGCGATAAAATTGTAGCATGGTCCATTGAGCCACGGCGCCCCCTTAAATGACGGGATTTCAAACAATAACCGGGGGGCGCGGTGGCTCAGTGGTGCTTGGGGTCCCGGGTTCGATCCCCGCCCCCGCCAAGTGAACTTTGTGGTGGACAAACACCGTGCTCGTGGGTTTTCTCGGGGTTCTCCCGTTTCCTCCCACTTTCTTCATTCCACCATTTCACTCATCTCTCACCATCACCGTCTCCTTTAGCCTAACCGGCATGACCGTGGGACGTAAAACTTAAAGATTTCATTTCATTTCATTTTCAAACAATAACCAAGAGTTTACCTTGGAATTGGAATATGCTATTTGTGTTCGACATAGTGCTTATGAGTGAGACCAAGGTAGCACTGGAAAACAAATTAAATATCTGAATAGGAGAATGGAAGAGCAAAGGGCTTAGAATTAGTAAAATCAAGACAATATTTACATTGTGCTGTGAACAAAAACATAATCGACCATACAAGAACACGACTGAACGAACAAGAGGTGTAAATGTTGAAGAAATTCAAGTATTTGGGATCAATACTACAGGGAAATGGAGGAATAGAGGGAGGTGTAAACAGCAGAATTAGCAGCGATTGGACAAAATGAAGAGAAGCAACAAGAGTATTAAAATGAAATGAAATCTTTAAGTGTTACGTCCCCACTTACGGGTTATGGCGGTTACGATGATGATGAGAAATGGTTGAATAAAGAAAGTGGGAGGAAACCGGAGAACCCTAAGAAAATCCACGCACACGGTGTTTGTCTACCCCAAAGTTAACTTGGCGCGAGCTGGGATCGAACCAAGGACCCCATACACCAGAGGTGAACGCTCTACCATTGAGCTACCGCGGACCAGCAAGATTATTGTTGAGTTGAGTTGAATTGAATTTCAGTTTAGCGTCCCTTTCAGCAGCGAGGCTATGTAAGACGTGAACCTACTGATTAACATGGAATCCGAACCACATGAGCTCCCGCCGAGCAAGAGTATTGTGTGACCAAACGGTACCAATATGCCTTAAAGGAAATGTTTACAAAACAATTGTGAGACCTGGTATATTATACGGAGCTGAATGTTGGACTACGAAGAAGAGAGAGAAACAGAAGTTGTATGTTGCAGAGATGATGATGATGCAGTGGACGTGTATTGTGACGCGAAAGAACAAAATAAGAATGCCAGACGACCAGTAGACAGTAAAGTGGACAGGAACAGTAAAGGCGAGACCAGTAGTAGAGTTGGGTTGAGTTGATTTTGAGTTTAACTTCCCATTCAGCAGCGAGGCTATATGAGACGTGGACCTACTGATTAACGTGGAATCCGAATCACATGAGCTCCCGCCGGGAATCGAAGCCGGACCTCCTACGCCAAAGGCGCGTATGCTAACCGCTTAGCCACGGTGGAACTCACCAGTAGTAGAAAATCTGAAAGAAATTAGACATGATTTGAACATGTAAGAAGAAAACTGGGATATGTAACTCACCAATTAGATGCTATAGAACTAAATAGCAAACGAGCACGAGGCCGACCAAAGAAGAAGTGGGGAGATTGTGTGAAGAAGGATATAGTACAGTATGGTGTCACAGTGGACACGACACAAAATGGAAACAGGTGGAGGACAGTAATCGGAAAAGCCGACCCCACCTAACTGGGGAAAAAAGTTTATATGATGATTTAAGAAAATTAGACTCTGAATGTCTTATGCAGAGTCGTTTTGACGCATGATTAGTGCCATACTAGAGAATTCGAGTAACATAAGTTTCCTGCAGTAGTCAGGCCTTTAGTATGAAGCTAATCATATGTCAAAACGACTCTGCATAAGGCGGTGAAGAACTTTGAAACAACCGGAGTCCATATAGAAGATGACTGAATAAGACGCTATGTTGAATAAATCCTGTAGCTCTGTATTTAATTTTTCTGAATTGTCTTTCAAACTTCAAAATTTGTCTTTTTACTTTACTTCTAAGCTTAATATACTGAAATAAACAAAATATTTTAATTTGATAATGTTCTGAAGGATATTCCACTTTTAAGAAACATATTACCTATTCTGTTTTGTCCAAGGATTACAACGAGATACTTTGTATCGTTTAATAATTACCTGTACCTTGGGCAGAAAGTGCTCATACTCAAGCACTATACTTGATTTAATGTTAATTTAAAAATAACAAAAGAAGAATGTTTTTAATATATGTAAAGAAATATACATTATTGTATAATTCGTTGCTATGTAGTTGTTTTATAGATACTGAATCAACATGTATGTTTGCAAGACAGTTTGAGTGAAAATACGTTAAAAGAGTATCAACTAATAAACCATTTAATACCGATCATCGACTTGTAATTTCGATAGAAAAGGTGAGAATAATAGTGTATATAATTATTGAAGATATTTTTATGTGTAAACAATTACTACCACTCAAGATTTACTTATATCATTAGCCGAACCAGGTTGACGACTACCTTTGGTGAGTCGTTGTAAAATTTTTGGTTTACCTCACCCGGGAACTTTGTAAATTCTTATCCTGAAGTATAAAGTAAGGGTGAATTTACTTCTGTAATAAGGTTCATGACTACGAACTTTACTATACTTCGAAGTGGTAAAATAATCACAAGAAAAATGATGATCGGTGAGGCAATGGAGAAAGAAACTGGTGACAGTGGTAACGAAGAACAAAATACAGCTCCTGTTGTACCCGAAATGTTATCGTTAGAAGACAAAATCTTAATGGCTTTACAGAGACAAGAACAACGATTGGAACAAAGTTTAGCCCAGATGTCGGAAAATTTAAAGCAGACTTCCAGTAAACAGTATGAGGAAATAAGTAAACGATTGGAGCAGACATCCGAAGAAACGAAACAATCTATTATCCAGGCGGTGAGTGACATTACATCACAGTTCGATGAAAAGCTAAGAAGAGTATCTGAAGATTGCCAAGATAATTACAACCATACAATTCAAGAAGTCAACTGTGTAAAAAAGGATTTGGAAGTAATAGAATCTTCTATACGGCAACAAAAAATTCAGGTCACGGATAATTCTACCAAAATACGTGCGAATACTCAGTTGATATCTGTATTACAAGAGGAAATCAGGATGCTACAGATTAAGGACAACGCATACCACAACAACATGGTTAATGATCATTTGGAGTTCCCTTGTTCACAGGAGATGACCTCGCGTTCACCCGTAGCAGATCAACGTGGACCTCACATTATCTCATCTTCAAGTAACCCATCCGATGAGGACATTATTTTGGAAGAAATTCATCCAAGGAATACAGATGGGCGTAAAAGAGATGGTGGAACTACACATCATGCAGTAGGTAGGAATTGTCACTCAACACGAACACGGAAAGGTGAAAGAAAGGTAAAGATGAGTGAAATACGTGCTATGAGTAAGTTCAGTGGTAAATGTAACGAAAATGCTACCTCTTTCCTAGAAAAATTTCAGGATGAGTGCAATATAATGTGTATAGATAAATCGCAATATATGAAACTAATCCCTCATTTATTACTCCCACCATGTTCTTTATGGTTTAAAGCAGTACGAGATCACATCAATACATATGAGGAATTCAAAGCAGCGTTGATTGCAAATTACGAAAACGACTTTTTGCTTGCAAACAGAGATGCCACGATTAGAAATCAACCATTTAATCCTCGTTTGCACAAATCTGTTGTCGATTTTGTCGTAAATACATATAACGAATTAAAAGTCGTAAATCCGTTACAATCGGAATCCAGAGTAATTGCATCAATTCGAAATTTGCTACCGTTTAAACTACAACAGATCCTGTTTTCTACCCAGTGTATGAGTTTTAATCATTTAGTAATGCTTGTACAATGTTATGAATCTCAATACCACGCTCAGAATCATCAAGCAGGAGTAGGCAAAATTAAAAACAATTCAGATCACTTTGTACCTGTTCGTAATCTAAATATCCGTAATGCGAACGATACGGAACACAATCTAAATCGAGTGAATTTAAGTAATCAGAACGGACAAAATAGGCAAAGATTTGATAGGAATCCACCTAACCTAAACAACCATGACAATAATTATGTCAGATCACTTAATCGAAGTAGACACAAAAACAGTCGAAATTCATGGCGAAATTCTAGAAATGTTATAAATCCTATGTATAGACATAATCGTAGTTCAAGAGATGTCACTTTGTATCAAAATCAAAATCATGATGCAATTCATGTACAAAATAATGCGGAACCTAATCACGATTGTGCAGTACAATGTACTTTATTAGAATCATATGCAAGTACGAATGTAAACTGACTGTAGTTGATGAAGTAAGAGTTAAACCCATATCAGCTACTGATTCTTATGAATATGTTTGTGTAAAAATAGATTTATTTTCTTCCTTTTGTTCGTCTGAACGTAGGTTACGTTTAATTTTTGATTTTTACTTAATTTAATTTTCTTTAATTCTCATTAACCAATGATAATTTTCAAATGATTTTAATTTTCTCTTGTTAATGTGAAGAATTATAATTCGATTTATAATTGATTAAAGGCAAAGGTTATTTATATTATATGGATTTGTGTTGAGAATTTGTTGTCAAAGATTATGTTAAGAATAAGGTTCATTCTATTAAGCCATTTATCCGACGACTGTCTTTATGCGCTACTTTATATATTACCCGAATAAGATTCTTCTATATTCTGATGCCTTATGGATACAATGTATATTTTAAAACATCATCTAACGTAGTTATCATATAATGCGCCCTGGAAAGATCAAATATTATTTTTCTTAACATCACCGTTTTAATAATGATTGAAAATGCTAATCATTGTGATTTATGTTTTTAAAAGGTAATTTGCCTCTTACGATTTTGACTGCGCACCCTTCAGTAATTATATTATTAAGCGACGACGTTTTTGTAATATAAAATAAATGATAATGGAATAAAAGATTTATTATAAATGTATTTATATATATGAAGCTTGATGAAGATATATATATATATATATATATATATATATATATATATATATATATATATATATATATATATATATATACGAGGGGCGATCAAAATGTAAAGGACATAAGTAATGTAACATCATTATTGTAAACGGACCAGTGGTTCTTAAATATAAAAGCTAAGCTCGCTTGTAACTTTTATATTCAGTCCCATCGTCGGGCGACATTTTTATACAACGAGATACTTTGTATCGTTTAATAATTACCTGTACCTTGGGCAGAAAGTGCTCATACTCAAGCACTATACTTGATTTAATGTTAATTTAAAAATAACAAAAGAAGAATGTTTTTAATATATGTAAAGAAATATACATTATTGTATAATTCGTTGCTATGTAGTTGTTTTATAGATACTGAATCAACATGTATGTTTGCAAGACAGTTTGAGTGAAAATACGTTAAAAAGAGTATCAACTAATAAACCATTTAATACCGATCATCGACTTGTAATTTCGATAGAAAAGGTGAGAATAATAGTGTATATAATTATTGAAGATATTTTTATGTGTAAACAATTACTACCACTCAAGATTTACTTATATCATTAGCCGAACCAGGTTGACGACTACCTTTGGTGAGTCGTTGTAGGATACATACAGTATGTGCGCTTTTGTTGATCCAATCAAGTCAGTTTAGTTGATTGGATTGTGAATTAACAGCTTTCAACACTGAAGTCATATGAGACTTAAACCTACTGCTTAACATGAGCTCGTAACCACATGAGCTCCCAGTGGGAATCGAACCTGGGTGTCTCCATTGCAGAACGCTAACCATATATCCATGACGCTATATTTGATATACTATATTGATTGACATATCAGTTTCACAAACTTTTTTTTTTAACTGGGAACAACTATTATTAGAATATTCCATGGACTATTCTACTGTTGTCCCCTTCGCCTATAATAATATGAGGTTTTGAGCATAGACCAATATACCAGTAAAAAACTGGTACCTGTTTTAATTTAAATTCCCTTATGTTTATATTTGTAGACCTTTTATTCTATTAGGGAAAACATATATTTATTTTAATAAATGAAAGTTATCAAGAACATTTTATAATAATACCTCTATATGAACTATTTAGAATTGTAATAATCTTTACCTTATTAAATTGTATTAGTATAGTGTATATAGACCTATCTGTTTGAGCTTCTCAACAACAGTATGTGATATACAATTTAGTTGAATTTTATTTATTTATTTATTTATTTATTTTGCCTTGTTAAGTCATAGAATTCTTAGATGTCAAAGGCATACCTCGAGGACTACTTGCGGTCCGTGTACGACAGTTTGAGAAACACTAACTTGAATGATAGAAATATTGTGTTGTTATTATCGAGATGGTGGAATATGCGACTTACAGTGAACTGCCATACGAATACAGTACACACAGAGAACGTTTCTAAATTCAGTACTTTGTTAACCTATACAATAGTGTAATTTCGTACACTTTCTGTCCTTGTATACGGTAAGTTTAAAGTTGTAATGAAAATTGTATGTAAATTTTTTTAATTTTCTTCCTACTTTAAATTCGAAATATCAAGAGAAAATTCTCTCGACAGAAACTGTTTATAGTTACCAACTTTATGTTAGAAGAAAATGTGACCTTTTAAAGCACACAATAAAGTAAAAGTCATCCCCTCTTTCAGGTTAGGACACGAATGCGTAAGGGCTGTAGGTAAATGCTCCATACTTTCTTGGCTGCAGCACTCACGGACGTGGTACTGTCATCACCACGGCCCGGTCCCTTTACTTCTCCAGATTAAAACATATTTAAAGAATACAATATTAAAACATACATTTAAAACACAATAATAAATTCTTTTGAAATTCTCATACAAAGAGAATTTGAGCACTCATTTAACAATTACTCACTAGGTGTTTATAGTATATTTCGGTGCTGACCTCATTGATCCTGATATACCATATAAAATGAAAGCTATAAATTTGACACAAAATTTCATATTCAAAATTTTAATTTCCTGTTTCGTGACTTAGTACTCGCCGTTTTGTCATCACGACCCGCCACTAAATGTGTTGGAACTAATATTAACTGTAGTTATGGCATTCTAATACACAATATAGAAAATAATCCGTGGCTTGATAATGTACCTAGAACTGTTATCTAGTTCTCTACTCAACCGACATGTCGCCACACACTGTATGTCACGCAGTTCCGCAAGATGTGTCGCGAAATTTTAGAACTTAAAAATCATGAAGAATTTAATAATAATCAGTTAAAATCGAGATAGACTGTACCAGTCAACACCTCCATCGGTAGCAATAATGCTCAGTGCTATATAGTCATTATAGAAACTAATTAGTTTCACTAGCGTGCCCCACAAAAAAGCAGGAAATTTGGATTTTCTACAATAAGAGCGATTGTATGTGCAATAATGTGTGTTATGTGCAGTTGTATAGTTTTGTGCTGTTCCATTATGTATATTACGTATCTGCACCCAGATGTTCCAAGACATTAACACAGTTATGGGTGATCACGAATGGACATGGCAACAAGACGGTGCGAAGGCCCATACAGCAATCGATACTGTGACATGGATAAGAATTAATACTCCTGACTTCATCGAACCTAACGACTGGCCGTCTAAAAGTCCAGATCTCAACGTGATGGATTATTGCATTTGAGGTATACTGCTACAGAAGGTTCAAGAACACAGGAGACACATCACAAACATTGATGGCCTGAAAGCTGTATTGACAGACGCCTGGAACAACGTTACACTTCAAACTGTCCACCGGAAATTGGTTACAACGTCTACGCCGCTGTGTGGAAGCCAAAGAGAATTATTTTGAGCACTTGCATTGATTATGAACATTCAAGTGACAGTGTCAGTAAAATATAAATAAAAATATGTGTGTCCACTTCATATTACAGAATCTACAATAAATTTCCTGCTTTTTGTGGGACACCCTGTATAATAGATATTATTAAAATTATTATTTGTAATAAAAATAACAAACAAGCGTGTCGTGATGTTCTGGACGTTCAAGTAAAGCGTGTCGTCAGTCAAAAAAGGTTGAGAACCACTGGGCTAGAGAATAATTTGACTTTTTTTTTCTTTCTTTGAATCTGAGAGTTACGTGAAAACATTCTTGATGTCGGTGTATCTGTTGTTCCTTGTTACCATGCGTGAATGATAAAATATTATCTGTGGCACGAATTAAAGTCTACAACGAGGTTACTGGATTGAACTGTACAAATGTATTCAGATTAATGTTAACTGAGGTTAAAATATCAACCGTGTCCGTTGGAGTTAAAACGAAGTAGGCATATATTAACTTGACGTGTGTTGAGTCTTCTGAGCAATCCATATTAGCAAGAGTTCATTTTTGCCTGGCACTGATTACTTTTCATTTGGCGATAGTTGCACAAGTTCCAACTGCTCTTCAGCAACGCTTCATTCAACACTTCCAACTAGTGTTGGAAAATTTCATGAAAAGTTCAAACTTGAAAAGTTCGCGCGAAAGTTCGGCTCATTTTTTTAAATTGTCCATTTAAAAAATCCCTGTAAAATTACAAACATTTTGGTATATAACATGGCTATATTAAAAATCGAAGTAAATTTATTTTAGTTTTTTTCTCTTTCTAATAGTACATAATTTTCACATTTTTTCAAAAGACGTTACGGAGCGTTACAAGCATGTATTTCAAATTTCAAGCCGAGCTCCTCCGTGGCTAAGCGGTTAGCGTACGCGCCTATGGCGTGGGAGGCCCGGGTTCGATTCCCGGCGGGAGCTCATGTGGTTCGGATTCCACGTTAATCAGTAGGTCCACGTCTCATATAGCCTCGCTGCTGAACGGGACGTTAAACCCAAAATCAACTCAACTCAAATTTCAAGCCTATATCATAAAACAGTATGTTTTCGGCAGAAACCTTCAATTTTACATGATGCTGACAATGGGAAACTTAAATTTGATTTGCACAAACAAGTTTATATCATAAACTCACGCATTGCCAATCCAAAATTAATCATTTTATTTAATATTTTTTTCTTTGGGGAAAGCACTGATTCAGTTACAATAATGTGTTTTACGTGTTTATCCATATCATGTGTAATATCAATATGTGTCAGCCATCTTGTATCATTATGGTGCAAATAACTATACTGTATAACACATAAGTACCTCACAGTCATCACACTATGTTCAGAATAAGTTATTATAAAAATGAGGGTCGCTAATTAGTAAATAAAAGAAAGCGAATGTTCGGGAAAAGTTGCTTATGAAAAGTTCGGAAACGAACTTTCGAAAATGAAAGTTCGCCTGAAAAGTTCGCTCATTTACATCTCTACTTCCAACAGACTATTGTGGAAGAAAATACAGGAAGACCAGAATAATGTACGACGTATCTAATCATTACAGGATTTGTTTTGTAGAGATGCTGCTTCACTGAGTGCATGGTAGTATTCGATGAAGAGAAAGAAGACATAAGTGGTTTTCTGCATTATTTGACAGTGTTGCCAGAATATAAGAGCAGTAAAAGTCAACAGACACTGTCCTCGATTAGGTTTGTTATTGTACGCGATTCAAACTATTGAGGTTCAAAGAGGTAAATGAAACAAAGAAACATTATCATACAAAGTAGTTTTGTCCAATACTGAAAAAAAGAAACAATATACAGTAAAATCTCGTGAATTCGAACTAACTGGATGATTAAGTTGATCGAATTAACAAAAATCTGGATTAACTAAAATAACCTGAAAGAAAAGTAGAAACTGCATAAATCTCTGTTTATACCAACAAAGCGCGTTTATTATGGTGCATAGGCCTAAATGCTTATATAACACTAATATACTGTAGAATGTAAAATAATACAATAGATATAAAACAGTACGTACACTTGAAGAGAAAGATATTCTCCTTTTGACTTAAGCATATCTGCTGAGAATAGTAAATCTACTCTTGGCAACACCGCTCGAATGTGCAGTTGACTTTCTCTCTGCTCCTTTTGCCCAGCACACGAACCATGCAGAAGCTTTTAATGCAGACGAACAGAAGGTCAAGAATTATAGAGTTTTAAGGCTTAGGCTGTTATGGCTACAGTGAAATAAAGAGATGTCGCTTGAGTTGGATGGTATTTGTTCATGTTAAATTTTTGAGCGTTTCGATAATGTCCACAATAACTGGCAAAAACAATATAGTTTGTTTCTTGAACCGAAGTGCAGTTCGTGTATAAAGGATGCCGCCTTCTACGTGTAGTGTCTCGTGCCGTAAATAAGTACTCTTTCGCGAGAACTTGTGGAGAATACCCTCCAATAACTAAATGGCCAACCAGAACCCTCATTTGAAACAATTGACAGTCACTTGTCAACTTCACGTGGAGTCTCAGTTGCCACAGTTCCAAACGCTGTCCTTTCAGTTAGTGGCTAGAAGATTACTGTTTAACATATATAGTTTTCTTACTATACAATACTATATATATATTACTATATATGACAGTTGATAATAGCAAAATGTGAAGGCTCTGAAAGACTATCTCTATCTACACATAAAAATGCGTTTTTTTTTCTGTCTTTCTGGATTAAGCGCAATTCGCTTTATCAGGGTCCGGATGATGTAGTTGTACTGTATAAAGTATTGATGTTCTGTAGAAAAGATAAACTCTACAGTGTTAACATGTTAATGCCAATGCTTTATATATACGTATGTAAATAAAAGAAACACAGTGTTACATAATGAACATATTATATTCAGTGGTATCCGTGGTGTAGTTCCCCTTGAGCAAGATACTCAAAAATAAAAATTTACGCATACAAAACCTGAAATTATATTAACTTGGAAGTTTGAACCCTCCGTTACGAACTTCTGCCTACGCTGCTGATTTATTACAATAAAATTTAATTATAATATTTTTTAGTGAAAAAAACAAAATCTACGTCGTAACGGGTATTCTCTAACCGCGACAATATTTTGTATTCTTGAAACGGAATAATCCCGATTTTCGGGACGTATGGACACATTAAATGTTGGGTGGGGCGTGGGACTGAGAAAGAATCATATATGAAAATGCAGGTTTGAAAATTACAATATTTTCGCCAAAAATCAGAAAAAACACTTTTAATATCTTTAAATTTCTTTAGTTAATTTAGTAGTACGGTAATAGTAATTCAAATCGCAAATTTTCTAGTTTGGTTATTGAATATATCGTGAAGGATTTGTACATTTTTGCGAAAATGGAAATAAAAATTTCAGCAAAATGTAATGATGTTTTGTATTTTGGTAGAAAAGCTAGCGCATACATAATGTATCAGAATGTCCAAACACACCAGAATTCAAAATAAACTTCCCATCGTCCAACTAGTGAGCAGCACTTTCGTCACACAGTCATTACAAATTCACTGTAGTTAATGCGACATTTTGGATTATGTAACATCTCTCTCAAACATAAACATGTCATCTGCTGACTGCTATGAATTAATAAATTATAAATGAATGAAGACTTTCATATGAATACTGTATCACGACAGAATAATTTCCATAACTTGGAACCATTATACGAGGCACTGACAATTTCTTCTTCAGAGTGATTGAATTTAAAAGTATCCTTTTGATACACAAAACAGTTTAATTAAATTTGACTAATGACATAGGGTTTATTTTGATTCTTTCTGAAGACAATCTTAAAATAATTCTATACAAAAAGAAAAGAAAAGAAAAGAAAGAAAAAAGAAAAGTGAGTAAACATTTAAAATGAGACAATCGTTTCCAAATGGATGAAAGTTTGTATTAGTGAGTTTCATTTTTAATTGATAACGGCATAACAAGTTTCCCCATCCTGGTCAACATTCCAAAAGGTCGTACAATTAAGGGCGAGTATTTTCGTACACTTTTGGATGCATAAATGTTGCCAAAATTGACAGAAACGACCACAAATGGCAAATGGGAATTTCATTCTTCACATGGACAGTGCATTAACACACCGTACTAATATTGCGATCTCATTCTTAGCTGACTATAGTATTGAACTTTTACCAAACCCACCCTACTCACCAGATGTAGCCCCGAGTGACTTCTGGTTGTTCCCCAACCTCAAAGATTCTCTTCATGGAATACTATTTTCTAGTACCTGAAACACTCCGAAAGGTGACTATGTCATATTCTACACAAAATGTTGCAATGGGCGATGGCAACTGTGTATCAATAAAGAGGGAGAATTTGTTGAGAAATACACAGGTCATTTCCGTGTATTTCCTTGTTCTCGGGAATTTTTTGGTGTGCCCCTCATGTCTTTTCATTTTTTCCAAGCAGTAGCGTAATTTCAAATTTTCCTAGGGTAGGAGGGATACTCCGACGTAAGTAAAGTTTCAAAAGTATTATACATAGCCTATCCCTTTTCCTTCAACCTTCAGAAAATCAACTTAAATTATTACTTTTGCAAAGCTCTGCTTTCTTTTAAGTAACAAACGGAAACATGATGGCAGAAAGTTTCGGAATGTCTTGCTGTTTTCACTGCTAGCTTTCCATTTTAGATAGTGTATATTTACAACGAAGGGGGGTGCACGTGCACCTTTGCAACCCCTAAATCCGGCCCTGTATACTATAATCAAACTTAGGGGCGGACACAATTGCTTCAAATAACGCTCCTGTTTCCAAGTCCCTCCTTAGCGTAACAATCTCTCGCTGCTAATATCGCGTTCACACCACTGGATCACTCTTCGAAAATCGGGGAACAATTGATGATAAATTTATATTTAAAATAATCGTGATTTCTACATTAAAAAGTGTGAACACTACTTACTTGTTCGTATTCGTTACTGTTATTATTGGTATTTACTCCCTTTCTCTTCTCCCGTTTCGTCGACACTGATTCTTGAAGTATATTATCTCAACAACTACATATACAGACACGGATGTAGGGAGTTAGGTTTTAGAAAGAACGCTTGACTTCGAAAACTCTGAGGTAGTAAATAGTATATACTGGTGTATCAAATTATCCAGTAACATCAATGTCGTGTACAAAGAATTATAGTACATGTTATTGTTAATTTCCATATGTAAGAGCTATCTATTTGTGCGGAGGAGTATTTGGTCACTTCCGTAATATCTCACTAGTACAGAAACACATTAAAATGGAAATGAAATTAAATATTTCAAGTCAACGTCCCATTCTTACGGCCTTTAGGCTATGGGAGACAATGATTAAGGTAAGTGAATAAAGATGAAAGAATTGGTGGAATGAAAAAGTGTGAGGAAATAGGAATACCCGAGAAAACACGATGTTGTCCACGATAAATTTACTTGACAGGGGATCTAAGCAGCCAACCCACGCACCAGAGGTAAGTTTGTGGTGAACAAAGATTATGTCCGTGGGTTTTCCTTGGGTACCGTACTGTTTCCTCCCACAGTCTCATTCCACCAACTATTCCACTAATCACATTCTCTTGCTTTAATCATCCATCTCCCTTTACTTAAATGAGCATAATCGTATGATGTTAAACTGAAACATCTAATTTCATTTCATATATATAGGCTATACATTATACATGTCAGGCGTTCACCCAGAAATTTTTGTCGAGAGGGTTCCACAGCCACATGACGCTACGAACGTGTTATTCTGCACCTGAAAACACGGTAAGTAATTGTTAAGTATTGCCATCTATATTTTCAGAGAGCAAAAAAAATATGGAAATAGTTTTTTTTTTTATAAGAAAAGAAGCAGAACACATGAAGTGTAAGATGAAAGCTTTATCGTATATCAATCATTTTTCCTGATAAGCAAGTAGATTATTATTATTATTATTATTATTATTATTATTATTATTATTATTATTATTATTATTATTATTATTATTATTATTAAGTGTGCAAATATATACCGGTATGTCGACTTACAAAGTGTTTTTTGGAGGGGGCTCCGAACCTAGAGGAGTCCTCATGGGTGCGCACCTGCAACTCCTTTAACTTCAAGATTCGTAAACACACCCAGCTGTAAGCGCAAAGGAAAGAATATTTCCGTAATCGGAAATGTAAAATTTGGTTGTATAAACTACGTATATTTTCTCCCTATTCCAAGAGATTTGTTGAGTAATTTATTTTGTAAAATCGAAAATTGTTCTGTTTTTAAAAGTTTGCCATTCGGTAACCCTAGATGTCTCTTATGCATGTCAAAGATAGATAAACATATTTGTAGGTGATTGAATTATTTACATATGGAAGCTTATTCGAATTGTTTGGATGAGGTATTGTTTACACGTAACTATTTATAAGATCACAATTTCCTCCTTTGGAAATGAATTCCACGTAAGTCCGTCATTTGTTTACTGTTGTAAATAACGCCAACTAAATGTGTGACAAGTGCCTAAGTAATTGGTAGTAAACCGGGGCAGTTAGTAACACTGAATATCGTACGATGTCGGGATTTCTGCTCCATTGCTCAACGCAGTGCGCAAGTGCCGCGGGGCGCGGAAAGGACGTTGACTGAACTTAATAACAGTCAATTGTTGTGATTCTTTCGGTTCTTTTCTTTCTTCGGTGCGTAAATAGGAGCGGAAAAAATATACACGATGCCTCTTTTGACGGCTTAAAGTAACAATAATAAAAAGAAAGAAACGTAAAATTAAGGGGCAGAAGGGGAAAGAAAGTGACTATATACTAAGCCTGTTCGCAACGTAGTCTATTTTATGAATTATAGAGGGCGCCACGGATGGTAGTACAAATATTTTCGTCAAAAGGAGGCGCAAAAAATGTTTTCTCTTTGTGTTATGCATACGTTTCATAAAACTGAGTTATGATGTAAACTTAGAAAGAATTACAAACCACTTTCCTAGCAGAATATAAACATTATTACATACTATCCTGCGATTCTTAAGCAAATATTACAACTACCTATCTTTATATATTTTATGAAAAGGCGAATTGTATCAATACTTACCTGTTGCTGAGGATTACCGTGATCAGGAAGGCGGTTCCTCCGGAGTGATGGCTTATCATTGCACTTGGATAAGGTTGATCTCCGCAATACCTCAAACAGAGGTATTTGAGCACATAATTTTTGATAGTGGGGAAATGTTTCTTAAACGTTATCCCTGAGATTACTTCAGTGATCCGAAATCCAGTTCACAAAATGATTAAATTCCCTCACAGAATGAAATCTGAACCTGAACAGACTAATTGCGTGTAGTACCAGGGTTTGTTACTACGCAGAGCAGGGGCGGATCCAGGGGGGACGATCGCACCCCCAGAAGAGGAAACGTTCTTATTTTATATATAAATAAAATCCATCCCAGAGTTTGGAGTTCTTAAAAGTAGCCCTAAGTAGCAGTATTACAACCCACTGCTCCCCAGAAGTAAGTCCTGGATCCGCCCCTGACACAGATGGATATAAACCTAGTTAGAAAATTACCCTTACTTAAACTTAGTAATTAATAAGTAGCATAACTATTCTATCAGGCCTTGTTTCCATTTTGTACTAATACACTATAACACTGAGCAAGGCTACTAACTGCCTCATGATGAAGACACAGTCTGATGAAGACACAGTTAGTGTGTTAAAACTTACGTGATACTGTTTTTTTTTTTTTTTTTTTTTTTTTTTTTTTTTTTTTACATATTATCACATAGCCTTGCTCAGTGTGTTATTGTGTATTATTAATAAGTAGCAGTAGGAGCACAAGATGATAATGTTGAGAACCTAGGATATTTTCCTGAACTTCTTGCCTTATCAATCATATCAGATGTTTATAATGTAGTGGAAAATATTCAAACAAGTTAGTTCTGTCAACCGTTTTGAAAAAAGAAAAAAAAATATTGAAATACCGTAAATTATGAAACAATTTGGAAAAAGTGCATCAGGTAGTCTACGACGACAAGAAACCGTCACGAATTGTTTTTCAGAATTTCTATATGTAGAGTAAAAAGAAAAATCGAAAAATTTCCGCGACAAAGCTTCCTCTAGGCTAAGCGGTTTGTCGTGGGAGACCCGGGTTCCGATTCCCGGCGGGAGCTCACGTAGTTCGGATTCCATGTTAAACTATAGGTCCATCTCATAAAACCTCGCTGTTGAACGGGGCGTTAAACTCACAAATCAAATCAAATCAAATCAAGATTTCCGAGACACTTAGTTATCTTACAATATTTCTTGAAATAACTGGCTACCGTGCGTGGCTTTGGTGCACAAGGTACGGATACGATTCTCGGTAGGAGAGCATTGCATGGATTACAGTTGTTCGGATTTCATTTTATGCTGAAGGTGGGGTACTGGGGCAAATCCCGGGGGGAATAGGGGACATGTCCACCAATCTTAGAACAGGAGGGACTGTCCCTCCCAATAATCAGAATTGATTTTTTTTTTAAAAAAGAAATGTGATGATTTGTGTCCGACTGCCATAAAGGAAAGTGAGATGTGATTGATTTCCCTTGCTGTATAATATGTAACAGGTTCACCTCAGAAATCAGATTCATCTATTGTAATATGAGTCTCATCCACCCCACCTGAATAAGGCTTAAATCTGCCCACCTTCCTATGTTAAAGACAACTCTGTTCCCCTGATCCCCTACAGTATTGTTGAACTTCATAAATATTTTGAACATCGCTTTAAAAAAATATGGGAACGGTCTTACTCATCCTCCCCAATGGTGTCACGTCAGAAGGGCCCGGACAAAAGGGCGAGGACAAAAAGGCCCGAGTCAAAACGGCCCCGCGTCAAAAGGGCCCCGGTCATAAGGGCCTGAGTCAAAAGGGCCCAACGTCAAAAGGGCCCCGCATCAAAAGGGCCCCGCGTCAAAAGAGCCCCGGTCATAAGGGCCCGAGTCAAAAGGGCCCCACGTCAAAAGGTCCCCGCGTCATAAAGGCCCCGGTCATAAGGGCCCGAGTCAAAAGGGCCCTGCGTCCAAAGATGCCGGGTCAAAAGGGTCCCCGGGAAAAGGGCGCGAGTCAAAAAGGCCCTGAGCCAAAAGGGGCCCCGAGTCAAAAGGACCCCGCGATCAAAGGGCCTCACGTCAAAAAAGCCTGAGATATAGCGTGAAAGGCATGAGAAATATAAAAATGCTTATTAGATTAAAGGTATTCAGTGGACACCACCTGCTTTGTGTTGAAAGAACGTACATGTGGATCTGTATACAGTGTTAGTCAAAGTTATTACGACAGCCCAGTTACGATTCATGTGAACAGAGAAAAGTGTTGCAGGTAGGTATTGATCAGTGCCGTGTCATGGTGCGGGTGAGCGGGGCAACGACCCTGGCTGCCGAAGTAAGGTGGCGCAAAATTCGGGAGTAAGAAATAAAAGGAAAGAAGCAAAGAAAGAGAAAGAGGAAAAATTACTTGGAATATTTTAGATCAATAGCAGATAGTGTTACTCGTGTTAGGAAAATCTATGTACACCCAAGAACAAAAGTCTCTCCACCCTAAGTGCTCTAATTCCATAACTTGGGGTCCAGGTAATTTGCAGTTGTGAGAACGCCTGGACAGATGCAACCCAATTTACACGTAACTTTTCTCGGCACTGACAACAGTTGGTAGCACTGAATCCAGTCTTTATGCAAGTAAAATTGTGAGTAGATGACGCACGAAACATTTCTTCATTCTGAGATGAACCTCTCTGGTTTAGAGCGTGTTGTCCAATGAACATCATATATTAATCTCAATATTGTTGTGTATGTAATGTATTATTTCACAATATACTGTATATTCAAAGAAATAAAAACACTGATCACACATAAATCAGAAAATGCTTGAAAGTAGACGAAAATATCAAATCTAGAACAACTGCTGGAAATAAGTTAGTAAATGATTGCCTTCATTGAGAGACCTTCTCCAATTCTCCTCATTCCAACATTTTTTTCTTTCTGGAGGAGAGAAAATCTTGGTTGTCACACTGAGTATGTATTGAAATTGAAATTGAAAAATTTGAAAAAGTTAGAACCTGACCGGGATTTGAACGCGGGTCCGCCGAATATAAGTTCAATGCGCTAAAAACTTACCCACCTCGTCACTTCATCTTCCGCCTAAGCTATTAGCTAGTTAAAAGCTTGCATGTAAGATTATACACAAAATACTCGTACTAATACTCGTATAAGGAGATGTTCCTTATGAGTGTCACAATGACTTACTCGAGGTTTCCTTCTTTAACTCAAAAACAAGTGATATAGACCTTCGTCAATGAGGAAAATATCGCGAAGCGTTCTTCAAGATGAGGCTACCTCATTGTTTTTAACTGGTCCCGATTTATATTACTGCAATTCTTCCCCACCGTGACTTCTAATTTCTAAAGAAGAAAAGCCGGCAGACATTATTTTCGCATTCTTTGAATTGCATCAACACGTGTAGAAATAGTGTGTGCTATGTTTATGTAACATAGCTACTAGTTTATTTTCTTATCTTTGTATCAAGTGTGAAACCAGAGAACTGCCATTTCAGTGACTCGGGTTCGAATCCCAGCGTGACAGTTATTTTTTCTTTATTCGAAGGTATTGTTTATGTAATTGATATTGTAATTCTGTTATTATTATTATTATTATTATTATTATTATTATTATTATTATTATTTTGCGTATAACTGTATGAATTTCGATGGCAACTGTCGCCGAATATTAAAAAGTGAATATGGTAGAACTATGAAATAAAGTAAAGAGATGCGCGTAATTTTATCATAAAATTATATGGCGCAACGAATTTTATCTTATCGTAAACGGTTATCGTCGAATATACACGGTTAAAGGAGCACTCTGTTGATCAAATTAATAGAAGTTGCTAGACAAGTATTGACCACCGGCAGATAAAAATACAGAGTAACTGCAAGTCGAGTACGTACTATTGTACAGGAGTATGCTCAAAGACCTTTAGAGAACTATCTTCGTGGCTTGGTTCACAATTTTAATTTGCAATCCACGCAAGCAGTTTGAGACAAATGTCAATTGTATTTGGCATTTGGAAAGTTAAGCAAAAATGATAATAAACTTATGTCCAATATAAGTTGGAAGAATTTCAAAACAGATTAAAGTAGCCAGAATTTTTCAATGTAAGTTCACATACTTTATATATCTGCGACTTGGGACTAAAAGGGCTAATGTCAACACGAAGTAGTTTGGAGTATATATACTATTCATATTAACATTTGCTTTTCTTGCAAAAGAAAATATCCATTTATAGGCGTTAAAATTTGACGAACATCTCATTTTTTTTTTTTTTGCCAGAAGTGACACTGGCCCTTTTAGACCCAATTTAATCGACAAGATATGAAGATTTTATTTCTAAGGATTCATGTTAAGTAAGTACTTTTCAAGTATAATAAATGTAATATGTTTATCTCAAAAATACTTTTTGTTAGTAATGTCTTTTTTCACTCTTTTTATCTTACTGTATAGCTTTATGCAAGATTGGTACTTCTAAAATATAATGATCATAGTGTAATGTTAATCAAAGTCAAGTTGTTCAAAAAATATACTGTAATGTAAAATAATTATATACGTATAAAATCTGATCAGATGCAACAGAAAATACAAACAAATGCTATTTGTTTGTAATGTTTGTCATTTGTCTTTCAGCTGTTTTTAAATCCTTATTATAAGGCTTCGTGTTAGGTTAGAACCGTTAATATAGAATAATGTAATGTTCACCGAAGTCAAGTTGTTAATATTATATATATATATATATATATATATATATATATATATATATATATATATATATATATATATATATATATAATTTGATGAGATTTAGTGGAGAAAATATATATAATAGTTTTTAGTAAGGATTTTTTGTTTATAATATACTTCTTGTTTCATTATTTTTTATTTGATTCCATGTCAGTAAGGCCTAGACAAAGAACGACGTGTACAGAAGGGATCGTCCTCAATGCAATATCGTATATCAGTGGCTCCCAATCATGTTTATCTGACACTCTCAATGCAAGCCCTTAATACTTCACACATTTCTTACCACTTGTTGGCTACACGTACTTTTTCTGATCTTTTACCTGATTTCAGATACACCATTGAATTTTCAATTCGATAATAATAATAATAATAATAATAATAATAATAATAATAATAATAATAATAATAATAATAATAATAATAATAATAATAATAATAATCTCAATATATTTATATTTCCGCTAGCAAGACTTCTGAATACCTTTGTAGTCCAATATTATTATTTACCAGCTGTATTCCTAATTAAACCACAGTTCGTATTCAAAAAATATTTTGCATTCCTACTTTTAACCCCTTCGGGATCCTATGGTACAATTTGTACCATATGCACTTTTCATGGTACATTGCGTTATTTCTCTTCTATTTGAGCTTTTTCGTCCGGTTTTTTTTTTTTTTTTTTTGTTTTCCAAGTCCAGAGGCCTTGCAGAAGACATTACGTATGGTTTCAGACCGTCCTGCGTCCATACATAGGAGGTGATGACGTCATAAGTCAAAAATTTATTTTCTCATTTTCTAAGCCTATGTTCAATATTTTTTGGCGGGCTTATTTTTCTACGTAGAAGATTGAAATTTTGCACAAGCATTCAGTCCACGGAGTAGTATGTACCAGATTTTTTGTTCCGATGTCAGTGCTAAAACATGGGGGGAACCAGAGGGGCAAAGGGGTAAAAATAGGGATTTTTTAAATCCAAAAATCCCGTTTTTCGTCATTTTCCCGCCTTACATACATGATAGGACCACGTGAGTCATAAGGACCACGTCTGAAAGGCAGTTCCATTCTGAAGAGAACGACGGTCAAATTATTATCCTAGGGTAATTAGGGATGCCTCAGGGAATTTTTATCCAAATATACTTCTGTATAGGGTAAAAGTGGGGCATGGTAAGGAAATTTTTTCTGGCAGGCCTATTTTTTCACGTAGAAGATTGAAATTTTGCACAAACATTCAGTCCACCGAGTAGTATTTACCAGATTTTTTGTTCCGATGTCAGTGCTAAAACAGGGGGAACCAGAGGGGCAAAGGGGTAAAAATAGAAATTTTTTACCCCGAAAATCCCGTTTTTCGTCATTTTCCCGCCGTACATACATGATAGGACCACATGAGTCATACCGTCTGAAAGGCAGTTCCATTCTGAAGAGAATGACGGTTGAATTATTATTCTAGGGTAATTAGGGCCGTCTCAGTGAATTTTTATGTAAATATACTTCTGTATAGGGTAAAAGTGGGGCATGGTAGGGAAATTTTTTCTGGCGGGCCTATTTTTTCACGTAGAAGATTGAAATTTTGCACAAACATTCAGTCCACCGAGTAGTATTTGCCACAAGTTTTTTTTCGATTTCTGCGTAAAAACAGGGGGGTCCAGAGGGGCAAAATTTGAAAAAAGGGAAAATATGCCCCCAAAATCCCTTTTTTCAGGAATTTTCCGCCTTAGATACATGATTGAGACATGTGAATGGTACCGCCTGAAAGACAGTTCTATTCTGAAGAGAATGATTGGCGGATTATAGTCCTAGGGTAATTAGGGATGTCTCAGGAATTTTTTCCCTGAGATCATAGTGTTTTATGGTACTCTGGGGCATTGTGGGAATTTTTGATAAAAATTATCCCGCCCTTACTATTCAAGATAGAAACTTGAAATTTGGCACACACATTCAGTATACCAAGTACTATTTACCAGATTTTTTTGATGGCTACGATCACACAGGAGGGGTCCAGGGAGGGGGGGAAATTTCGAGAAAAAAATTTCCCTCCGAAATTTTCACTTTGACATTTTTTTCCCGCTTCTGGTATATGGTATGAGCATGCAAGTGGTACCATTCGAAAGCCAGCTCTATTCTGAAGAGAATGAGGTATGAACCATGATCCTAGGATAAATAGTGACGATACAGTAGCTGCTTGACTGAAAGTCTAAAAAATAGCCCAAAAAGCCAGGATCCGGAAAGGGTTAATTTAACATATCTCTTATATCATTCGTAATATTTCTAATTAAGAATGTAGTTTATTTCTGTCAGTAGCTTCTGCACTTCTGTTCTTGGAAATAACATCCCATCAATGTGGGTTTTCATCGCTCCAATAGTGATAATTTTTTCGGTTCACCAGACCATATAAGGTAAATATCACTTCATCAAAAAATACCGGGGGGAGGGGCACGGTGGTTCAGTGGTAGAACGCTTAGCTCTGGTGTGTAGGACTACTGGTTCGATTCCCGGCCAAGTAAGGTTGTGGTGGACAATATTGTATACGTGAGTTTTCCCGGGGTACCGTCGTTTCCTTTTGATTTCACCCGTTCTTTCATCATCATTTACTTGCTTTAATCATCGTCATCCTAAAGGGCATAATGTGGGACGTTAAACTGACAGTCTGAAAGTTACCAGAGAATACCATGTCATTTACGACAATACTGCTGTCATCGATATTTCATATCATTACTTCGCAAAACTCAATGCGGTGATCAAAGTCGTCTTCCGTTATTTCATGCACTAAACGCGTTCTCCTAGGGTTTCAACTTATACCGCCTTATGCAGAGTCGTTTTGACGTATGATTAGCGTCATACTAAAGGTTTGACTACTGCAATTAACATATGTTAATCGAACTCTTTAGTATGGTACTAATCATACTTCAGAATGACTTAACATAAAGATCATAGTGTACAAAAATTCATTGCGCTGAACTCTGGGAAACACCTAGCTTGTTAGCAACTCTGGTTATCAATGAATGCGGAATTTCCACAAAAGATTGTAAAGTAAAAGAAACTGCCAAATTGCTACATTGTTTCGGCCTTCCTGATCGCATGCGGTACCTTTCTGCAAAACATTCAACGGTCTCTTAGGCAGTTGACTTCGAAATTGGGTTATGGTCGGAAAATGTAGTATTAAATAACTGTTGTACCTCTGTATATGATCTCTTCCTATCCTTAACCGGTGTCACGTCAGAAGGGCCCGAACAAAAGGGCGAGGACAGAAAGGCCTTAGTCAAAAGGGCTCCAGTCATAAGGGCCTGAGTCAAAAGCATCCTGGTCAGAAGGGCCCCGGTCAAAAGGGCCCCCTAACAAAAAGGCCCCACGTCAAGAAATCTGAGATATAGCCTGTAAAACTTCAGAAGTATAAAAGTACTTATTAGATGAAAAATATTACGTAGACATACCTGTTTATTTGTGTTGAAAGAACATACATGTGGAAAAAATATAGGGTTAGTAAAAATGTTACGGCAGACCAGTAATAACGATACGCGTGGACGGAGGTAAAGTAAATATTGCAGATGGTGGATTCTGCGATATTTGATATCACACAATATCTTTTGAATGGAAAGAGGTGGGTTTGACACATCAATTTAGGCTAGAATGTTCCCACAGATGAGAAGAAGAACTCATTTTTTAAAATCTATCTTCATTCTTTTGCGAGATAGGGTGCTACGTTTGACATCTGTATCTAGTAGACCAAAGTATCTGGACAGGCAAAGAGACACGTAGACGTAGAAAAGTAAAAGGTTGCAGGTTGATGCGAAAACTACACTGAGTGAGGGCGTGGACATAATGACAGCCATCCTAGATTCGCCATATTGGATATCACATAATATTTTTAAATGGAAAGGAGTATGTTTAGCACATCAATTTAGGATTGAATTTTCCTACAAACGAGAATATGATTCATTCTTTACCAATCCTCATTCTTTTACGAGGAAAGTGTGCTATGTTTGACATTAGTGTGTAGTAGACAAAAGTATCAGGACAATAAAATAATAATGTGGCGGAGGAAAAGCAAATGTTGCAAGTGTGTGTTGTTGCAAAAACTACATTGAATGGGGATGTGGACACTGTTGATCACATAAATATTCAGATATTATTAAAAAACTACTATAAAATGTCCTCTAAAATTATTTTATCCCTCCAAGTTAATACAGTTAGTATTTAATAGCAAACACACAATGATTTATAACTTTCTTTAAGCATTTCGGCATCGTTGTTACAATTTTCCTGGTGTAGTGTGGGGAAATATTGTTCCAATCTGTACGTAATGCTTTTCTCAAACATTCTTTCACCGTAACTCGTATATATTGACCTTACGTTGCAATTCGTTCCAAAGATTCTCAATGGGATTAAAGCCGGTACTGTGTGGTGGGGTTTAGCGAACTTTTGGGCAATTTTAAAGCAATCTTTTCTTTACAACATATACTTTGTTTGGGATCAATATCTTGATAAAATTAGAAATCCTTCTAAGAACGTTAAGATATATTTCTTCTGTATTTTAAAGGAGGCTGGAAGTTCTTCACATTTATTTCTGTATTTATTTGTCGAAAAAACTATTATTCTACCATCATATTCATGCAGGTTTAATTTAAATTCGTCGATAAAATCATTCCCACCAGTTTTTGGGTTTATTTTCAAAAGCTCTAGAAAATTTAAGTATCTCATATTTCTTAATTTGGGTAATACATGGTTTCTTTCTAGCAATTCTACCATTATATCCTTCCCGTATTAACTCTACATGGTACAATACACTGACCAGAAGAAACATCGTTATCACCCACTAGTATTTGAACGACGTTGTTGAGCTCTACCAAATATTCGAAACTGCACATTAAAAGCATTCTATTGCTTTATAGTCGTAAAGTAACAATTAATCACAAATATACTTACTATTAAAATATGTTATACATATGTGGTAATTTCTCAATATTTTACAAACGTATGCAAACGAACAGAAACGTTAAGAACACAATGAAGTACTATTTATTAGTTACCTGTCTAAATACTTTCTTCTACTAGAAACAAATGTCAAACTTATCACACACTATCGCGTAAATGAATAGAGATCGGTCAAAAGTCGACTCAGTAAGGGATGCGCACGAGACGAGTCGAGACAGAATTTTCCTGAGAATATCCGAGTCGAGACAGCTCTTCCAATAGAAAAATGCACATTTTTCGAGTCGAGACATCACATTTACAGTACATTTTTGAGACGAGACAGCCTCAAATCTTGTCTCGTGCGCATCCCTAATTCAGATTATCGTTTGTAGCAAGATTCTAGCCTAAATTTATGTGACACAAGTACCCTTGTCTATTTGAAAATATTTTATGGTATATAATATGCGGAATTCAAGTTGGGTGTCATGATCATTTAACGCAGTTTTAACACCAATACCAACCTGTAACATTTACTTTTCCTTTGTCCATTTGTCTCTTTGTTACTGCCCTGTCATGATACTTTTTTCTATTAGATACATATGTCAAACACCCTATCTCATAAACAAATGGTAATGTGTAAAAAATGAGTTCACCTTCACATTTGTGGAAATATAAAGCCTAAACTGAAGTGTAAGATCATAGCCTTTTCCATTAAAAAATGTACGATCCGCAATATAGTATAATTCAAAATGGCTTCCACGGTGACCACACTCCAAGCCAATGCAGTTTTTGCAATAACACCAATTGCAACATTTGATTTTCCCCCATCCACGCGTGTCGTTATTATTGTTCGGTCCCAATACTTTTGACTAACCCTGTATGGAGATCCACATGTATGTTCTTACACCAAAATTAAAGAAACGTTTTCAAGATAATATTATTCATATAATACGTATTTTTCTACTTTGATTCAGGGGCAGAAATTGAATTTTAGAACTAAGGGAACAGTCATTAATAGATAGTCTGATTGGGCCTGGTCTCGAGAATACAAACTTAGAGATATGATATGATATGATTTTAACTTTAGCATCCCTTTCAGCAGCGAGGCTGTAACAGATGTGGACCTACTGATTAACGTGGAATTCGAACCACATGAGATCCCGCCGGGAATCGAACCCGGGTCTTCCACGTCTACAAACTCAGAGAGACGCGGTTGAAAGCAAACTTTCATCGAGAAACGACTTAAGCGATAGGGACTGTTGCAGAACAAACAGCAACCAAACAAAATTAAGATCACCATTCAAGTTTCCTTTTTGTCTCTAATAACCACTGATATTCTTCCTTCTATTAGACAATCACTTCTACTTACTAAGGTGGCACTATCCACTCGTGCATCTTTGATTTCCAATTCTGTTTTGATTTCAGGCTTTCTGGCCGTGGGACTATTTCTACCCGGGCTCTTTCCACTCAAGCCCTTTTTCGCGGGACCCTTTTGACATGAGGCTCTTTTGACTCGGGCCCTTTTCTCGCGGGGCCGTTTTGAGGCGGGGTCCTTTAGACTCAGGCCCTTTTGTTGCGGTGCCCTTTTGACCCGGGCCCTTTTGTCGGAGGGCCCTTTTGAACAGGGCCCTTTTGACGCGGGGCCCTATTGACGCGGGGCCCTTTTGACCCAAGCCCTTTTGACGTGGGGCCCTTTTGACTGGGGCCCTTCAGACGCGGGCCCTTTTGACCCGGGCCCTTTTGACGCGGGGCCCTTTTGACTGGGGCCGTTTTGACCGGGGCCGTTTTGACGCAGGGCCCTTTTGACCCGGGCCCTTTTGACGCGGGGCCGTTTTGACGGGGGCCGTTTTGACTCGGGCTTTTCTGTCCTCGCCCTTTTGTCCGGGCCCTTTTGACATGGAATCAATATTGAAGACAATTTTGCGCCGATGGGTGGGGGCCACAGTGTCTCAGTAATATAGATTACTGTTAACCGTGGCCGCAAATGTCGCATCTATATTACGGTTAGGTATATTTGTAAATATGAAGTCAGTCTCATCAGTTGCTGCATCTGACACACTTGAATAGGAGTATTCTCGATCGCCGCAAATGTAGCTTCATCACCGAAATCATATGAGGTCTGCTGCATTTTTGCAATTATTATAATGAGTTGATGATGTTCATTACTCCAGCTCAAATATTCATGAGCATGGTGATTCAGTGGTAGAGCATTGACTTCTGATGGAGAAGGGTTCCGTGGTTTGATTCCAGACCATGGTTCCGCTCCCTTTCTGGTGGTTTTCCCGCTTCTTCCATATTTTCATTTCCTCAACTCTTTCATATCATTCACTTTCACTAGTTATCCTAAAGGACATAACTGTAAGACGTAAAAGTAGATTTTTTTTCAAATATTTATATCTTGGATTATGGATGTGACATTAGTATCTTAATCACGATATATTTAATATATCAGGTAGTCGAAAAAATATTGTGCATTTTGCGTACAAGATGGCGTTATTATCCCAAATCTCAGGTCGCAGTGGGACAAACCTAACGTGATTGACAGCTGATTGTTGAAGCTAGTAGATGTGGTAAAACTCTTGGAATTCTTATAATTATAATCAGAAGATGAGTAAACTTTCCGTAAAACTGAGCCACCGTAAACTTTCCGTTTATTTCAATTAAGACGCAAATGTTCCGTAGGCCTATGAAGAAACTTTTGTTACTTATGGGCAAGATACGTTATAAAAAAAAAGAAAAAAATGGTTCAGTCGCTTTCGTTCTGGAAATTTCGATGTCCAACATTTTTCTCGCAGTGGACGACCAATCACAGATAAGAGTGGATGATATTGTGGTAAAAGTCCATCAAGACCATTATGTAAGTAGTCATGACATCCCCAAATGACCTAAACATCCATCACTAAGCAGTCTTAAACCATTTGGAGCAGACTACAAAAAGAAGCTCTACGTTTGAGTATCACATGATCCGACTAAAAAAAACATTTACTCGACCGAATTTCCATCTGCGAATCTCTACTAAAACATAATGACTTCGAGCCATTTCTGAAGAGGTTGATCACGAGTGATTAAAAGTGGATAACCTGTAACAACAATGTGCGAATAAGATCGAAGTTCAAGCGAGGTGAAGCTCCACAGTTTGTGGTAAAGCTCACATTGACATCCAGTAATTTTATATAGCCTACTGTGCGTTTGGTGAGTCTGATAGTGCATCGTACATCACAAGCTGCTGCTGCCGTGCAGAACAATAGACTCGGGACCTGTACTGTGGACAATTAGCCTGATTGCACCTAAAAGGTCAAAATAAACTGGTGGAACTGGTCATCGGAAAGGGTATCGTATACCAGGCTGACAACGCCAGACCGCATACTTCTTTAATGACCCGTCAGAAATTGAGAGAACTTAGCTGGAAGGTTTTACTGCATCCACCGAATAAGGTAGATCTGACAGAGCCAGAGTATTACTTGTTTTGGTCTTTTCAGAACTCCCTGAATGGTGTGAAGTAAGTTTCAAGATAGACCTATAAAAACCTAATGTGTCATAATCATAACATGTTATAGTTGTTTGACCAGAAACCACAGAAGTTCTATAGCGACGGGATTTATGATGTTGCTGGAAAAATGGCAGAAAATTGTCGAACAAAATGGTACATATAGTGTTATTTTCAAATCACAATAAATGTATTCTTAATTTTGACCTTCAAAGGCTCAATACTTCTAGAGAACCTAAAGGCTGTTTGAAGTTTGTTCTCTTGCAGAACACATATAACTAAGATAAGGACTTCTAGCTTAGCGTGACATGCACTATACTAGGATTCAAATCTTGGTCTTCTAAACCGAATGCGAGAGCACTATCACGTCGTGTGTTAACAGTTCATGGAAGATAATTTTGACAGATATCCCAAATTTGTTTGCGAAGTCTCTCATGTCTATGTTGTTAGAGTACGCGTGTCTGGTGATGAAGATCGGGTTCGATTCCCAGTGGGAACTCATGTGGTTCGGATGCTACATTAAATTGTAGGTTCACGTTTCATATAGCCTCGGCGCTGAAAGAGACTCTAAACTGCAATCAACAAACTAAATTTGATTATATCACACTCCCAGGATAATATTGTCATAACTGAAAATAGATTTTTAAATTGATATTTAATTTGAATATGTAGTATTGTAATTTATATGTATTTAAGATAGAATCTGAAATATAGTTACAATTTCCAAAAACATAAAAATAATCAAGTTTCTTTAGATACAAAAAACTTTTTAGGATTACCTGTAAAATAGTACGGGTGTGCGATATTTCAAAAGATAGAAAGAAAATTATGGATTTAATCACGAGAGAGAGAGAGAGAGAAAGAGAGAGAGGGAGAACAATGCTTGTTAAAATTACATTTGCAGTCTCCTGTTTCTCTGAGTGTTGAAATTTTGTAGTATCTGGGTTTGTCTTTGTCAGAGCGGGTCATGCATCAGTCCTAATTACACCAAAGGGCGATTCTCTGGCAAGTGGTCTATTGTCAGTAAATTTTCAAAATTAATTTGAAACTATGATGTTTATGTTTTCCTATTAAGAAATAGTGTAACTATATACTGAGACATTTAAAATCTTTTCGTAAAATATATTTACAAGATTTTGTCTACATAAACTTTATCTGTCTACATCATGCTCGATGCTGTTTGCATATCCCATTTTCAAATAATTTTCAAACTAAATTCTAAATCTGTAATTTTCTTGAACAATAGAAAAAAATATGAAGTGGACTTTTGGCCAAAATTTGACAATTTTCTTTTAATTAATATTTGATTCTGGTAGGCAAAAATCGTAGTTTTCTCATGTCATGTTTTGCTGTCCCGTGCGTAACGGAAAACATGCATTTTTCGTGTTTCCTTTGTAATTGTAGAAGATAAAGTATTGAAAGTTTTGCCCCAACGTAAAATTATTATTAGCATGTTAATGGTACTTATTAAATTTGTTTATTATCCTCCTTATTTATTTTAAGAAGTATAGAAATGTTGTCCCGTGCGTAACGTTACGCACGGAACATTTACAGATTTATGCAAGAAATTGAATAAAATCAAGTTATTAAGATTTCAACGCGTTAAACAATGTAGAATAAACTTTTATATTAACTCAAAGAAACATGAATTTGGTGACATGTTGGTTGGCTAAACCAAGCATAACTAAACTATCAAAACTGTCTACGTTAAGTTACATAGAATCATTTACCACGAGGCTTAGAAAGAAGTTATTATGATAAATCACACTTTTTTCTTGTCATCAGAAAGGTAGGTATCTACGTTGGTTTGACCGTCTTCTAGGGGACAAATAGATTAGCCTCAAAACTCTTTGGTTCCTTTCAAAAACGTCTGTTGGATCTGGAAATTTATAGTACATTCTCTCACCCTTTATCAGCAAATTACATTCTGGAAGTATAATTAAAACTTGATCAAATGAGACATAATATCTGTTCTTTTCATCAAAACAAAACTTCGTACAACTGTTGCCCACGCATTTCAGATTTGTTACTCTAATGTCCCCATCTTCTTCTACATCACTTTCAGACACACATACATACCGATATTTAATCCTATTTCTGGAAGAAACACAATCAAATTTCACTAGGAGAAATACACCTGCTGTAATATTGTCCATTCTGAGCTTGACAGTTAGAGGGTTGGAGTATCATTATGAACATCGTCTTCAAAGTTGTATTCTGAATGTCGCTCACATCACTTGATGAATATATCATTCTGTACACTGGCACTCTTTTCGTTTTCTTTGAACCAATCTAACTTGAATTACCTTGTTCTTCTTCACTTTTTAGAGTGCTTTCCTCTTCTAAATGGCCAACAAGAAACAATGCGGAATGATTTTCGCAAAAGGGAACGTGAGAGAAAAAGAGTTAATATTTTAACTTGCCTATAACGTTGCATCCTCACTTTATTTTTCAGTCTCACTTTGTTCCTACGTTTAAGTCTATATTTTCTAGCCCTTTCAGCGCCGCTCATTGCTTTTGTTGATTGATTCAGTTCATCACTGACAATATTACTTGGAACAGAGTTACTTGTCTATGAATCCGTATTACTTATTTGAAAAACTCACACTAAAGCAAATTTTCACTGTTAGGTACCAATCAATCATATCAAATAACCAAAAAAAGCTCTATTTCCCTTTAAGGCCCTTTCCCGCATTTCACATGACAATGGCAGCGTTCAAACGAGTCTACGTTTGATAGGTAGCACAGAGGATCGAGCAGCTAAACATTTTTACAACATTATGTAGTTTGAACGCCAGCAATCAGCTCAGACAAATACTCCAAAGACATGGTAATAACACTAAGCAAGTTGCCTAGCAAAGTTCGCCTTTGATACTTTGGAATGTAATTTAATTAATTTAAATTAAATTATGGATGTAAATTTTTTATGCTTGTTAATGTCCAAATGCTAATCTTAAAATATCAATCTCTTTAGTAAGGATATTGCATAATAACAGTCTTATAACAACCAGACAATTGCATGGTTACTTTTCTGTCCCGTGCGTAACGGTGAGTCAAGAAAGAAAACATAATGTGAAGCTAATTAGATTCTATTTTCCAATTTAAAAATATAATGCACAGTAAGGAGAATGAATTTACAACATAAGTGATGGCATATAAAATGAAAATGCTGCCATAAATCGCAGAGAATGTCCAATGAAATTGAGGTTGTCAAATGAGCTTTTTGTCTGAGTCCCGTGCGTAACGCTTAATTTTGGCTTATAACTCAAATTTGCAATTGTTTTGAGTGTTTCTTTTTATTTAACTATGTACTAATAATTTTCCCCCTAATTTTGACATTTTTTATTTTATTTGAAAATACATTTTTGTTTAAAAAAGCAGTTTTTCTGTACAAATGTCCCGTGCGTAACGCTGAGAATGACCCCAAATGAGAGTGGGTAACATGGCCTGGTGGGTCACAGATTTGACGACTACCGGATCACGGATCACGACATTCGTGAGTCATCCTATCATTAAAATCGGTAGGATTATGTATTATATTACTGTTTTCTCTAGCATGGTAACGTACAACAGTAATATAGTATCTATAAATAGAAGACTCAAAATCGTTAAAGACCCGAATGATATTGTTTATTTGTCCGATGTTTATTTTGGAACAAATATGATAGCTACAGATAATCTATGTATTCTTAGATAAGACATATTGTACTGAAAAACAAACATTAAAACATATCAATAGAAGAAAATCTATCTGTTATATAAAAGAGAATGATCGCATTACGCACTAACTATTGAACCAATTAAAATTATATTCAACATGATTGTCAACCTTAACCCCTCCCCCAGGATCATATAATATTAAATTGATTAAAATACACAATTTAGTAGGGAAGTAGGGGAGTCATATTTTATGTGAAAAATGGAGTTGATGCCATGTAAAAAGATCGAAATCGACCTATACTATTATCCAATCCATAGTTTTCGATATCATTAAGCTGGTTGGTGAAAGTCCTGATCACTTTAAGCCCAAGTTTAGTTGAATAGAAAGATAAGTAGTAGTCAAGTGTTTTGAAGTTGTAAGGGGGGGGGGGATGAGGAAATTTTTGTAGTTACTTTAGTCACGTTGAATTCGATATTGTCTATTGTTTATGATCGCATCACAGGAAATGGATGAATCATTTGAAATAAATTTTGGATCATACTTAGTACTTACTTCAATCTGGGTTCCTATCATGTCATTTTGATTAAAGGGCACATCCTAAGGGAGTAGAGGGATACAAGATTTGCCCAAAAATAGACTATCTTAAAAGTTTTTATTATTACAATTTCATTGAAATACATATCTAAAGGATAAAGGAGAAGGCAGTTCAAATATTGTCAATAATCTATTTTTCTCGTGCGATGATCGGCTCAGCTAGTACTTTACAAAGCTATAACTAAAAGTACGGCTGTATTTTCGGTTAACGAAATGACATTTCCGAAACGTCAACAATAGTGATCGGAGTGTAGAGATGCTATCGAGATGAGACGAGATTGTACTCGTATACAGTGTCGGTGTCGTCTCGATTGACAAATAGCTGCCTTGATCTCGGTCTCATCTCCATAGTTTCGAAATACGTTGTATGAAATTACACTGTACAAATAGTATCATCTTGAAGCAGTGGTAGCTCTAGAATTCTACAACAGGGAAGTCACGTCGCCTATGTTGGCGAAACTGATTTTTCACCAGTGGCGGTGGTGAAATTTAACTTTGGGTATGCAACCCGATGAAGCTTGTTGTCTATTTTCTGAAAACTCTAATAACATTTAACATTAGAATTAAAGTCATTGCTACAAATAATAACTAAGACACTAGCTTCTGCTGTTACACTACTCCTAATATTACCCTATTATTAGTACACTATTATTATTACTAATATTGATATTAAAATAATAATAATAATAATATGTTAAAAAGTTGTCTGAAACTAGAACTGCTTGAAATGAGCCTTAATCCTGCTAGCTTTCTTGGCAAAATCATTAATGACCAGGTCATAGTAGTTTCGGTGTTTCTGCAGCTCCGAAAGTAGACTTTTTTCAATAGAGATTAGTGCTCAACTTTTAAGTCTGTCCTGGCCTTACTAATTCACGTTTGAGATATCTTAACATCAAGATCATCATGTAATCTTAACCTCTTTCTCTCTGGCTCACAAAAGTATTTTACTTCCTGTATTGTCTTCTTTGAATGCCGGTTTCTAAATTGTTCACGTTTTCATTCAAGTTCAGATTTCTGTTATTTTATTTTACTAATACAATAACCAATGTCCTAGGATTTTTTTTGCAAGATGGAAAACATCATCAATCAGAGGAAAAATGCTTGAAAATATCTCCAAAATAAAGTTGAATTCAAAGTTTTAGTGAAATAAAAATCCCACAAGCAGCCATTAAGATCCTGCCTTACTAAAAATAATACAAAATTTACGACCTTTCTTTTGCTTGTTTATTTATCAGTGAAAGGAGATAATGAAATGCAAGTTACCAAAATCATAGATAATGCTATTCTACAACAGAAAATATGAACCTGAAGAATGTTCAGTGTTGCCAGCCATAGAAATTACAGTGTTGCCATCCATAGAAATTACAGTGTTGCCAGAAAAACAATTTCCCTAAAATCTAAGTTAAGGCAGCGAGTAGAGGACCGAGCTCAACTGCATTGATTACGTATCATGTTGTTTTGGTTTCTTGTGAACTACTTTTTAAATAATAGTTGTATTTAGTTTGTAATAAACAAAATAGTTTTAACATACAGTTATTAAAACTAATAAATGAAGCATCAGTATGCCTGATTCCCAATGGCGGTTTTAGCGGGTAGGCACGGCCTACCCAAAAATTTTTGAAAAATATATAAACGCTGAAAGATACAATAAAGAGTAAATGTATTTTCCACTATTTATATTAATAGTAAATAATTATTAAACAAATAACATCAACTACTATTGTAAAAGTAATTTCCTACTGTCATTAATCAATCAAATGTGTATATATATCCGTAAGCGAGGGAACGGGCCTACCACAAAATTAAAATCTTGTGGGTGCAAGACAACGGGAAACCACCACTCTATTTTTCCTAGTTTGCTGGCAGCAAAAAGAGAACATATGAACAATGGTCTTTCGCAGGTCAAAATGTAGTTCCGGAGGTAAAGTATCCCCCCATTCGGGTCTCCGGGAGGAGAACTATTGGACGAGAAAGTAATAATGGGGGGAAGAAAGACAGAGAAAGAAAGACAAGAAAGAGCAAAAGGTTTAGGATAGGGACATGGAACGTACGTACTATGTTACAGGGAGGAAAATTAGAAAATCTTGAAAAAGAAATTAAACAAAAATATTTAGATTTGGTAGGCGTTTGTGAAGTTAGATGGGAAGGTAATGGGGTATTGAACAGCGAAGAATATAGAATGTTTTACTCAGGTAATGAAAAGGGCGGTCATAATGGCGTAGGAATAATTCTTGGAAAGCGTTTAAAGGAGAAGGTGGTGAAAGTAGAATTTATTGATGATAGAGTTATGATGTTAAGACTTAAAGGGAAAACGAAGGATCTAGTGGTGATACAGACATACGCACCGACGACTTCGCATGCAACTGAAGAAGTAGAGGAAAATTATGAGAAAATAGAAGAAATTATAGATAGGGAGAAGAAGGGTGCATGCATAATTCTAATGGGAGATTTCAATGCAGTTGTGGGAGAAAAACAGGAAGGTAGTATCGCATGCAAATATGGTTTAGGCGAAAGAAATGAAAGGGGAGAGGGACTGGTGAATTTCTGTAGACAGAATTCACTAGTAATTGGGAATACTTGGTTCAATCAGCACAAGAGAAGAAGATATACATGGAAATCACCAATAGACGGCAGAACATATCAGATAGACAGGTATCGAAATAGCTTAAAGAACGCGAAGACCCTTCCTGGGGCTGATATTTTCTCTGATCATAATCTTGTGCTGGCCGAAGTAGATATTCAACTGGAAAATGTAGGCAGAAGAAAAGTAGGTAACAAAGTGTTGAATACTGAAAAGTTGAAAAACGAGGAAATAAGAAATCTTTTCGTTAAAAAATTCGAAGAAAAATGTTCAAACGAGGAAAGAATAGGCGCAGGTAGTAACGCACGGTGGGAACATATTAAACATTGTTTACAGCAGGCTGCAGAAGAAGCAGTAGGTTACCGCGAACACAAAACTGTTAAGAAACCATGGGCTACAGAGCAGATGTTGCAGAAAATGAGGGAGAGGAAGATGTGGAAACAGGTTGATACAGAAGAGGACAGAAAGATGTACAGAAAGTTAAATAATGAATCACGAAGAGAAACATACAGAGCGAGGAAAGAGTTTTACAAAAGAAAATGCGAGGAGATAGAAGAATTAGAAAGAGTTGGAAAATATGAGGAAATGTACAAGGAGGTGAGATCTATGGAATTTCGGAGGAAACAAGGGGGTATTATGATGGCAGTAGAAAATAAGAATGGGAAGGTAGTCAACAAGAGAGATGAGGTCACAGGAAGGTGGAAAGAATACGTTGAAGATTTATATGAAAGTAGGGATGGACCGTGTAGCCTAAATGTTGAAGTAGAAAATGAAGTAGGCGAGGATGATAAAGGATTTAGCACTCTTAGGGATGAGTTTGAAAACGCTATATCCGAGATTAGGAATGGAAAGGCAACCGGAATAGATAACATACTGATCGAATTCATTAAAAATATAGGAGACAAGGGAAAGAAAGAATTGTTGCGACTATGCAATGAAATATATGAAACAGGAGAATGGCCAAAAGACTTTCTGAAAACGATCATGATACCGATGGCTAAGAAATCGAACCCAAAGAGATGTGAGGATTATATAACTATTAGTCTCATATCTCATGCAACTAAAATTCTGCTCCGAATACTGAACAGAAGGTTATATGAAAGAACAAATAAAGAAGTTGAGGAGCAGCAGTTCGGGTTCAGAAGAGGCAAGGGCACAAGAGATGCAATTGGATTATTAAGGGCGATCGGTGAAAGATTTATAGAAAAAGGGAAAGAGGTGTATGCTATATTTATTGATCTAGAAAAGGCTTTTGACCGCGTGAATTGGGAATTGTTGTTGGGAGTTCTAACGAAGATAGGGTTGGAATGGAAAGATAGAAGACTCATAAGAAACTTATACACGAACCAACAAGTAAGTGTTAGGATAGGGGAAGAACTGACAGAAGAGAGTGCAATTGGAAGGGGAGTTCGACAAAGATACTGCCTCTCGCCAACACTATTTAATGTCTATCTAGAAGAGACAGTGAAAAAGAGTTTACATGATGATGATGGTATTTCGGTAGGAGGTAGAATGATTAGATGCATAAGATTTGCAGACGATATGGCGCTTCTTGCAGAATCTGAAAAGAAAATCAATAAAATGTTTGAAAAAATGAGAAAGGGCTTTGAAGAATATAGGATGAAAATAAATGTTAGAAAGGCAAAAGCCATGGTGATTGGAACGAAAGGGTCTGTGTCAAATGTAAAAATAGGAGGGGAGAAAATAGAACAAGTGAATAGTTCTCGACATCTGGGTAGTATTCTTAGTTATGACATGAAGTGCGAACGTGAAATAAAAGCAAGAATAGGAATGGCGAAAGAAGCCTTTAAAAGAAAGAAAAGTCTGTTTTGTGGGACCTTGAATAAAGAGTTGAGAAAAAGACTCATAAAATGCTTCGTGTGGAGTGTTGTACTGTATGGGGCGGAAACGTGGACATTACGTAAAGGCGATGAAAATCGACTGGAAGCCTTCGAAATGTGGGTGTGGAGAAGACTGGAAAGCATTAGTTGGGTCGAGCGGAAAACGAATGTGAGAGTGTTAGAAATGGTGGGTGAGGAAAGAACACTTTTAGATATTATTAGGAAGAGGAAGAGAAACTGGTTGGGACATTGCCTAAGAAGAGATTGTATCATGAGGGACGTCCTAGAGGGTATGGTGGCGGGAAAGAGAGGGAGGGGGCGGAGGAGATTACAATTAATGGATGATATAAAAACAGAAAGATCATACGCGAAGACGAAGTTAGCGGAGGACCGTGGAGCATGGAAGCTTTTCAGCTGCGGCAAGTGACCTGCCAATAAAGGCAGAATACCTATGATGATGATGATGATGAAAGCCGCCCCTGCTGATTCCCATACAAAAACAAGTGAGTATCGTTTCACAATATGAAACTACGATAGACTTTCAAACTATGTGAATCCAATACTCAAACTTGAAGTAGTATAAGTACTAGTTGCAATGTAAGGTGTCTCTGGTTCGTTTTTAGTAATCTTCAAAATAATTCAAACACTTTATCACTTTCTGAGCTGATTTTTAATACTTAACCATGAGAAGCGTACATAATCAAGTTTCTGCATATCCAACAAGATGTCTACACCTTTTTACGCACTTATTTACTCCGTTGCTATAGCAACAACTCTCTTTTTAGTTAACGATTACAAAATAATATCTCGAAATCTCTATGTGTCTTTCTTTTCTTTATACATAATACTGCTCAAATAATTCGCCTCTGATCCCTTTTTATAAGCTGGCACAGATTGCTAATATTATATACAACGTTATCGTTGTAGCAATAGATTAATACATCAAAGATAGAGCTGTTGGTACGACGCTGAATCCATGTCAAAAAGCCATTACTCGCTAACACTTACTGTTTATTTATTTATTTATTTTTTGTTGTATGGCAATAAAGGTTGGAACTGAAAGTTGTTAATTTGAATCACTTCTGGATTAAATAAAAAGTTAAAGGATGAGATAGAATCTACTCTTTGGAAGCTGAATCGATTGCAAAAATCAGCATTTCGATATCTCTTAATGTTTTAGCTATACGGAAATCAGTCTTGAAACTGGAAGTAGTTGTAAATTTCAACCACTTCTGCTTTTGGTAGGGTGTTGTGAATAATCATGGTATGTTGCCTTGAGACACTGAATTGTCAAAATAATAATAATAATAATAATAATAATAAATAAATAAATAAAATAAAAAAATAAAAAATAAATAAAACCCTCGCTATCTGTAGGATTTAACAGTTTCGTTCTATAGCGATAAACGTTAAAAACGGAAGTTGTTAATTTAAACCACTTCCGGTTTGAATAGAGGTTAACTGAACCAAAAGGAGGAGATGAAATCGTTCTTGGGATGCTGAATCGACTGGATAAAACCGCTTCTCGATATCTCTTACCGTTTTTCTCTGATACCTGTTACGGACAGACGGACGGACAAAGCCGCTTTGATAGACTTCCGGCATTTATGAATAGCATAGTTTGGAAGTCTAAAAAATAATCAGATGGAGACAAAAAGAATTAAGTGTAGATATTTGTTTTAAGAACATTGTATTTTTATCATTAATTAGATTTTCTTTTGAGAAGCCTAAGACACTGATAGGTCTATCGTACGGGTTCAACCGCACTAGTGCAATCGTGATCAAACTTGGCATGATGGTAGCCGTTGTACTAAAACTATCTTTGTGTTGTTTGCGCAACGTTGAATTCTATTGTATCTTGTTCAGTCTCGTCCTTCCATTGCATGGATTTCCTGGGAGAAACTGATTTTACTAGCCCAGTTGTTAGGTCGCCACCGCAGCAATCGCCGCGGTAAAGATGTTGTTAACGCAATCCAAATTCGTTGTTGCGGGGTAAATACCTCACGTGAATTTGATTTTCCGATTAGAACATACATACTTGTTTATTATTATCGTTGACAAATTCTACGAAAGCAATATTACAATCTAAACACAAAATTAATAATTTCGAAATGACCTTAAAACAAACTTCACTATGAGATTATATTGTCAATGGATTAATATCATATAACAGAACTGTACATTTAATATCGAAAAAAGGAAATCAATAGGTTAGAAGATAAATAACATTATGTCTTCAAGGTAAATCTGGTAAGTTAATAGCATTTTGACAATAGCACCACAACCTTTATCAATTTTCGTAGGCCTATTACACTAGTTAACAAAGGTTTTGTTACATAAAAGGAAATACCTGTTCTTAAAGGAACTTTTTGCACTGAATTCGAATATGCACTCGGTTTTTCTCCATCACGTACGATTTTCCCGTAACAGAGGGATTTTCGGGAAAATCCCTCAAAAATTTCCCTTTTCGTTTATTTTACACCCCAAGATCTTGTCCCCTTGCATATACTAACATAGAAATTATACCTAAGTATACTTTGATTCATATTTAACAAACCCTCCAAGTTTCGTAATAATCGCTTTATTCTTTCTAGAGAAATAAATATGTTTGTATGTATATTGTGTGTACTGTTTATTGTACCTTATAGTAATGCTTTCAGATCTCTTAAGTTGAGGTAAAATGTTTTGCTTTATTACCACAAACACATATATAAAATATAATACAATATAATTTACAAGTGTGACAATTTACAATAAACAATAATACAAATGTACCAAAAGGTCATGAAAAGACAATCAAAACTATCACAATATATGAAACTTCCATTGGGTTACAAAAACGTACACTACTTCCTTCTTTTGTAAGAAATGTTGCATTCTCTAACAAGACCCCAACAATAGTCCCCCATCATTGAAGGATCCCATCGTCCCTGGTACCTTTTCTCCATTGCCATTATATCTTGGTGAAATCTTTCCCCCTGTTCGTCGCTGAGAGCACCTAGCTTAGCAGGAAAGAAGCTGAGGTGGGAGTGCAAAAATTGGATTTTTAAAGACATCCTACAACCCAACTCTTTGTATTTCTGTATCATGTCCTGTACGATTTCTGTGTAACTCTCAGCTTTGTTATTGCCCAGAAAGTTGCGCACAACACACTTAAATGCTGTCCAGGCAGCTAGCTCAGCACTGTTTCACTTGCTGTCAAAGCTATCATCAAGCATTAATTTCCTAATTTGGGGACCAATAAACACTCCCGCTGAAATCTTAGCATCACTCAGGTTAGGGAACTTATCTCGCAAATACTTGAAACCTTCACCAGATGTGTCCATGGCTTTGACAAAGTTTTTCATAAGTCCTAACTTGATATGAAGTGGCGGTAGTAATATCTTATTAGGATCTACCAAAGGAGCGTATTTGACGTTGCATTCTCCAGGTACGTAATTCACTCTAGGTTCCCATTCCTTCACTTCATAATGTTTGTCATCAGCTTCTTTCTTTCTTTTGCATTCTGTTACATTTGATAACAAATATTGATAACCATTTCATGAACAAAACGAAAAAACTTGGAGAATTGTATATATATGTATTAAGATATACATATACTGTACGTTTTAAAAAAAATATACGTTGGAAGTACTTTCTATTTTTATACACGTTTCTAATTTACAGAGAGCAATACAAGTGTGTTGTTGACTATTGTAAATATTCATTTTTATGTCTGTGTTTGTAGTAATAAAGCAAATCGTTTTTACCCCAACTCAGGAGATCTGAAAGCATTACTATCAGGTGCAATAAACAGTGCACATAGTATACATACAAATATATTTATTTCTCTAGAAAGAACAAAGCGATTTTTAGAAACTTTTAGGGTTTATTAAATATAAATCAAGGTATACTTAGGTATAATTTCTATGTTACTATATGTAAGGGGACAGGAGCTAGGGGAATAAAATATCTGAAAAAGGGAAATTTTTGAGGGAATTTCCCGAAAATCCCTCTGTTACGGGAAAACTGTACGTGATGGAGAGAAACCGAGTGCATATTCGAATTCAGCGCAAAAAGTTCCTTTAAGATCGGGTGATTTTTCTCATGTAACAAACAAAAAGTTTAAATTTGTTAACTAGTGTTACTTGCAACATTTGATGATAACGTTACAACGGCATACGTAGTAGTGAACAATCACCTTAATAGCCTGATAGGAAAACTGAATAATAATAGTGATGTCTTCAGTTTTGGACTCCAGTTATTCATAATGCTTAAGATGTTTCAATTCCCTAGGCAAATAGTTAAGTTATATGGCACGATAAATAACAACGGCATTAGAGCTCATAATTTGTACTATTGAATCTTTATGGGTTATAATAGGAATATTAAATAATTCGTAATATTTCATAATCATATATTTTAACATTCTTAAATCTTCTTTACTCTATAAGCGAAATTATTGACGATTACTCGTTTCTTCATTTAGGTGCCTGGCATTAGACTGGATCAATCGTGCAATTATTTAGACGTAATCGTTGCTATTACTATTATCATTTTATCATTATTTACGCAGTTTTATCTTTTCTTATTATTTTATTTAATTATTCATTTACTATATTCATCATTCATTTACTATAGTCATAATTATTACTTATTGTATACTTTATGAATTCCGTAATATTCATATTTTCCACTCTATTTTATACAACATATACACCTCCATGCATACATCGTTGTAACACGAGATTACTAATTATATACTGAATATACCTTTCGCAGATTACCAGAAAGAATTAGCCAGGGACCCTAAGATGGCAAAACAGAAGTAGTGCGTCTACAGATGAAATCACAAATATTGCATACTACAATTGCTGCTATTTTACCCATTATATACACGCATGATGCCACATAGATCATAACACGTACTTTAATAAAGTATGCCATAAACTACGTCAGTTCCGTAATGATACTAATTTCTTTGTATATGAACAAATTACCAAAACGTTGATTGTAACAGTTAATGCCAAATTGAACTTATACTGAGAATTTTGTTGATAATTAACTGTTTTAACCATTAATCTTCATTTTGAGTGGCTAACTAGTACGAGAGGGGGTTAACTATTTTCCACCCTCCAAACCTGCTCTTCTAGTGAACCTTCATCTTAAGTGCCAACATCTTCCCAAAATCCAAATTAAAACATATATTTGGAACACTTACAATACGTGAAGTTGCTTCGACTTTTGAATTATATAATTGAATTACTACCTGGATCGTATTATCTCTTCTGATTGCCTCACAGGTAGTTTAAAATACTTTGTTGCGATTAGCAGAATAAATGGTTGTATGAGTTTTTTTTATGTTAAACAAACTTTCATGGTTCTGGATAATCACAATAACATTTAAAAGACAGTTCTGACCAGAACAAAATAAATTATATTAATAACTATATGTTTTTTTGTTTTTTGTTACAGTTTCAAGGACGTAACGTCCTCTTCATCAGACATTTAGAAAAGACAGATGACAGCAAATCTTAAATCTTCCTCAGCCGTTAGTTAGCATATTCATTTTAATTGTTGTTTTTATATATAAATTTATATATAAAAACAACCTTGTGGTTGTGGTAAAGCACACAGCAAGTTTCACTAAAATAGAATAAGTTTCACGGCCTTAAACTATAGTTTCCTTGGAACAAACAGACGGACAGAAATATAGACAGACAGGGGCTTTCTTAAAAAAAAAAAAAAAAAAAATGTCTGGAGGGGCCAAATCAAAATGTGAGAGACTCTACTGGAATACTATTTTGGCATATTGCCAATAGTAATTTTTTTATTAGCGGTGGACCAACTCGGAACCGGGGAGGGCAAAGCCTCTGGTAATTATCCGTAGAAGAAACACTGGAGACACACAAATGCAGGTCGAGTTGAATAGTAGAAGCTCATCATACTCGCTTCAATAATAATAATAATAATAATAATAATAATAATAATAATAATAATAATAATAATAATAATAATAATAATAATAATAATAATAATAATAATAATATAAAAGTTGCCAAATCTTATTTTTGCGAAAGAAAGGCCACGAAAATATCTTTATGAGAACTGGTATTTCTTTGTTTTAGTAATTAGTTACGTTTAAATATCCGAAAAAAATTAAAAATGTCTTTTCAGCCATAGGTACGGTAATTATAAAGCTACAATTACATTTGGTGTATGTAACTCCAGTTTTATAATGCATTATACGAATTTTGTATTACAAGTTTAGTACTGCTCTGTAAGGTACTACGACACATACAGGAAAGCGAAAAAAAAAAATGTTAAGGCCTGAAAATTACCAAAAATATCTGATTTTGTGAAAACTGCGACATCAAGTAATGTGTAACTCTGTCAAAAGATGGCACTAATGCTCAAGAGATTAGGTATTGCCTTAAGTAGTTACAATGTTTATCAACAGATGGCAACTAGAATTTGTCGTCTGTTAAAGAAAAAAAAAAAAAAAACAGGTCGGGGTAATTATTTTATTCTAACGCTATTTGAAGGACGTTTTCGCGTCATATTTTACTAACGACTTTTTCTTTCTTTTTTACCCCAAAGAAGCGTGAGACATGTTGGTCCTAATTTGCTATTCAAGGCTATGCAATGCAACAGGATATATTGTATTTAAAGAGTCTTACAGAAGATCAACAGTGTTGCAAAGTGGTGGATATGTTTGGACCTCGAATTTTAGGATGAACGCTTATTTTGCTTCTGACTTCAATTACCGGTTAGGAAAGTCCAATTTTTTAAAAATTTTACAACAAAAAGGTATGAGAAACAAATATTTCTTATTAAAGTGTTAAGATGTTTTAAGTTAACAAAAGAACAATCTTTTTCATCGTCAATAAACAACGAAAAAGATTATACTATAACTCAATATTGCTTTTAAAGGCTCTCCTGTTGTGGCGATTCGCTGTTCATGAACTTCGTGGTTTTTCCCCAAAAGAAGAGTGTCCTGATTTTTTCCCTGAAAAGAACTAGCTTTGCTCAAGGGCACAAAGTCAACCACTGCAGCTCCTTGCCAGTGTGAACAATTTGACACAAAATCAGTCATTTTCGTCTTAATTGTGCATTAATATCAGCAAATTTGGGGATTTTTCTGTCAAATACGACATGGAATATGCATAAATTTTGCATGAATCAAGTATATAAAAGAGTAAACTAATCTTATTTGCGATCGAATCACGGGAAAGGTATCAACTACCTCGAATTGGGATTTTTAAATCATATTACCTTGATTAAATTCTATACCTTCTAAAGGGAGGAATGTAGGGTCATAATTTATGAGAAAAAATTAGTATCTCACAACCCCGTCAAGTTAGAAAGATGAAAGTCAGTATATAAACTCCTTACTTAAAATAAGGGGATGCATTCCAGTTTTTCGAAAATTCTCATTTAAGAAAGAAATGGAATTATTTTCTATATAAATAAAAATTAAATGTTAGTGTTTGACGGCCAGCTTCTCGTGAAACGCTGCACCAGATTTGATGATTTTTGGTTTATTAGTGAACCATGGATTAATGCAGGTTCTTATTACATTATCGACATAGCATGAGGGGTTGGGGTGGGAAGCGGATGGCATGTAAAATTAAAAAAAAAAAAAAAAAAAAAACGACCGATATTAATGTCCAATCGGTCCAATAGCTTTTGGGATCGCTAGGATCAATGACACTCCCGATGCCGTTTAAGTCCAAATTAATCCCCACATCAGCATGGAGTTGAAGAGTGGAACAGGAAGAGCGTGACATGTAAAAATAACAGAAAATGACCAATATTGGTGCCGAAAGTATAGTTTTCGTAGTTGCTGAGACAATAGCGACACTCCGAATCAGGAACGTACGTGGGGGAAAGGGTCCGGACATTCCCCCGAAATCCCGATTTTTCTGCAAATTTAGTCTAATTCTAGGGGCAAGTTCACAATTTTTAATATAATATATTCTTAAATTGAATTTGAACCCCTCCCGCTACAAATGCCTTTGACCTCTCCTGAAATAAATTTCTGTATATATATGCCTGCTCCCAATACCCTAGTCCAGGAAAACCAGCTGAACTTGGTTTAGGTCCAAGTTCAGTCCCCATCGGTATAGAAGTTAAGAAGGGGTTACATTACAGAGTTTTTATCATTACACTTCCATTGAAATGCACATCCTACGGGGCAAATAGAGGGTTCACAAACCTTATTCTCCCCATGAGAACTGATATTTCATCTACGCAGTTAAAAATACTGTATATAGAACTTTGAGAGAAGGTCTTGTTTTGCATGAATCGTAGAAAACAATCATTGAAACTAAAATTAAACCCTCTTTAGTAACAAAACAAAAAGAAAAGAACCTACATCCACGGAACAACGAAGCACGAACAGAACGGTAGCAAGCAAATGACATGTCAATTCATACCCCATATAAATTACGAATACACGTATTTATTTTAACATTACAACGAGCAGTACCATTTGATAATATTCGAGTACATAGAAAACAAATTGCAAAATATGCTCACCTTTAAAAGGAACAGAACACACAAGGATAACATACAAGCAAGATGGAACAATATACATATAAACAACAGGAGCAATAAACATTATTTTCCTCCTCAAATTTATCCAAAATATATAGCTCTTTAAATTACAGGGTGAGCACAGAAACAGTCCCAGGTTTCAAATTAGTGTAAATTTAATATGCGAAGGAATATTTTGCTGAAATTTTGAACAGTGATACATAAACTCAAAAAGTTTTTGTAGCAATAATTGAAATCACAAACACTCGATGTGTGCGCCACCTGTAACGCGGAAAATATCGAGGCGGTAATCTAGCTTCAACCACACGTTGTGAAGCATATCCGGTGTGATGGAGTTGACAGCATCACTGATGCGTTCTTGGAGATCGTTCAGAGTTGCGGGTAGTGGAGGTGCATACACTTTGTCCTTCACAAATCCCCACAGAAAGAAGTCACAATCAGTGAGGTCAGGTGATCTTGGAGGCCACTTGCAGAGAACTTGATCATTGACTACAGAGCGCCCTATCCATCGGTTTGGGAGGTTCTTGTTTAGAAACCTGCGTACAGCACGATGCCAGTGTGGCGGCGCTCCATCTTGTTGTAGAATGAAGTCGTCTATCTCTGCATTACTAAGTTGCGGAATCAACCAGTTACGTAGCAATGCTAAGTAACTTTCACCTGTAATTGTTTGTTCCTGAAAGAAGAACGGACCGTGCACCCGACGCTCTGATACTGCACAAGAAACATTGATTTTCGGTGAGTCACGTTTCACATTTACAGTTGCATGAGGATGCTGGGTTCCCCATATCCTTACATTGTGTCTATTCACCTTTCCACTTAAGTGAAATGTCGCCTCATCGCTGAAAATGATCTTCGTCAGAAAGTTTTCGTCGTCCTCCATGAAATTTTGCATAGTCTCACAGAACTCACGGCGCTTTACCTTGTCTTGTGGGTATAGCTACTGAACCAACTGCAGTCGGTACGGGTAACACCGCAAACGCTTGCGTAAGATCTTGCTTACTGTTGTTTGTGGCATCTGCAACTCTCTGCTAGCTTTACGTGTAGACTTCTGTGGGCTGTGTACGAAGGATGCTCTTACGCGCTCCACAGTTTCCTCGGAGACTGGACGTCGCCCTGAATGTCCTTTTCTTTGATAACAAATGCACCCCATCTCAATAAACGTTCTATGCCACTTCACAATGGATTTGTGTGTGGGTGGATCAGCATTAAATTATCGTTTGAAATCACGCTGCACTCTCACAAAACTGCTTGTTTTTGCAAATTGTAAAACGCACCAGCTTCGTTGCTGTGGAGTGACGCCATTTTTGATGTTACTGCCCTCTAGCTGCCCTGGTCAGAACTAGGGTTCTGAAAAGATAGATGGGAAAATACTTTGAGTTTACTGAGCTCTGTACAAAATTTCATGTAAATATTCAATTAAATGTTAATTATATGGCACTTTAAAATCAGGTTCTGTGCTCACGCTGTATAATTGAATACGTATACGCTATTTTTTTTTCAATTACAGAGTATCGCTTCCTCTCAGTTCAAGATGGAGAGCAAGTTATTTTAAAATAATTTAGGGTTTTCTTCTTGCTTGGTATCGTTGTCTTTTCAGATAGTCAAGAAGCTCCCTTTTAGATGCTGACTCATCACTTTGGGAGAATAGCCATAAGTAGGAAGTCACTAAGGGCGAAAATCGCAATGGGGAAACTCCACAATGAGTTAAAAGCTACGCAACACTTTTAAACGTATTATCGGTTAATTCGGTTAATCAGGATTTGGTTGAACGGGATTGTTGTATATAGGCTATATAAATCAATTAAGGATGAGTCAATATATAAATTGCAAAATGAAATAAATATTTTCTAATTGGTTCTATGTGAAATTGATCCTCGTTGTTATGATCGTTTTCGCAAGTATAGATGTAGATACTCGTACCACCATCGTTTATCGTACACCGTCCAAGTGATTACTGTTTCGTGTTACGGAGGGTCATTCGAGTGTCAAATATGTAAGACAGCAGGTGTGTTAGTTTATGATACGTGTGTTGAGCAATGAGCCAAAATTCGATAATTTCGGGCCTAGGGTAGATCAGCTGAGGAAGTGTACAAGGAAATGGTACCCGTTTATTATGGTGACAAATGTTTCTCCAGGAAAGACGTTGACACCTGAGTAGAACATTTCAAGCATGGCCGAACCGGCATCAGTAATAGCGATCGTCTCGGTCGTCTGAGAGTGTTTCACAATAATGCTACCCTGAGGAAAGTGGAAGATATGATCCGAGCCAATCGGTGTCTCACTATTGACGAGTAACTTTACAGTTGAATTGCTCACGTAGAACAGTGTGCAGCATTGTGCATGACAAACTGAATTTTCACAAAATGCTTACACGATGGCTCTCGTAAGCTCACTGACCAACACAAAGAAACCAAAATTACTCTGTCATTCTGCAGCCATGCAGCACCGAACCCTGACGAAGTTACAAGTAGCGATTCGCAAGAAACGTCCAGGTACTTCGAGAATTGGAGTTCTGTTTGATGACAAACTCGTCCACTATAGTGTCTCACAATAATCCTTAGCTTGAGAATGACTTGAACATCCAACATATAGTCTGGATTTGCCACCATTGAACTTCTGGACCACTGAATAATCACCTGGATGGTTACCAGTTCCAGGATATAAAACTTCCTAGATGCCTTTGCGAAGGTTACCAACTGGCTATACTCGTGAAACGCAAGGGCAAGTGCCTAGATATACATGGGGATTACGTGGAGGAATAAACCATATTTCATCAGGTAACTTTTTCATATTTTTCTTGTAATATCATTTTGGGACTTATGTATTACCTTATCTTCATATATATTGTCCAATTCTTCAGTTTGTTCCAAATTGATATAAAGTAATAATTTGATTATGTTGTTCATAGCAAATTATTAAAGTGAAGTTTTAGTGAAAAATTTCCAAAATTTTGACGTGCTTAGTATCAATGACCAGCAAAATGTTCAATATTTTGGAAAGGTGACTATATGTACCTGACAAAAATTTTCCTAATACTATGTATGTTTGTTGAGTTATAGAGTTTTTAAACTATCCATCATAGTTTAATACGCAGATTAGAAAGGTGAAAATGACGCCATACATGATGTCTTACTGCAAATTGTCCAAGAATGCTAAAATGGCTTCACTTAAAATCTGAAAGAAGACATTCTATTTCATAATAAAAAGTATAGAAAAAAAATTATACCCCATCTTACGGTTCATCCTCAAACCTGTTCAAGTGTACGCTTTCTTTAAAAAAAAAATCCTGGGAGGCGAAATCAAAAAATGAGGAGGTTAAACATGGAAGTTTATATTATTTGCTAAAGGCATGCCATGCACAAGGCTGACATGTTATCAATGTAATTTATATTAGAGGCACGAGAATGATTGACGAATTCCGGGGTATTAAGTCGCCCCCTGACGTAAACATATTTGTAAGACACACTGGACACCAGCTTAGAACTAAATTTTCTTCTTACACAAACAATAACCAGCTCGTTGTTTAATTAAAGACCAATCAGTTACGATATTTTCGAAGTACACAAAAATTATTTGAAGATATAAAACAGTTTTACTTTGAAACTTTACTATTTATGCTTTCATCTTAAATAAAATTTTAAAAACAATCTTTAAATTTTACGTTTCACTATTGAGCCTTGTATAATAAATGAAACTTAACAATTACGGAAGAATTGTTAGAATGAGAATGGGTGAGGAAACGGAAATGCATCGAGAAAACCATCGGACACGATATTGTCGATCACAAACACGGCCTGGAATCGAACCAGGGATCTCTTGTACAAGAGGTGAGCGCTCTACCACTGAGCCACGAAGTTTTCATGATAATTGTAGATTTTGTTAATCTTAGAGTAAATTCCAACATATTTTACGAATGTCCATTGAATATTGCTGATAAAGACATTATCATGTTTATACAGAAAGATACGATAAGTAAATATGATAAAACGTCTGTTTAGATAATAAAGAAAAAGCATTGAGCCTTTAGTTTGCGATACACAGATGGCGTCTTATTGTGACTGTGTGATTTAAATTTTGTGTCTTAAAGGATAAAAATACCTCACATAATCAGAAAAGAAGCGATTTGTTTTCACTTACAGTACTAGTGATTGTTATTCGGTGGTTATCTTCGCGACAAAACTATATGTTCAATAAAGGTTCCAATATGCACTTTTACCACGTGTTCATCGTGTATGGTGTTCTACTTATTTACAGTGTAAAAGGACAGGCGGAGAAATATAGACGTAAGTAATCATAATTTAAACACATAAAATGAGATATGTTTATATGCACAGTTTTACAATAAAGCTTACATTTTAAATTCAGTGGTATGAGTACACGAAACTTGCTTTATAAGATAAATACATTTGGTAAAAGTGTTCAGTATTTAAACAAAAATCTAACGTATGACATGACTGTATTTAAAATGGCGGCTAAAAAGTACAGATTGAGATCATTGAGATCGAAGTCCAAAAGTTTATTGGTATGAAACGTAAATGAGAATTGAGCTTAACTTGGAAGTGGAACAAGGTTCAAGCTCAATTTCGATGTAGAAACATAGACAAATGAATTTTTACAATGTGTGTTGTGTGTTTGTGTTCTACCTCAGAATAACGGAATAACGGACTTAAATAGTTAGTAGCTATTTGTTGAGAATTCTTGAATATTATTGATAGGTAGTTGTTTATTTGTAAAGAATTCACATTGCTAGAATTTCTCTCAATACATTTAAGAATTAAAAAAAAAAAAAAAAAAAAACATTTACTTAGATCACTGCAGGGCCCACCATAGGCAATTTGCCGCCCCGTGCAATGACATCATTTCCCGCCCTCTTTCTCCAGAAAGAACAAATCTTAACATCTACGATTTCCATGCTATCATAAACAACGAAGGGGAAGGAAAGAGCACTCGTACTGTAAAAGGTGTAAACATTACAAATGTAATCGCATTGTGTTTGTTTTTTTTTCTTTAAATAATAATCTATTGTTAGTGAAAAATAAAGCAACACACCTCCAAAGGAAATATGGTAATCCTTTTTATAGGATTAAGATTTCTGGGCTTTCGACATCTAAGGGCATTTAGCCTATCACGTTTGAGGGATGACGTCCTTCAGCGAGCACACTATCCGAGGAAAGGGACCTGGGACCTATAAGTTAGGTACCACCCCGGCATTTGCCTGGTGTGAATGACGAAACCTCAGGAAAACCTCATTCAGGGTGGCTGGCCTAAAAAAGCGTTTTACACTTTTTCGACCGAGTGCCCCCACCGGGAATCGAAGACGGGACCGCTCGCACCGAAGGCGAGAGCATTAGCGACTACGCTACGCGACACAATCTTTATATATATATATATATATATATATATATATATATATATATATATATATATATATATATATATATATATATATATATATATATATATATATATATATATATATATATAAGGGTTGTACCAAAAGTAAGGTTCCCATATTTTTTACAAATAAAAAACATTGTTTATTGTTATTAATTTATACATCGTTCGAAAGCTTACACTGTTGTCTATTTTTCAACATAGTCTCCATTTGAAGACGGTGCTCCAGCTTTTATATTCCTAAGTCGAAGAAGTCTCCCGCCAATCCGTCGAGGAAGCATGTGACCTCTGCTCGGACTTCATCGTCGCTCTCGAAGCGTTTGCCACCTAAGTGTTTCTTTAGTTTGGGGAAGAGGGACGGACATGCACCCTCCGATCTTTCAGCAGCTCACTGTTGATCTTTTGGGCAATCGCATCCGACACCGGCGGTCTTCCACTTCGTTCTTCATCGTGAACTTCGGTGCGACCGTCAGCAAAAGCCCTGCACCATTTGCGGACATGCACTCTTCACCATATGCCTCAGTCAGTTGCCGATGAATCTCCACAGGCGGTAAATTCCTTGCATGGAGAAACCAGATTACTGCTCGAATCTCGCACTTGGCGGGAGCAGCATCAACACTTCCATCTCTGACGGCTGCCAAGCGAACACTGACCGACCTGAGAAAGTGGAGACTATGTTCAAAAATAGACACCACAGTGTAAGCTTTTGAACAATGTATAAATTAATAACAATAAACAATGTTTTCTATTGATAAAAAATGGTATATACATATAATTCAATATCGAGCTTCAATCTCATCATATTAGTTTGCAATTCAAGTGTAACTAGCTCTTTTATCTTTATTTCTTGATTTTTCTTCTACATCTGTTAATTTTTTTTAAAACTTGTTTCAACCCTCAATGATAAGGAATTTGTTTGTGACAGACAAGACTAGTTTTCATATCATAATTGTAATCACTAACTAAATGGAATAGGTGTTCGCTACTGTTCGAGAATTGAGTTCTTGTATTTGACAATAATCAAGCAATTCATGCTGGGATTTGTTTGACTATTTGATTTAACACTGTCCATGTGCCATTAAACTAATGCGACATAAACGTATTGCATGAAGTTGTACTGAAATAGAAGGTCAGCTTAGTAAATTTAATTACCGTCGTCATGAAATCTGTTTCCAACACAAAAAATATTTTTAAAATATATAGTTATGACAAATTTTGCCGCCCTAGAAACTTACAGCCCCATGCAAACGCACATGTTGCACACATATGGTAGACCCAGCCCTGGATGACTGCCAGAGCTCTACACACTTCAAAATATCGCTTCCATACAAATATTCTCACTATGTTCGAAGCGACTGATATATTTACGAGAAATGTTGAGCCCCTTTTAATATTGTGGGAGGTGTAATTACAGACAAATGTGTTATATTCAATCTTACACATTTACCATGCTATGCGGGATGTCAATCACATCAAAAGGACTCGGACAGAAAGACCCGAATCAAAACGACCCGCGACATGAGGGTACCAGTCATAAGGGCTCGAATCAAAACGGCTCTGCGTCAAGAGGGCCTGGATCAAAAGAACGTTTGGTTTTCCTCTGTACACATGTCTGACTATTACTTGTCTGTCCCAGTACTTTTGACTAGCCCTGTCCGCTATGTATGTTCTTTCAACACAAATAAAACAGGTGCTGTATACAGAATGTTTCTCATGTAATAAGCATTTTTATGCTTTGATCTCAGACTATTTCATTAATATCGTGACAATAGGCTATAACATAACTAATTTGTTCTGAAAAAGTCAACGAGAGTTGGTTTATTCTTAGAGATGAGTTTTTCTCGGATGATTTCTCAAAAATGACTCATGTGATTTTGTTCATATTTCACACATAAATGTCTATTTTTCAAAACAAATGTTGACATAGATTGATATTGCTTTCGTTCAATCGAATGACATTGATATCGTTCCGAAATGATATTTATCTTCGTAGTATAATGATCTTTCGTCGCTGTTTTAATTTCTTCATAAAACTTACTAGCTGATGACTCAGATCAATAAATATTACACAATTATTTATAAGTATATGTTCCCTTAATAGTAAATAACGTGGACAATTTCCTTTCCTTAGGAATTTGAGCTGCACAACACATGTGTTCCAATCGATCTATAGGACTATATGGTTGCATTCTATCACTTTTAATGTCAAGCGGTGGAAAGTTTTTAATGGACGACATTTTCACAATATTTGCCCTATATTATTTAATGCGACTGCACCAATATTAGATACGGGAGAGAGGGGTAAAACCAAACTGCGGGTAATTCCGAACACTGCAATTTCCAGGAATTGGCTACGCTGCGAAGTGGACAGAAGTGCTCATTTGTTTCTTTACGTGACGCATTTGTACGAGAAATGTTTAAGTGTGAGGGTGCTTTGTACGTTTAGGAAAAATTCACAAAAAACAATTTGACATCTTCGTGTTATAAAGGTAAGTGAGTAGTTGTAACCACATAGCACAAACAGCATTATAGTGTTGACAGTAATATTTTATGATTGACATTCATAAAATAATATTTTATGATTGACAGTAATATTTTATGAAGATAGAGTTACTAATGTGTAACATCATATCCATATTGCTATGCTTTGTTCAGGCGGGAAGTAGAATATTCCACTCAAGTACAAGGGTAAAGGCGAACAGAAGGCCTGCAACCCATTCGGATTTCCTCCACTACAAAATATTGATATTGAGTTCGTATTTCGAAAATGAAATGACGCAATAATTTAAGCAGGGATGTCGAGAGGCAGATGTCTAATTTTTCTGTAAAGACGTATATTAAAAACTTTAGGGCAAGCGTTATGGTGTAACCTGTTTTTCATTCATATGCTAAGTTCATCTAGGTTCTTGTCAGTCATATTTATATTCATATTCATATTTTGTCAGAGTCATATTTTATACAGTGTCATCGTACAGCGTGTAGTGTCATTTTCTATAAATTACATTACTGTAAGTAGGTCGTTCGGACTTGTCCACTAGTGTGGTAAATCCGAATTTTGGTATGTCTTCTATAACTGCTCATGTACTCTCTAGTATTTAGAATAATGATCAAACATTATATCCGCTTAAAGCATAAGACATCGTTCTTTCATTTACCCTACAAAATTTTTGTTCGTGGTTTACGGCCTTCCAGAAAAAGGTCGAAATTCTTAAGTGTTCGGTATTCCCCCTCTCTCCCTTACTCTGAATGGAGGGAGGGTAAACTGAACCAATATTGATAATCTAACACTCAAAATCTGAGAAAGTTTGTAAATCTATTATTTACTACAATCCTTTGTTATGCGATATTTCTATATTCCAGATTGAGTACTTCGATTATTAAAAGAGATACAACCTAGCTACTTGAATACACCTTAACATGATTAGAGATTCTATTGACAAGAGAACATTCATGAGATTCCTAAGAAATCATATATGATATAGGCCTATCTATCATGTTTGCACAGATTCATTCATGACAACCAAACAATCAAAATAGAGTATGTGCAATCTTCTGTGGCACTTTGAGCTCAGTACAATTATTCAGTAGCACTTCTTGCACGTTCCAATTCCCAGCACATTTGCTTTTCCTCCTTCCACGCGTTGTTATTACTGACCTACTTTTGGTTAACCCTGTATATACATTAACATGTATATTCTTACAACAAAATATAATAGGTGCTCTCCACAGAATATCTTCTGCTTCTGTACTAATAAGTATTTTTATACTTTGAATCAGGGATGAAAATTTAACTCCAGAACTAAAGAGACAGTCTTTACTAGATATAGTCTGATGGAGCTACGTCACAAAAATACGAGCTCAAGAGGAAAGGGCGCAAGGAAATCTTTATGGGCAATGAAACTAAGCGATTGCATTTGTTGTAAACAAAATCATCATTCAATTTCTTTTTTTTTTAAAAAAAAAAAACTAATAATCATTGATATTCTTCGTTCTTTTGGCAAACACTTGAGCTTACTATTACAATTACTACTACTACTACTACTACTACTACTACTACTACTACTACTACTACTACTACTACTACTACTACTACTACTACTACTACTACTACTACTACTACTACTACTAATAATAATAATAATAATAATAATAGGGGCTGCGGTGGCTCAGTGTTAGAATGTTCACCTCTGGTGCTTGGAGTCCTGGTTCGATCCCAGCTCGCGCCAAGTGAACTTTGTGGTGGACAAACATTGTTTGCATGGATTTCCTCGGGGTTCTCCCGTTTCTTCCCACTGTCCTCATTCCACTGTTTCATTCATTTCTCATCACCGTCTTCTTTAGCCTAGCCGGCTAACCGTGGGACGTAAAACTCAAAGATTTCATTTTTACTACTACTACTACTACTACTACTACTACTACTACTACTACTACTACTACTACTACTACTGCTACTACTACTACTACTACTAATAATAATAATAATAATGTGAATATGAATATAAAAAATATGATAATAATAATATGAATATGAATAATACATACATACATGCTTTCCATACTGTTGCTTTTTTAAAGGTAGTAACAAGAGGACTGCTACTAACGTAAAACGTCAACTCCTCGCGTTGAATTCAGATTCGACAAATGTGTCTCCGAAATGTGTTTGACATGAATTCATAAATCACATCAAAGACATACGTGTCGGCTTTTATGAAGAGCCTTCGTCGAACTAGTATCTGGATCTTCTATGATCTTGGTCCATTTACAGCAGGCCGTTACCGTTGTTGTTACCACCTATATATAGTATAATTCTTATCAATATATCAAAACAACATCGACAAGGTTTGGGAGGTGATTTCTAACACCAAGATAAGACAAAAAGTATGGACCAACCTGGGTGCACAAATGCCTCCTTTCGGAGTTATAGGCTGCCGAAAACAGGAAAAATGAACTTTAAAGGTCCGTAGCTCCAGAACTATGGGACCTAGCGTAGTCGGGTCAAGACTTCACTTAGGAACTAGTATGTGTCCTATCCAAATATTCATGTTTCAGAATCCTGCGGTACTTCTGCAACCATTTTTATAGAGGTAGTTGGTGAGTACTTCGAATTAGTACCCGCAGCCAAATAAAATTATTATTATTATTATTATTCGAGCTACATATATTTTCTTTCTTCTTTTAACTTGCAAGCTGAGATATTTTCTGTTATAAGCATGATCATTTGCCCTGGCCTCCAGCTTGAAGAAACGGGCTAATTTGATTATATAAGGATGTTGCTTATTTAGCAGAGTATTTAATTCATTATTCCAATCCTCTTCGGGATTATTTGTTCTATGGCTTTTTTTTTTTTTTTTTTTTAATGACAGTTCCACCTTATTTTTGTAGTTTGTAACCAAGCTAAGATCCTGTATCTTACGCCAAAGACACTGGCTAAAGTGAAAATTGCATCCACTTACGGAAACTGAAAAGAAAATTATCTAAAAGAATTTATTACTGCTTCCTCGAAGTCTACCTTAACAACTTCGGGATTCCAATTCGGAACTTCTTTCTTTATTTGAAGAAAAAAAAACTTTCGTATATATGCTTTCTCTTGTTCGGGAGAAGGCCAAAAACCACTGGAATCACACTAGTTTCCTCCATTTAACTTCCCATATCTGTATGAATTACAAAACTTTGGAAGAAAAGTTTGCTGCACCCCCTAACATGCTATCAATAAAGAAGATAGTGCAAGTTTGTAGAACGTCTCTTCCTTTTTTTCCATAGCAAACGATATTATCCTCTTCTCTTATTCATCATCAAATAGCAAGAAATTGGAACAATTATCCTTCTTTAGAAGGTTATCTGATAAAACTATACCTTTGCCGTGTGACCAGTTAGTTGCTGATCCTCTGACTCTTTGTCTTTCTGGATATAGATAACTTTCGACAGACGTGAAAGAAGGCACTTATATTAAGAGTTCAAAACCCTACCCTTATAAATTAGCAGTTTCTTCCCTATATATTTTCGAAACAGGTACATCTTCACGAACACGTTTCTTGGCAATATATAGTGATATCTTCGCTTCAGTCAAAATTTTATCATCCGTACAAACATGATTAGATAGACCAAGAACATTTTCGCCTTGTGTCTACATTCAACCCTGACACAATTTCTTTCTCTAATTAATGCATGACCAACTTCTTACATTTTCCTTAATAATCGTATGTACCCTACATTGATATAGATCATATATAGTCGACGGTTTTGTTTTACTTGTCTCTATAATCTCGAACGAACAACGTCTATCCACCGTTTATACGAACCCACAACACGCTGTAAATAAAGAAAAATATAGATTCACTAGCAGCGTTCACCCCGCTTCGCTGGGGTCACCCCGGAACGCAATAAACTTTGTTACTTAGATAATTTTTACTTTTTCGCTTTCAAGTGATATGATAAAAACCATAGAAGATTGGAGTAAATGTTAACATTATATCGCCTGTCATTTATGTTAACCCGCCGAGTGACATGGTCATGTGGGTTGCATATAAATACGGTTAGATTTAGCTATGATGAGCTAACAAAGGATTTGTACGTTATGGACACTTGAATGGTCAATTATCTCAAGACACTGGTAATTGAAAATTAAAGTGATATGATAAAAACCATCTAGGGTCCAAATCTTAATAACCCCCCAAAAATGAAAGAAATTGGTTCAGCCGTATTAGCGTGATGAGCTAACAAAGGATTTGTACGTTCTCTTTTATATATATAAGATTTTATTGTAATAATAATAATAATAATAATAATAATAATAATAATAATAATAATAATAATAATAATAATAATAATAATAATAATAATGACGGGATAACTCTCTTTTCGCAATCTGATAAAGCTGTTAGGCTCTTCGGGTTCAGGGGACCATTCCACAATCTTTCCAGGTACATGCTTGAAGGGCTTTTTGGGAGAGAAGATCCAAAACATTCACGCATTTATTAAATAACAGATAATAATAATAATAATAATTTTCATGACGGAATTATAATGAAACTACTCTAGATCTCTTATTGGGTGTGGGTGCTACTCGAAACGAAACCCTTAGATTCCATATCCCCCATCTGCTCAAAAACTAACAAAAATTCACAAAAACAGTGCCAGCTATTGAACCTGTACGGAAGTGGGAATTCTTATCTGGCTTTCAAATCATGACATTTCATTACATCTGGTACTTGTACGGAACTGGGAAAGATATTGACATGTACCGAAATGGGACTTATGTAAGTAGTATGTGGAGGACACCAATCGACATAAGCAAATTCATATTTACGTAACAAATTTCCGATATATGTAAAATTTAGGAGCGGTACGTACGAACTATAAGTACGTCAGACCATTGGCGTCTCTGGCATGTAAAATTTGGGGGGGGGGGCATCAAAGGAAATGATCTAACTGCTAGTGAGTATCTAAATAAATTAAATTAAAATAAAATATTGAATATTTCGTATTTCAAAATATTGGGGGGGACGCGTACCCCCGTCCCCCCGCCAGAGACGCTCATGCGTCAGACAATGTTTCTCTGCCGATATTTGCATGATACAAAATTTCAGCGTTTTTGTCGATTAGTTTAATAATTACAAAGGCGTTTCAAGATAAATGCTCCTCCCCCTGTCTCTCTCTCTGTATATATATATATATAAAGGTAACCAAAGAAAGTTCTGTCGCTTTTTGTGGAGGTCTGTGTTCAACTGGCTCTCACATCGTGAGTTGAATGCGAATGGAGAAAAGGAGAAGGTCAGTTGTTGGTGTGGGTACATCAAACATGCTACCTGGTTGTGGCAGTTTAGTTGCATCGTGAACATGGAACCTCCACAGAGCGTCATAAGGGCGTGTATGCTGTACTGGGGTCAAACGCCGCTGTTACGGGGCGGAAGATATGCCAGCCCTTTGCTGGGGGTGTCGTGACAACGCGGACAGTGCAGCAGTGGTTTAACAAGTTTAATGACGGTGACGGAACACTCAAAGACGCACCACGTTCCGGAATACCAACACATGTACAAAATGATCTTCAGGCAGAACTTGAGGCGAACAGTGGCCAGACATGTAAGGAACTGGTACTAGAATTCAGTGTGTGTGGAGAAACCATTCGGCAGCACCTCCATCAACTTGGGAAGCACTACAAAATTGAATTGAAATGAAATCTTTGAGTTTTACGTCCCACGATTATGCCGGTTAGGCTAAAGGAGACGGTGATGATGAGTAATGAATGAAATGGTGGAATGAAGATAGTGGGAGGAAACGGGAGAACCCCGATAAAACCCACGCACACGGTGTTTGTCCACCATAAAGTTCACTTGGCGGGGGCTGGGATCGAACCCGGGACCCCAAGCACCAGAGGTGAACGCTCTACCACTGAGCCACCGCGGCCCCCAAGGAAGCACTACAAGTTGGGTCGATGGGTCCCACATGATTTGACTCCGGGCCAGAAGGCAACGCGAGGAGATCCTGTGTTTCTTTGCTGTCTCGTTTGAGGAAGGAGACATTTATGGACAGGGTGTTGACATGTGACGAGAAGTGGGTTCTATACGAAGCTCCACAGCGCTGTCATCATTGGTTCGTATCCCGTGAACTGGTTCTAAAACAACCGAAACAAGCACTGCACCAGAAGAAGATCCTCCTGTGTGTTTGGTGGACTGCACGCGGCATCGTGTATCGGGAACTGCTACCAGCTGGTCAGAGGATCAATGCAACTGTGTACTGGAAGCAGTTGAGCCGTGTTCAATAAAAACTCAAAACTCTGGAGCCAGCACTTCTGAACCCAAACGGATCCTCCTGTCATAGAACAACGCTAAGCCCTACGTGGCTAGGATGACCCGGGACACCATTCTACGCCTTGGATGGGAAACACTATTGCATCCATCATACTCACCAGACATTGCACTGTCCGATTCCTTGGAGAATCACTTAGAGGAAACTAGTTGAAATCCCTAGTAGAGGTGCAAATTGCACTTGATACCTTCTTTGCTTCACGGCCCACCAAGTACTACCGTGATGGAATCCATGGCCTTCCAGAACGTTGGCAGAAGGTCGTCAATGCTGATAGTTTTGATCTTCCAGGTACTTCCTAGATGACATATCGATGTTCGAAGGTGATGGGTGAAAAAGCGACAGAACTTTCTTGGTTACCTTTATATATATATAAAGCAAGGGTATGGATGTTTTAAGCACGAACTTCACACATGTTAAAAGTCACTAGAAATTAACAAGCTATATGCTATAATTGTATAAAGGTGATGCAATCTGGAGAATGGTTTCCTGAAATATTTCTCATGGTTATCTGATCAAGTTAAATCGGGGAGTACTTTATAAATATCGAAATATATTGTAAAAATAAGAAACCTATCATGTAACTTTTGGCATTTATGCAACATCTCTTGACTTTTGTGTGGCTGGGATAATCATATGCTAAGCGTACAGTATTATTGTTTTATATTAACAATATCGTTTTACAATTATCATTTGAAGCGTTGCCGCCAGATATGGAATTTTTTTACTCTTTTGTATTTCCAGAAAGTTTCATCACCTTTTATATTAAAACAAGGACAGAAGAGCAAAAATCTTTTTATTAAGAAAGAAAAAAAATAAACTAAGTGGTTTAACTTTACAACGTTCTGTGATATAAACGGCGTCGTAATTCTATGATGTAATAGTTTATGAGTAGTGAAATTACGTATTTGTAAAATACATTAGAATCAAATTCATTGCTTTTCTTTTTGTCTTTTTATTTTAAACACTTCTATTTCTTTAAAAAAAAATTCTAATTAGGTATTGTAGGTTAACGCTGTTAAATTTTATTTTTTTTACGGCTTTTTAAAGTTATTTTAATATTATAACAAAATAAAAGAAAGCTACATATATATCGTCTTTAAGAACACTGTTTTCCTTTTTTCCTGTTTATTACACAGAATATTTGTTACTCCATAAAGGCATTACATTTTATAGAAAGGGGGCACGGTGGCTGAGTGGTAGAGCGCTTATATCTGGTGTGTGAATATTTTCGGCGGCGAATTTTCTTCCGAGAGTTTTTCTGGAGATACTTATTAAAAGACGTCCGCTTTTGTCCCTAACTTAGTTTAGGATAACTATTGCTTCTATTGTATATTCCAATAATTGTTCTATGCGTAACGAATGAACTAGCTGTAACATAATTTCTTATTTTTTTTTTTTAAATTCGTGTATAATATTGATGCCCCATTTTAGAAAATATACTAACTTATTTCATCGGAAGATTTATAATAATATCAGGATGTTTAGTAGAGAAAGGAATGTGTAAATATACTAATAACTCATAATAGAAGTGCCGTAGATGAACGGTTATTATTTTCACCTAATAAACTGGAGACTCTGTGTTCAAATCTAGCAGCCAGCATCCTGACGGGGGTATTTGCAAACTTCTCCAGACGAATGCTGAGATGGTATCTTCCATTAATAACATGGTTCGGGCGCCAGGTAAGGGTAAGCGCTACTTTCGGTGAAATTGAGTTATTTTGTGGAATAAGTTGAGATTGAACCATAGAACAGTATGCAGATAATTTAACTTCGGAAGTGTACCTGCAGATGGCAGGAGTATATGTCATTGCATTGAATTGCATGGAAGTGTTGAACCTTCTTTCGTAATGTATTCAAAAGCTAGAAAATGTGACAGTGTTTCTCTGAGCCTCTCATATATTTCTTCCAAAAAATACTTTTTTTTTTCTATTTATTTACGAGTGGTTTACCTGGAATACCACTTTATAAAAAATCGCACAAAGATAGGCATTAGTATTTGAGGCGAGTTTTGGTGTTCATTGCGTCTACTATTTTATTTTAAATGTATATGCTTATGTTTCGAAAACCCTTAAATTGTTTTCATAAAACTAAGTAGTACTTTGTATACAAGGATGGCTAAAGATGATATGTACAGTTTTACAGGAGAGCAAATTAGAAGCTTTTAAATTAAATTTAAATAACTCCATCTCACTGTTAAAAACGAAATACAGACTTAAATGTATACAGCTAAATAGAGAATTTTTAATTTAACCGTTATGAACTTTTGTGAGCATAAAGGTCTCAGCGTGACCAAAAATTGGAGAGAAAAATCATAAAAAAGTGCCTTATCACTTATTGCCATCCTCGTATAGATTTCAGTCATGCAGTTGTTAGCAACAAATAGGCCATGTTCTATGAAGTTCTTAGAATAAGAATTTCAGAAAATACATTATGACTTTGATTCTTACCTATGTACTAATGCTACTTAATTTGAAACCTTCTATAATTCCGCTTTATTGGAATCACGCAATGATACTTTATAAGATTGAGTTGATAGCACGTCCCTGCGTTACTCTGCACGAAAACTCTTGAACGGATGAAAATAACTCTTGAACGGATCTATATATAGCTAGAGCAATTATCTCGGTTTGTTAACGGAATCTAATAATGATCACTTTAACGGTAACTACTTATAGTCCATATCCCATGCATGTAAACGAAAGTTTAATTGTGTTTTTGCAACGAATAGCTAGAACGATTATTTTGGCCAACTTCGTGAGTGAAGTTAATTCGTTAACATATTAACGGATAATTGCGACTTGAACGATGATTGTCTATTGTCCCATCAACGTAAGCAAAGTTTTTACATTTTGTTTCTCGCAATAAAAAGCCAGAGTAATTACCTCGACGAATTTCATTAAAGGATTAAATATGTTAACATAGGTATTATAAGGTACCATACCGTCATGTGTAAGCAACTACTATAAATACAGGCTTCAAACACGAACACGTGTTATTGTCTTCATAACATAATCACCAGCAGACGATGGAAGGTGGAAACCAGGAAGACACGAAGTTGGTTCGGAAGGAAAACGAAGATGACCGACCCTCTTCTAAGGGACATCCCCTTCAGAGGATATCCATAAAAGAAGACCTCAAGTGGAAACAGGCATCAGTTCCAATGCTGATCGCTAACCTTCCTAAACTATCTCTCCTGAGACCGCCTTGGCTTACGGAGATATCCTTAAATTCAACTCTTAAAGCCGCAATGGGAAAAGTGGTATTCCTATAATTATCTACCCCGGCGGCTACAATGAGCAAAGGGGTAATCATTAACTAGATTATCTACTAAAACTGCGATAAGTAAGGGAGATATCCTTTGAATTATCGTCCGACGCCGCTATTGACAAGGACTTTTTATCTGAAGCTAGTTTTCGTGTGCTGAAGTTTTGTCTCCACACTGGAAAAGATATTATTATCTTTGTATTATTTACAATAACTTTGTAAATTTTATAAGATACTATTTTTATAATAAAACGGTGAAGGGTTTCCAAGACTTTTTATTAGACTCTACCAACCACAATATTGCAGTGTTAACAAATTACGGCGACTCTAACAGGTCTATCTACAGCCTATATCCCATAGATGCAAATTTTTGAATTCTATTTTTTGCGATAGATAGCTAGATCGATTATGTCAGCCGAGTTCGTTAACAGAGTCAATCCATTAACATCTTAATGGGCAACGGTGACTTTAACGATAGCTATCCATATCCTATACACATATTTTGCATCGTCTTGTCTACACTGTCTTTATCAGAGTTTATCTAATTCTAGTTTTAAAATTCTTTTTTTTTTTCTTAAAAAATGAATTGTTTGAGATATACACTGCAAATGAATTGATTAAAATCAAATCGAATACCCGTGCAAGAACAAAGAAGAATTCAAATTAAGCATCATTTGCAATAGCGTACATTATATCCTAAGTATTGCTTAATTCGTTAGAAATATAGTTTCAATGAATACGTTCTGATTGTTACGTAAGAATATGTTACGTAATAATGAACAATTATAACGTATTCTTTGAAACTATAATTCTAACAACTTTTCACTATATATTTTTATTGATGTCAAGCATTACGTAATTTAAATATTGTATTATAATTAGTTTTCACGATTTCGAGGATAAAAGCAATCATGCACTTTTTCCGAAACATAAGCTTATAAATTTAACATCAGATCAACCAGAGATGGAACTCTAAAAAGCATGTAGTTTGCTCAAAACTAAGGATGATAATAGGAACTCAAATCCCTATCACATTTTTGGAAATGATCACAAATGCTTTTCATGTTCTTCACAAGTAGTGTCTGATTACATTATATGCATTACGATCTTGATTTTCTGATTTATTTTGCAATTTGATTTTTTTTTTCAGTAATATCTTCCACTACTTGCAAGACTGATAGTGAATGCATCGACAACGCAAATTGTTATAGAGACCAATGTATGTGTTCAAACGATTACGTCATTAGTTCTGATGAGAGGGAATGTTTACCAGGTACGTTGTGTATATTATATATGAGAAATTATGTTAGTGTACTAAATTTTAAAAGCATGAGTCTTGTAAAATTAACTCGTATTCAAAGAAAGTGGTTCAGAGGATTTTCTCAGATACGTAATTGTATTGTTATGTAGTTTTCTAATTCCTTACTTCTCAAATATCTGAACAAAAGGAAAACTTTGTAGATTTGTTATCTGTTAGTAATAAAGTCGCGAACCATTGTATTTTAAAATTATAGTTAGACACCAATAATATAGCTTCAAGATAAATTTCTTATGATTAAGGAAGATAAAATCTCACACTGAGAAAGTCAGTACTTACTGTTAATCTGTCAAGGAGAATATTATGTAACGATCGAACGTCAAATCAAAGTGTTGAATTTTTTTGAGTGACAGTTTATGTTATTATATACCTTGAAGACCTCGTATGGTCATCTTAATGAATCAACTCCTGCCCTTTCTCTTCCATTCTGAGAGGGGCGTGGTGACTTATGGTAGAGAGCTTACCTCTGGTGCGTGGGGTTCCTGGTTCTATTCCCGGCCAAGTAAGTTTGTGGTGGACAACATCGTGACCATGGGTTTTCTCAGGGTACTCCTGTTTCTTCCCACTTTCTCATTCCACCAATTATTCCATCATTCACTTGCATTAAGCATCTGTTTCCCTTAGACTAACGGACATAATCATGGGGGGACGTTAAACTGATATATTTCATTTCATTTCTTTCATTCTAAATCAAACATCTAAAACCGCTAAAAAGACATATTTAATTATTTTAAAGAGAAGTCCAAATATCAAATTTCCTGTCTCTAACCTTAAGGGATTCCGAGATATAGACATATTATAATAATTGCATCCCTTATCCTTCCCTCCTCATTTATGTCAAATTTCCAAAAAATATCTCTTATAGTCCGGCGGTTAAGGGGTTCAACTCTGCATTTTATGACTAAAAGATCACACTTCACACAGATACTCTTTGGGCTCTAGTCAACAATTTAAGAAGGGGAGCCAAGCTGAAACTCTTGGCAGGTGGATTTGCCATGTATGGTTGCCTACCTACAGGAGGAGTGATTTCTGATTACCTACTTATAATTCGACAAAACGTGTGATGGATCAAACACTTTTAGGACTGAAATTTGAAGAGCTATCCTCAAATGTAGGCAATCCGCCACATAGACTTCCTTCTCAAAACCGAACAATGCCGATATTGTTTGTAGATTCAGTTAATGACCAACTCGTACCATTTTTAAACATTTTGTGTTGTAGCGAATACGTGGAAATGTCAAATATCGAATCAAATTCCGCAAATATTAATCCACTCCTATGGGTATGCAACCATGCCTGGCAAAGCCACTCGCCAAGAATTTCAGCTGGGCTCCTCTTCGCAAATGGTTCGGTATAGTCTGAAGAACATTTGTTGCAAAGTGTGACCTTTTAGTGACAAAATGCAGAGTTCACGAAACTTTTGGCTCTTAACTACCGGACTATTACTGGTACCGCAAATCACATCACAAATCGTCATGTACTCTCCATTTCAACTTTTTAGCTTAAGCAGTTGGATCTAGACGTTGATCAGTCAGTCAAGATTCCTTCTTTTATATGTGCAGTTTTATTAAAATTTTAGCCTAGAATCGTAATATTAGAGGAAATTTACATACATTTTCCTAAATACATTCTGGTTAGGATTTAATGTGTAGTTACATATTTTCCGTCTAGAGTATTGTATTACTGTGTTTCGTTAGAAAGTTGATTCTGCGACAATTTAAATGATACTTGGGACGTTGGTGTCTATCCTTGCAAAGGTAAAATCGCTAAATTGTTTGAGTAGTTCTTCGAAAATTACTTTCTATTATTCGAGAATTTCTTATTTGAAGTAACGCTTTTTTTTCTTTCTTTTATATCCCAACAAACTGATTGAAGTTTTACGATCCACTTTATCACCGGACTATATGAAATGCTGCATACTGCTTAAATGCGAATCGGAACCATTACATTCAGTTCCAGAGTTACGTAAATCCAACATACGCAAATTCATACTTACATAAGAAATTTTCGATATAGGCACTAAGTAATAAAATTACGAAACGGTACGTACATAAGAAGTAAGTCCTCTTTTGGCAGCCACCTAGAAAAGGAAATAAAATTAAATATTTCAGTTTAACTTCCCACGATTATGTCCTTTAGGTTAAGGGAGACGGATGATTAAGGCAAGTTAATGATGATGGAAAAAGAATTAGTTTCAGAATAATGTGGGGGAAACGGGAGTACCCCGAAAAAACTCAGTTTGCCCACCACAAACTTACTTGGCCGACACTATGTAATACAGATTTTGTCCTTGAAGTCTAATTGTTATTTTCTGTTAGCGTATGTTGAAAAAGACAGAAATGCTATATTATTTTGAATAAACTTTACTTTTGTGACGTATAGGCACGAGTTCCTCACAGCCTTCAGTATTCTGTTCTGTTTCCTCCCCCGAGAAATCGAATAGCTCTCAAGAACGTGCCTCGTCAGACACTGATGATAAAGATGTGAGAGATGTGAACTACGCGTGTGATTTTCGCCAGCAGAAAAGTACTATCGAAATCAGGAAGGTCTTAACGATTTGATCAGAGATCTTGGTCTCACTAAAACCAATGGTGAGCTTTAAACTTCAAGACTGAAATAGTGGAATTTAGTAGACGAGTCCGTAAATGTATCGTTTCAGAGGTCATCTCGTAACAAGCCTCTTTCGCGTTTTTTCACGATGAAGGATGGGCTGTGCTTCTGTAACAATGTCATCGACTTGTTCGAGTCAATTTGTGCCCCCTGTAACCATCATGAGTGACGGCTTATCATTGATAGTTCCTCTAACAGTTTGAAAACAGTGCTTCTCCACAAAGGAAACAAGTACTCGTCTCTTCTTTTGGCTTGTAAGGAAGAATACAATAGTATAGATATTCTATTGCAGGTCTTGTGTTATGAAAAATATCAATAGGAGGTTATAGGAGACTTTATCGCAATCCTAATGGGTCTTCAAGGTGGTTTTACAGAGTTCCTATGCTACCTTTGCCTTTGGGATAGTAGACACTGGTGCGCATTGACTGGCCACTGCGGACAGAGTTTTTGATGGGAGATGAAAACGTGAAAGAGCCACTGGTAGACCCTCGATGGGTACTAATGCCCCTACTGCATATCAAGTTAAGGTTAATTAGAAAGTTTTTTATAACTCTTAATACGAAGTCTGCAGCATTCACATATTTAAAAGGCATGCTCCCCCAACTATCAAATTGCAAAGATAACAGCCGGAGTTTTCACAAGCCCACAAATGAAAAAGATTGTTCAGTGTGAAGTATTTCCTCAGGTACTCACCGAAATTGAAAGGGATGCTTGGAAGAGTTATGTGGCAGTGATTCAAGCATTTCTTAGCAACTATAAAGCACAAAATTATACGGAGCTGATAGACAATTTGGTAGAAAGCTATTGTAGAACGGGATGCAGGATATTACTAAAAATTCATGTTCTGCACTCATATCTGGAAATCTTTAAGGAAAACATGGGAAAGTATTCCGAAGAGCATGGGGAGCTTTTCCATCAGGACATTTAAACTTTGAACGCCGTTATCAGGGACAGTACAATGAAAACATGATGGGGGACTATATCTGGTCCTTGATTCGCGAAAGTGGTGTACCATGTAAACGTCAGTGTAGAAAACGCACACAGTTTTCCAAATGATTGTGTTCAAGCTATGAAAATGTTCTGCGTTATAGCATTTATTGGAACGCAATACAATATGGATTTCTTGCCAGCCACTGTCAACAACTGCAGTTCTTACTGAAAATGAAGTTTAAATGGCTCAATCTTCTTGAAAAGCACTTTACAATATTACATGTGTAAAGTAATATGTAAACTTCATTTTCATTTTTTAAACTTCATTTAAAACTTGTTTCGTGTATTTTGAACAAAGATTACAAAATACTTCTTCATAACTATTAAATGTATTTGCAATAAAAGTTGGCGGAATAATTACTTTTATTTTAAAGAGAAAAACTTATGAACCACGGTTATCGGATGAATAGTGTTGAGGTAGTAGCTGCTTATCTAAAATTCGTGTGAAATGCAGGAATTTAAACAGGTTAAAAGGACAATAATCCAACGTATTCACTACAAAACCAAACTTTGAACTGTATAAAAACCAATTTCCATCGTATTCGGACATTCTAAATTAGAAAATAATATCATCCCAAGGACAAAACAAAAGTTAAATTTTGTTGCATAGTGAATCTAATCAGTGGCTCCACGCACCAGCTATCTCTACCAGCAAGCTCTCTACCACTGAACCACCGTGGGGTAAAGCTTTCCGAAGGGTTCAGATTCAATATGAGGATAAATTATATTAAAATTTGTAAACTCACTCTTAAAATTACCTAACTTTGTAGAAAAATCGGCGGGTCCGGACTCTCAGGACCTAACTTTTACGTACGTCTCTCATATTTGTATGCGAATTAAAAATTTCCACCGGGAATTCAAATTGGGACAAGGTTCACAGAAGACACGAGCGTAGTTGACTGGACTGCGAAAAGTCACTTTAATATACAGGGTTCCAGGATTTAATATATCCCCTCCAGGATTTGGAACATTACTAGTGAATGAACCATAACAGACACAACAAACTTATTCATATAGAAACTTGTAGAATTTTCTCCAAGATTATTTTATCCTTGTAAATGGTCGATATGAGAACCTCCAATAACTCGGTAGACGTCAACCTTGTGTTGGAGTTCTTGCCACACAGTTCCAGTAAGTAAGGGCCGTTATCAACAAATAATTTCCGTGATTTTGTGTAGCAGTTCTGGTAAATCACGTAGTATAGGGGGTACTACTTGACACGCGAAATCTCCTTTATACTATACCGTCATAATTAACTCAAATTTAGCGAATCCCAAAATACAGAAAGCCGCATTATTTGCTGCTGATGTTGATGCCTTCTAATGGCTAAATATACTACTAATCCATGTTGCTCTTCATTTATGAAAACTTGGAGATATTCTACAGTGAATAAATTTGTTGTGTCTGTTATGATTGTTTCAATATTAATGTTCGAATCCGTGGAGGAAATTATTAATAGCCCTGTATTATTTGAACAATTATTGTTTTAGGCAATTATTTGAGTAACAAGCACACATTTCCCCATAATAGAAGACCCATTATTATTAGTGTATTTTTTTCAATGATGTGTTCACTTTAAATTGTGTTTAAACTAATAAGGGAAGTCCGCAAGAATCTAACGATGTACTGCATTGTAAAACTAAATAAAACTACTTAAATGATACAAAATAATGGTAACTTACTTCAGCATGGTTTTTGAGAAAATTAGCGCTTAAAATTGTAAGAAATTATAGCATTTTCTCAAGATCTTGAAGTGAAATTTTCTAGAACACCAATCAGCAACGTTGCTATAACCAATAGGGTGGAGCGTTTTGCACTTTTGTTGGAAATTCGATGACGGCTAGTGCGGAAAAGGTGCCATTAGTGGGACTGACCTTACTGAATTTCTTTTTTATTTTTTTGGACAACCCCTTACCCTGCCCCAAAGGACTTAAAGTTTTTAAGTGTTTGGTTAGGCAACACACACAACACCAATGACAGAAAAGCTACTTGTCATTTTTAGAGTTACCTGATGGCTATAATACAATTATTTTATTAAAAGAAACCAGTAACAATGCCAGTAAATAATTTTAAAATGTTTATGAATCAATGTACAGCCATATTAGCTCAGTTGTTGGAATTAATGTCAAGATTTTCTTTGGAATGCCATGTTAACGATGATTATAGGCATAGCTCTTGATATAACACGATTTGTTTTTGGCAACTCTTCTCTTGTTATGTACACCGACAGCAAATGCCATCTAGAGGCAGGCTACACAACTTCGTGGTTGCTTACTTTGGCCACGCTCTTCGAGCGTCGTCGCAACGTCCGGCTCCGTCCAGAAGATTCACGCACCTCCCGCTCTCCTCGTTGGCTCCTGAAACTACACTGACGTTTCTAGAATATTCTGGCTCGAAGTTCGGTGATGGTATAAATATTGCGTACTTCGGCCAACCAATCCAACAGGCCAGTTTATTGCAGCTTAAGCGTTAGCGGTTTTAGTTCGCTACTGTTTCTGTTAAGACAGAGAGTTTGTGCATTGTACCTAAAGTTACAGTCTTCTTAGTGCGATACGATTCAGAGACATTTCATATACTTTGGTTTCCAAGTTCGGAAGCAATGGCAAGCAAGATGAAGAAAAAGCCTCATAGCAGACCAACGTGGGAAAGTGTGAAACGAGCCTTATTCGGCACTCCAAGTGAAATGAGTGAAGTGCAGTTATCCAAGTACGCTGACGTTATGCGACATTATCATTGGTTTCGAATTGGTTTAAGTGGTGACGAAAGTGTAACTAAATTACCAGTGACTGACATTTGTAAACTAGTTGGACAAAGAGTTGTACATATTTGGCGTAAAGCAAGCATTCCTGTGGTTTCAGAAAAGAGAGCTTTTGACATGCTGAAAACATTTTATAATAAGTGTCGCACCAAGGAAAAACATTTCAGTCGACAAGGACAAGAAGCAACATATCGTGCAGGTTTTGTTGTACACGAGGAAAAGTCTCTTTTTGATATTGCGTCTTGCAAATGTAAAACCGCCGAAGATTGCAACTGTGAGAGGACACACAAGAACCAAAAACGAAAATTCAAGTTTTTTTTTTTTTTTTTTTTTTTTTTTTTTTTTTTTACCAGAAAACATCACAGTAAATGAGCATTGATAACATTGACGTCCGAACAAGGAAATCTCTATCAAAGATGTTTTCCCGTAAAGTGAGCAGATTTAAGTGGCAGACAACCAAGAAAGACGCTGGAAGTGTTGAAGCAAGTCCATCAACTAGTGGGATTAGGCATAGGCATAGGTCAAAGATACTGGCGTCATCAGGGGAATCCAACGAAGCTGTTGAATCTGGAAGCACGTCGGGATCTGACTTCGAGGCGTGACCAAGAAGGAAACATAGCCTAAAGCGCATCTGTCTTCAAAATACAGCGGAGGAAGCGTTTAGAACTGGAGCTTCAGACAGACAGGTTGCTTTGATCACTTCTGCCGTACTTCTGGACGCCAGACTCATAACGCCAGAGGACAAAAATCTTGTTGTTGGCAGATCTAAGATATGAAGAGGAAATGATAAACTGGGTGAGAAGATCCAGAAAGAAAATGCTCACCTAGACCGGGCGATTACAAGTATCTACTTCGACGGAAAAAATGATGCAACTCTTGTGCAAGAAAAAAATTAACGGCAAACTACGAAGACGAGAGGTTACAGAAAAGCATATCACAGTTCTATCGGAGCCCGGTTCAGAATACTTGGGTCATGCCACACCTAAGTCAGGCACTGGCAAGGATATTGCCGACTCTGTATTGGAACTTTTAGAGAAGAACCAATACGACGTGTCAAGTCTTGAGGCAGTCGGCAGCGATGGTGAAGCCACGAACACAGGATGGGATAACGGCGTGATAAGTCAGATACAAAGATCTCTACGAAAGGAACTGTAGCATCTCATTTGTCTTCTTCATACCAACAAGTTGCCATTTCGACACCTGGTTACCGAATTGGATGGTGGAACGACCGGAACCAACTCTTTTTTCGGCCCCATCGGAAAGAAATTAAAGGAGTGTGAACCTTCACCGATCGTCTCCTTTACACCCATTCTCGTTGAATGGGTGTCTGAAATGGAAAAAACAGATGATTTAAGCAGCGACCAGAATTATATCTTTGAAATTTGTCCAGGACTATTATCACATTCACGATGGGTTACATTGGTCTGTAGGATACTTCGCCACTACATCAGTACTGATAAACCTAGTTCAAGTTTGTGTCTACTTTGCCAGTACATTGTTAAAGTATACGCTCCCGTCTGGTTTTCAATACGGCAAAATCCTTCGATCGAAATGGGGGCCATGCATCTGTTTAGCATAGTTAAGCTATCACGTTTTGTGCGAGAAAATCTACAACACATAGTTCATTATGTTCTACAAACAAGCGGATACTACGCTCATCCTGAAAACCTGCTGATAGCGATGACAGCAGATGAAAATCCGCATATTCGAACGTTAGGCTGGAGAAGGATAAAAGAGTGCCGCAGCCAGAAGACTCAGAGATCAAGCCGCCCACGTGACTTCGTTGTTCCGAAATTAAACGTTACAGCTGAAAATTACTACGACATGATTAATTGGCCAAAATGTCTAACAGAGCCGCCGATCACACGAAACATAACGGATCAGCAGCTTGAAGAAAACATCCGAACTTCGGCTACTTTAACAACAACATTCCCTTGCCATAGTCAAGCTGTGGAACGCACAGTGAAGCTGGTGTCCGAGGCAGCGTCGAAAAAGTGCGGCCAAAACGCAAGAGATATCTACGTTAGAGCCAAACTGAAGTCCAGAACAAGAATGCCCCGCTTCGAGGCCAAAAAGAACTACGTGATCTAAGATGAAAGGTCAACGTATGCCTACTGGGTATACGGAAGGTGGGTGGGCGGAACTAGGGCTTTTCCGATAATCGAGTAATCGATAACAATTCGATAAAATTTCAGAACCGTTTCATCGATAAAGAATTTTAATTTTATCGAATTATCGAACTTTCAAGACTCCCGAAATGATTGAGACTCTCGAAATGTTCGAGACTTTCGAAATATTCGGGACTCTTGAAATATTCGAGACTCTCAAAATGTTCGGGACTCCCGAAATGTACCTGACCCTGAGCCGAAAGTAGTGAAAAAGGAAGTTTAAGAGTAGTGGAATCTGTATACGTTTATTCATAATTATTTATATTGTTTGTTTGTTTCTGGCCAAGAGGTTATGCAACCCGAAATAGGATTAAGAATATCTTAATATTGGGTTATATAATCTTTCGGGAAATATTTTTCAATTATCCTTATTCGTCCCTTGTCTGCCCTGCTGCCAAAGGAAAGGACACTTTCTAGCGACGTCAGTTTCTGTTGAACTGTTTAGAAACAAATTGGTATCTTGCGTTCTTAAATTGAAAAACACGGGATTTGGATAAATTTTGACAGGCATATATTTGCCAGCAATTCTGGTTAATATCCTATGTTCGAAATCTTTGTTTCATTCCAAGTTCTTCAGCAATAGAACACATTTCTTTCAAGTTTAAAATCTATTTTCGCGGCAACTGTGTTCAACTAATATATATACCTCGTATATACGTATATTACTTTATTGAATGTAGTAATAAGTTTTGCTACGATTTTCTTAGTTCTCGTGGTCCTTTCGTCCAAAATTTATGTTATAATCTTCGGTTAGAAATAAATATGAATTTTTACATTTTTTTTTATCGTTGGGTTATTTTTGTCGAAGTAATAAACCTACTTTTGTTCTTTCTTTAGTGGCAAAATCCTTGCACTCTGATTGTAAAGAGGCTATGCAATGTGAGGTAGAATTTGGTCTTCATGCAGTATGTGAGAAAAGCTCTGCAAACCAAGTTCTAGGAGAATGTATTTGTGAAGATAACGCTCATTTTGCTGATAATTGGTGTTTTCCAAATGCAGGTAAGTGATGAACAGAAAAAACAATTTCATATATGCATCCATAGTAAAATGTTAAGACTATTTCAAGGTGTTTTTTAATAACAAAAAAGAAGAAGAAGAAAAGTTTACTAATAAATTTTAACATACTTTCTGGTTCCTAATAAGACGGAATCAGCATTACCTTTTGCAGGTGTGGGATGAGCAGGATAGTACACAAGTGTGTGGTGTGGTGTATGGAGGAGGACTGAATTCTATTGCGAAACTCTTCAACAAAGTTCAAAGTAGAATACATTTTACAAGTATATAAACTCATTGCTAAACATTACTGGCTTGAATAACAGGTTTGGTCACGTTAAAAACGAAATCGAACACTGGAAACATACAAACCAGGGAGAAATATCGATTTTGTGGGTTTATTGAATCACGTTCGCTGTTATTTTAAGTATTCATGGCAGTCTGTGTATACAACTACTTAACTGTAGCGTCTCGTAGTTTAGGACAACCACCATGCTAATTTACGTGATATATATTTGGTCTAGGAATTAATTCGTGCGGTTTTACAAAAGATGGCGTAACTAGCTTATTGTTCCATAGTTTCGTTGATCCAAACATGCGTTGAAAACTACTGTCATTGAGCATCTTGTTTAGTATATGTCAGTTGCTTGAAGCGGAAACAACAACATTTTTTCTTCAACTGAAAATGGCGCATTTTGTGCCTGATAAAGTGTTTCTGCGGGGAGTTATTCTTCATTGCTTTAACATGAAGAAAAGTGCTACCGCAAGTCATCATATTTTAATGGAAGTGTTTGGTGACCATGCTCTAGCTGAGCGAACGTGTCAGAAGTGGTTTGCACGGTTTAAAGGTGGTGATTTCAGCTTGGAAGACCAAAAGCAATTTGGACAGCCAAAAGAATTTGAAGATGAAGAATTGAGAGCATTGCTTGATCAGGATTCGTGTCAAACGCAGGACGAACTTGCAGAAGCATTTGGAGTTGAGAAAACAACAGTTTCCAAACGTCTCAAAGCCATAGGAATGATTCAAAAGATGTCTTATTGGGTTTCACATGAATTGAAAAGAAAGACGTTGAAAGAAGAAAAACCGTTTGCGAATTGCTGCTTCAAAGACAGAAAAGGAAGGGATTTTTGCATCGAATTGTAACTGGTGATGAGAAGTGGATTCATTACGAGAATCCTAAACGAAAAAAGGCCTGGGTGAAGCAAGGTGAACCAGGTCCTTCACAACCGAAACGAGATATTCATTGTGCAAAGGTTATGCTGTATATATGGTGGGATTTGAAACGTGTGGTGTACTATGAACTTCTGAAACTTGGTGAAACTATTAATGGACACCGCTATCGACAACAATTAATGCGTTTGAAGCAAGCTCTGGCCTGAAAACGACCAGAATGGAATAACAGGCATAACAAACTTATTTATCAAGATGATAACGCTCGACCACATGTCGCAAAACCGGTCAAAACCTGTTTCGAAAATGTCGGATGGAAAGTGTTACTCCACCCGCGATATTCACCAGACACTGCTCCGTCTGACTACTACTTGATCGATTGCATGAATAACGATTTGATTGGACAGCGGTTCACTTCTTCAGAAAATATCGAAAAATGGATCTTTGATTAGATTGCGTCAAAAGATGAGGAATTCTTTCGACACGGAATCCGTAAATTGCCTGAAAGATGGGAGAAAGTAGTGGCTAGCGATGGACAATATTTTTGTTAACGTATTCATTTACTTTATTTTTGAAATAAAGCTTCAATTTTTATTAAAAACCGCACGAATTAATTCCTAGACCAAATATAAATACAAAATTCTAATGATCAAGCTCAATGTAAGTTTAGCAGCCGCTGTGATCGTATGCATCATTATATTATCAAAGTAACTAAGAAAGTTCTGTCGCTTTTTCACTCACTACCTTCGAACATCGATATGTCACCTAAGACGTACCTGGAAGATCAAAAATAGTCCCAATCAGCATTGACGACCTTCTGCTAACGTCCTGGGAGGCCATGGTATCCATTGCGGTAGAACTTGGTGGGCCGTGAAGCGAAGAAAGTACCAAGTGCATTTTGCACGTCTACTAGGGATTTGAACTGGTGGTCTCTACGGTGATTGTCCAGGGGATGGAGCAGGTGATAATCGGACGATGAAATGTCCGGGGAGTATGGCGAATGCAATAGTCTTTCCCATCCAAGGCGTAGAATGGTATCCCTGGGTCACCCTAGGCACGTGAGGCTTAGCGTTGTCCTGTAACAGGAATACCTCTTTGCGATTCAGAAGTGCTGGCTCCAGAGTTTTGAGTTTTTCTTGAACATGGCCAAACTTCTGACAGTAAATAGTTACATTGATGCTCTGAACAGCTGGTAGCAGTTCTCGATGCACGATGCCGCGAGCAGTCCATCGAACACACAGGAGACCTTCTTCTGGTGCAGTGCTGGTTTCGGCTGTTTTGGAACCGGTTCAAGGGATGGATGCTAACTAATGATGATGGCGCCGTGGAGCTTCGTACAGGACCCACTTCTCATCACAAGTCAATAACCTGTAACGAAATGGCTCCTTCCTCAGACAAGACAGCAAAGAAACTCAGATGTCTGCTCGCGTTGCCTTATGGCCCTTAGTCAAATCATTTGGGACCCATCGACTCAACTTGTAGTGCTTCTCAAGTTGATGGAGGTGCTGCCAAATGGTTTCTCCACTCATACTGAATTGTAGTCTCAGTTCCTCACATGTCTGGCCACTGTTCGCCTCAATTGCTGCCTGAAGATCTTCATTTTGTACATGTGTTGCTCTTCCGTCACGTGGTGCGTCTTCGAGTGTTTCGTTGCCATCCTTAAACTTGTTAAACCACCGCTGCAATTTCCGCGTACTCACGACACCCTCACCAAAGGCCTGACATGTCTTCCGCCCCGCTCCAGCGGCGTTTGAACTCGTGCAGCATACATGCTCTTATGACGCTCTGTGGAAGTTCTATGTTCACTCTGTCCTTACGCAAGTTCACAGTGTAACTGAACTGGCACAACCACGTAGTATGTTAGATATACCAACTCTAACAACTGACCTTCGCCTTACTTTCATTCGTGTTAAACTCACAGTGTGAGGGTCAATTGAACACACATCTCCACAAAAAGCGACAAAACTTTCTTGGTTAGTTTTACAATTATCTAATAATACTACTGCTGCATTACTTCCGTATTCAGGAAGTGTTTTTTTAGAGCTTTAGTTATTGGGAAAGACTTTTGTTTAAAGGGAACTTGTGATACGTCAGTTTCCTTTAATGAATATTTATAAACAATATTCCATATTTCCGAAATTAGTGGCGATCCTTTTCAATTCAAGGGGGGCGCGGTGGCTCAGTGGTAGAGCGTTCACCTCTGGTGCTTGGGGTCCCGGGTTCGATCCCAGCCCCTGCCAAGTGAACTTTGTGGTGGACAAACACCGTGCTCGTGGGTTTTCTCGGGGTTCTCCCGTTTCCTCCCACTTTCTTCATTCCACCATTTCACTCATATCTCATTATCACCGTCTCCTTTAGCCTAACCGGCATAACCGTGGGACGTAAAACTCAAAGATTTCATTTCATTTCATTTTTTTCAATTCACTTTCTCGAAAGACATAACTTTTACGTGACTATTTCCATTGTCTTACTACATTGGAGGATTTCATGCTACAAAAAATTTATAACTATTTATCGGTAGATTCTACTGAAGATTTACTTATGTCGAACTGGTTTACATGGAGTAGCTATGTGGATGAAGTATGTCCTGAAAGAAAACATCAGTTTCTTCAATAGTCACGTTGGCGGAAAACATATTGATTTATATTGTTTTTTTCATGTTACAAACACGTTAGTTCCAGGGAACATATAATTTTCTTCATCTCTCTCACTTCTAAGTAGTAGGAACCTAAGATGATCCTTTGTTCTCATTGGTTTTACACACTTTGTACGGCCATCGTACTAATGAGGATTGACCTAAGAAAAATGATACAGTATGAGTCAAAAATTTCTTGTTCAGAAAAAAAGCCAATGCAAGAGCTCGACATTAATTCTAGGCCTAGTTAAGTGGATTTAATCGTGAAAATATCATGGTATATGTGGATATTAGAATATACTCCTATTGGAATCTTCGTGAAGAGGATGTCCTTGGAGAGATTTTAAGGAGAGAGTAACTATGTGGGGAAAAATAGGAGAAAAAAGACTAAAAGAGAATAGGTATATGAGATTTACGTACTTTGTTGCAGGAGACAAAATTCAGGAAATAAATTAGAAAATCTCAAAGAAAGGATTATAAAGAAAGCTTAACTTGTCAATAGAACGTAATGAGAAATTACGAAGTTATCACGTTTTATTTAGTATATAAGAAAGACAAAGGGAGTAATTCTGTGGTAATTGTGTGAGAGTAATTCTGGATAATGTTCAGAAAGAGGAAATGAGGGTTTAGACCACGAAGGAATGATGTTTCAGATTGTATCTTTACAGAGGAACTCAACATTAATAATCCGGAGATGATTTTGAATCTGATATTTCTCACTGTTATCACACGAATTTGATATTTTGTAAAAATGATATTTGATTCTTTACTATCCTATTTCTTATCAATAGGAAGGCCTAATTTCTTATTATTAAAGAAAAAGAAAATAACGATTAACATAATAGTAAAAACTAGGAGCACTGCAGTACAAGTCTCTCCTGTTGGCTTCTAAGTTGCAAGGATTTTTAGAGCCAACAAGTCATTTCGTGAGAAAGTTTCATACCGGTAATCAATTACTGTTCATACAATGAGAGATGTACGAATATTTCTAGATATCATAGTTCAATGGTTCCTAAACTGTTGTATATCAGAGACCCCTTCAGAGGGAGGTATCTCACAATACTTTACATATTGGGGTTGTAATGACAGAGAGTTATGCAACAAATGGTGTCGAAGAAACGTAAGAGGAGTGACATATTTGCAAAATCTATTAATAAATGTATACGTAGGTATTATGGGTAAGGCAGGTTACTGGTAGGCTAAAGTCTAAGAAAGCCAGATTGTTTCTACAAGCTTAGAAGAAGTAAACATGGCGGAGTTTTCCATATACTGCTGTAGATCCCTTGGAGCTCTGCCTGACACACTTTAATAATTCATTGATTTAAAACCTACTTTATTTTACCAATTTGTCATTCCTCTCTCTCTCTCTCTCTCTCTCTCTCTCTCTCACACACACACACACACACATATATATATATATATACTGCCGGTCAAAAGTTTCCGGACAGATCAAAAAACTGGGAAATATTAAGTTAGGCTTGTAACACGATGCAATTTTGGACAGGATACTTGGTAGTTTAAAAACACAGTGATAGTTATAACATCAGAATAATATAATAACGTCATCCAACAACGAAAATTGGCAAATTCTTTAAATGTTCTTCTCGTCAAAAAAAAACTCCCTTCGCCGTTATCACTCGTTTCACCAATCGGGGCATACGGCTTCCAAGTTTTTGAAGATTTTCATCCGAACTATTATTCCAGGCGTTCTGCAGAATATCAAAAGCATCAGCAGCAGATGTTGGACAGTCTTTTCGTACACTTCTGCCAAGCTCTTCCCAGAGAATATTGATGGGGTTAAGATCTCGAGACTCGGGAGGCCATTCCATGTTATAAATATCCCGATTGGCTTGTTTCTTCTTAAAATAATTAGAACAAAGTTTTGACGTGTCCTTCGGATCAGTATCATGCAGAAAAGTGATACTGCGACCAATCAAATCAAATCCTGAGGGAATACTATGGCTGCTTAAAATGGAATAATAACCATTTTTGTCCAGATTTTCTTGTATTCTGTGAATACAACCAACTCCAGAATTTGCGAAACATCTCGAAAGTATCACAGAACCTCCTCCATGTTTAATAATCGGGATTACATAGTTAGGACGCATATTTTCTGTAACAGATCTTCGAACATAATCTTGGTGTCGTTGTCCAAAAACTTGAAACTTTTCTCATCAGTCCATAATCGTACTCGTTTCTACTGCTTTGTTGTCCAATTTTTGTTCTTCAGGGTCGATTAGAGTCTCTGTTACTTGTTTTCAATGAACTATTAACTGTTTCTGCACAGCAACTATTACCCAGAGTGCAGCTACTCTCAAATGTCGATTCACAGTTATAACTGAAATGTTTGTAGGGTGACTATGATTAAATTCTAATTGGAGTTTCGCTGCAGTTAGCTTCAAATTTCTTTTGCTACACAATACAATAATATGATCTTTCGTACGTGACGTAATACGAGACCTTCCAGTTTGATTTTTGTCCACGTTCGTTCGTCTTCGCTGAAAACGCTTGATGGAGTCACCAAAAGTAGATGGAGTCTATTTCAGTTTGAAAGGTATTTGACGAATAGAAAAGCCCACATTATGACGCGCAATGATTCCAACATGTGTCTATTCACTTAAAATCTTACTTCTGTGCGTGATTTCTAACAATAACGGCAACAAACCCTCAGAAGAGGCAAAAACATCCACATAAACACGGTTCAAAACGTCACTGTACTGTATCTTATAATATTGTTCACTAATAGTGTAAACTCCTGGCATTATTTATGTCTGATAAGGACTGTATATCAAGGAATTATATTCCAGGGGTAACTATAAAAAGGAATTAACTGCTAACGTTCAACCGTACTTCGATCAGGCAAAGTTATTGCATGACCCTGATCACGCTATTTTTAATTAAAATAATTGCCGACTTTTCAATAATTCAATAATCTTTCTTTTTTACTATATGTAAACATGTTAGAAAAATGAGAAACGTCTATTATCCTTCTGAGACAGACATTATAGAGACTTAAACAAACAAAATATTTCGAATTGGTGGCTTTCCCTATCGAATATAAATTGATTAGGTCATAAAAATGTAAGTTGAAGCGCCTGTCCGGAAACTTTTGACCGGCAGTGTATATATATATATATATATATATATATATATATATATATATATATATATATATATAAAGAGAACTAAGCATTATAGCCAGATAAAGCGGCAGCAATGTGGTTTTACCACTCCCCCCCCCCCCAAGAAGAACCGAAGATGGATTAAGATAGTGTGAAATTACTAATTTATGTTGTATATTTTATGCTGTCATTCTATGGAACATCATGGAGTTTCCGGCTCCTTTATCAACACCAATAATTAGAGATAGAGCTTTTGTAGTTCTTTAATAATCCTCTGATTCTGTTGTTTATTAAAAGCAATTTTACAAATTAGTAAGTGGTAGGTATCTAATTGAGATTTTATTTTATTTTGAATGACAAAGTGTCTTCAGACGACAATTTTTGACTTTTAATAATCTAATCATTTTGTTTTTCTTTTTCTTTTCTGTAAGAGGTGGGCGCAGAATGCAAAGCCTCCGTCGAATGTTATATTAGATCAGAAAATTATTTGGTAGACTGTGTTCATAGCGTTTGCCAATGCAGGCATGGGTTCCATCCAACGTATGACAAGACAGACTGCATTAGAGATATCGGTAAGTCATTTCAATTTCTCTCATTTCTTCCTCAGTTTTGTTTCTTACCCAATAAACAGACACTTAACAAGGGCAAAACTGTAGAATAAACGTTACTTCATTTGTGTTACCGTGGCAACAAATTTGTAAACTATATAGCTTGTAGCTACATATTTTTTGGGTGTTGAGTTTATGTCTTTTAATCTAGTAAGATTATTCCCGTGGCATAGAATATGTACACTCGAAAAAATATATATTTTCCCTTTGGCTTAAATATATCTGCCCGTGCCGTCACGTTCATATGAGCAACATTTATGGCTATAATGGGCCAAACAATAGTTCATGTTTCATGTTCCGCTTCCAGCCTCCTCCGTTATGTATACCAAATTTGCGAAACTCAATCATAATTTATAAAACAAAAACCTTGAGACATCAATTTTTGAACCGATATATTGAATGATTTAGAGTATAGTTATGACGTTTGGTAGAAAAAGAAGTGGCACTTTCTCGCTATCACCTTCCTTGTCTTCTGCATTATATTGGTGCAAATAACTTTTCCCAAAGGCAAGACCTGGTTAAAACGCTTTCATGGAATAATCCCATTGTATGGAATTCATTTTCAAAAAAGTTTATTCACCTATATTCCATTACAGCTAGCATTTTCTTGCTCTTCCCCGCCATTACTCCCTTCTCCACCAATATCGAATTGGCGCAAGTGACTAGCAGATTAATATTTTGAAAAATAGGCATACCTAGCTTACGGTAACCAAAATTTTAACTTGCAAAAACGCGACCCATATATGTATATCGAAGGAGTTATCCTCCATTTACCCAAATTGCATTGTTTTCAGCAATAGTGTTTTCAAGTTACAAAATACACAAATAATGCATATAAAAACATTCAGAAGTTGCAAGCAATGAAGACCACTCAGAAGTTCCAGATATTACCTAAAAGTTCTTAGTGAGTGTTGATACCAAAAAAATAGCTCTATACACAATTTTTTTAACGAGAAAGTGTAGAGTTTCTCAGATCATTTATATTTTGAATAACACTTACAGCACACTTTGTTCATTTTTGCATAAAAAAACGAACGTCCCGTTTGAGAATAAGGGAAAAACGGGACAACGGTTGAAGAAAAGGGACTGTCGCACTGTCCCGTCTTAAACGAAGCGTCTGGTCATCTAACCTAGGTATAGATATGATATCATTTTGTGTTGACAGTTTTACAGATAATAAAAAAGCGTTATACTATATGCCAATGATACATATTTTTCCTTTTTATTTATTTTTCAGCTTTCAACCAAACTTGTACTTCAGATGAAGATTGTGTAGCTGAAAATTCTTATTGCAAAGGAGTTTGTACCTGCAAACAAAATCACGTTCCTAGTTACCAAAGGAATAAGTGTTTAAAAGGTTTGGTTTCTCTATCTTCATGGATATATGAATATACGTAAAATATTCATGTGTTTCACTTTATGCGATTTAAGAAATTCTCTAAATTTAGAGTAAATATTAGTTTTATTTAGAATACATCTAGATTTATTTATTTATTTTTTTTAAGAAAAGTACCTGATGGACATTAAAAATGGACATACCAAGGAGGAGAGATAAGAGCCCCAAATGTGGCAGACAGATAGCTTAAGATGATGTACATCAGTGAAGTTATTATCTACACGTATCCCTTTCTACGATGTACAGTATAAGAGCTCCGCGAGAGCCTAGCAGAAAAACCAGAGGACGGCTGCGACAAGGAGAGGCAAAGAGAGAATGAGACTAATGTTTTTCCACACATCTTTCGAGGAGTCTTCGCACCTGAGGAGTTTAGATAAATTGAATTACATGTCACGTTTGTGTAGAACAATTAAATCCGCTCATATTTTAATTCTGAAACCCGAGACGTAATTTTCTGGATGAAAGTTTGGACGACGCCTTGTTGAGTTATGGCAAGTTATACGTCTGCAAATTCATCAACTTTGGCTGAGAGAGGTTTGGGCGCCTTGTAAATACACCCCGTTAGGCCAGATGATGTCAAAATATTCATAGATACACTGATTACTGACCAACAACCCCAAGTTTGTGCTTTGATGTGACTGTCAGGTCCGCTATGACCATGTTTGTCCTCTCGGTCTCTTTGGCACAACACAATCGACGTTTGGATTCTGCACGTCATTGTGTGCACTACCTTTGTGGAAATATTGATTCCATATTCGTGTCATTGTAGTTGCGTTCCACCGGATATGAGCACCATTATTGCGGAAGGATAATTTGCAAGATCAACGTGTCACAAGCTTTTGCGATCTAAAACGGATAAGTGCTGGAATTGTTGCGTAATTCAACGGGAAATATTTATTCAACTATCCAGAAACATTCATGTCTCTCATTCACATTGTACTTTCCTTCCATCCACTACATATTATGAAAATGTGTGGTTAAGCCGATGGCTTCTTCTTGGTGTTAAATTCTTAATGTCCAGGGATACATCATAATATGCAAAATATCTTACCATTGACTTTTTGAGTTCTATATGTATTTCATTAATTAATGTCCTTGAGTATCAATTAACAATTAGGAACTTGCGTGGGAAACCTCGATTTGATCCCCGGGAAAGCTCATGTTTCGGATCCCACGTTAAACTGTAGGTCCAAGTCTTATATAGCCTCGCCACTGAACGTGATCCTAAATTCAAATGCAATCCAAACCAACAACTTACAACACATTTTTATTTTTTTTCAGTCGTCTATTTCTGTATGCTTTTGTGCTATAGTTCTCAACCTTTTCTGATCAAGACAAAAAGATTAATATGAGAAAAGTTTCCCAAATAAGAGGTTAACTATGTATATATTAAAATATTTAGACTATTTCCCATATATTAAAAGAAAACATCTAATCATTTCCCAGATAGCAAAAATGACTTGCAACAAACTTGCGGCAGATTTGCAATTCAAGTCTGGCAAACTTGCAGCAGACTTGTGATGCAAGTCTGCAAGTTTGATGCAAGTTTAATGCAAACTTCCTAGTTGACGCTCTTCGAACTTGCAGCACGCCTGCAGTGCAAGTGTATGGTAAGTTTGCAAAGCAAGTTTCTGCAAGGGGTTTACTTGCACAGCAAGCCTACTGCAAGTTTCCACTTGCATTTCAAGTGCACAGCAAGTCGACAGCAAGTTAGTGCAGGTTTGACGCAAGTCTCTGCAAGGATACCACTTACACTGCAAGTCTACAGCAAGTTTGTAGTAAGTCTTCCGCAAGTCTACAGCATTTCTTCAGCAAGTGAGTGTAGTAAGTCTTCTGCAGATATATACTTGCATTGCATTGCATGCCTTTTACAAACCGAACATTTACTGTATACGAACAATCACACACTACTCTTTCTAAAAAAAATCACACAGTATATTTTTCTCAACAACTTTGTCAAACAATACACGTTTAAAATATGTATATATATATATATATATATATATATCTACATACTGGATACTTACGTAATTATCTTAATTATCCATTTGTTTTAATGCTTCACACACTTCGCACCTACTAGAAATGGCGGCCTGGCGGGGAGATTTCTAAGATCAGACTTTTGTGCCACCTGTTGGTAGAAACTAGAACTGACACAATTGCTACAAAGTTGCAGCAAGCCTCCGAGGGAAGTAAAATCTAGCAAGTGAAAATCAAATTACGACATTTGCGGGTAACTCTTTCAAAACGCCTGCAGCAGGTGTACAGTGCACGGAAAGTCTAGCAAGCTAAAATCAAATATAGTGAAAGACTTGCTGCAAATCAACATGCTATTAGGGATTCATGTAGCTAAACTATTTTACCGAGATTTTAAGGTTTCTTCACAAAAGTGAACAAAGAATATACGATAGTTGAAAATCTTCCATATAGGCTAGTAGTTTATAACTAAAATTATAAAGTTGAAAGAAAACTTTTTTTTTTTTAAATTCATTTCCTTTTTAAAATGAAGAATCATGTGTCTACATAGCTTGATAAACTTTCTTTGATATCTGATTGTCCTGTTTCAACTTTAAAGCGAATACGCGTAATGTTGAAAATTTCCACGTTATCAGAATTTGATAAATGAAAGATTGGATGCAAAGTACAAGTACAAGTGAACCTTTCTGTTTGTTTTAGCCAACCTTTCTGTTTACTGCGATCTACTTCCTTTCTGAAAATATTTATTATTTTTTAAAAAAAGAAACTAAAACCATACATTTGATTAATTCAATTAAACCCTAATATAACAGGAAATGATACTTTGAAAAAACTGATAAGTGTATTCAGTTAGTTATCAAAACTTCGGTTATCAAAAGTTAAATAACGGCATTGAGGCAATCCATTCATCACTCAGTTCAACATGCTACATGTGGCTAATCGTAGTCCATTTGAATCTTGCATATCCATCGTTGCCCTTCACTTTACATATTTATTTCAAAGTGAAAACAATCATGTTGTCTATTTAAGATGCTTTCCTTCTTTTATTCTCTGCAATTTTTCTCACATTCTGATTTTACCCTTTATTTTGAAAATCTCTGTTGAGAGCTGTATATGTAGCACAAGTATCCATATGGGTCCTATCACCAAAATAAAAGGATTCTGGTATTAATTTTCGTTTAAAATGTTTAATGACTGTTCATTTTGATTTTATACTAAAATTAGTATTATTATGTGTCATTAACTTCATCGCATATTCGTTTATACAAGCTTTTCTGAAAATTACTAACTATCTTTTACGATAGGTCCACGTCGTATTTACACAATAAAAATTGGTGTGAATAATACACACAACCTACATATATACCGAAAAATCAAATAACTATACTGTGTATACATTGTTCAGCGATGATTACTTAGTGTCCAGAAAGGTCATCCATTTGTGAAATAAACCATACTTGCTATTTTCTTTGTTGATGTCATTTGACCTTTTATTGGTTACAAATTCGCAGTTTCAAGAAGTGCCAAATGATTTTAGGTATTTCACAGAGTGGCGACTCCAAGTTGGTCGATCAGGGGTTTAGAAACTTCGTATCAATCTTGCAGTAACTCGAATTGTTTGCCAAAATGCTTTCTCTCCTGGCCAAAGACTCCAAACATCTGGACACTCCTAAGGCAAATAGATCTCGTGTGGTTAGATAGGGTAGGTGTCCAATGGAAGCCAAAATTGGTTATTTCAATATATATAACACCTAAGTATAAGATGTTTCGAAATAGTATATCTATTGATGCGCTTTCAAAACTGCGTGAATATCTTTTAATTGCTTGTGCCTTGGAGAACCAGTTTGCTGCGCCGATAACAAAAGATCCCAATGAAATCTTTCCTAAAATCGAAATTATGTTATCATGTATACATTTGATATATCACTTGCGAAAACGTCTGTCAGATTCTCTAGCCATTAATAAATGGTCCTTACAGATTTCAGTTTCATGCGATGCTCAGTATGTCAATGATTCCTTTCGCCTAACGGAAATCGAATAGTGCGAAATCACATTAGGCATTTACCAAATTGAAAACGAAAAGCCCAACATGTGAAAAGCGATGGCGGTTTCTTTCTGTTTTATAACTGTGTTTCTACTGATATTTTGAAATTTAAAATACTGTTGTGCCAGATTCAGTCTTGACGTCATGTGCTTTTCATACAGTACGATGTTGCAAAGATTGGATCAGAAGCCATTGCAGATTGGTTTTCCAGGTCCCCAAGCAGAGCGGGGTTCGTGGATGTTGCTTCCATGTTGCTTCTGTACTTAAGTATTTGACGATTGGTAGGCACACGCCATTTTCGTTTCATGTTGCTTACTGCGCTACCTTTCCATTGAGCCAAACGAAATTAGTGAAGGTAAGGAACCTGTCTCTCATTAGAATTTCAGGACCCCAAATGCTCACTTCAATTTCGTCAGTTCCATAACTCTTTATCTCATTTAGCTTTTTTTTTTTACAGTTCCAATTTTCATTAATTCCCGCCAAACACGATTAGAGTAAGGGTGCTAAAACAGCGTCGAGTTAGACGATTTGAAGTGGAAATCAGAAATGAAGCATTTATTTTTGTTCTCTTGTGCGTTCCCAATTTCTTTGAGGGGAATTACATTATTTTCATTCAGCGCAGTCACAGAAGAGTTTTTCAATTTACAGTCATTATTTCACAATTACTTCCAAGAAAATTTAGGTTTACATTTTCACTGCAACCACTTACAGCTAATTTTGAAAAAAATAAAATAAAACGTATAATTAAACTAATTGCCAACATTCAATTTTAACCACTTTTTGCTCCTTTCAAAATTAGTAGCCCTTATTTTCAGTTAACATTAGTATATCATACATAGCAGGCCGATTCATAGCATGAACCAAAAGTTTCTAGAATAAAAATTTAAAACAACAACAACAAAAAATATTAACTAACTTCAACAAAAGCTCTAAAATGTAGAAAATAATAAAAGCTCTAAAAAACAGATAAATAATAATAATAAAACCTTAAAAGCTGAAAATAATTCATTACCATTGTCTACACTAAATAAATAAATAAATCTATGCCAAGCCAAATAAATTAATGGTTCGTAAGATTACCATTCAAATTAATTTTAGGCTTATATTAGGTATCAATATATTTGACTCGGCACAGACATCAATTTTTTTATAGATTATGGTAATAAATTATTTTCAGTTTTTAAGTGCTTATTATTATTATTTTCTACTTTGGCTGCTTTTATTATTTTCCACATTTTACGCTTTTCTTGAAGTCGGTTAATTATGTCTTTCAGGTTTTATTTTCTGCTTTATTTTAATGCGTTTTTGAAGTCAGTTATTATTATTATTATTTTTGTTTTAAATCGGTGTATTTATGTTGAAGTTATGTGTGACAATACGAATATTAAAGTCGGTTTATTAACGCTTTTCACATTACACTTTTTGAGGTGTTTCAAGGTCTAACTTCAAAGACTATTCTAATCAAATTTATGGACGACCATCGGGCATGCTAGTGTGTGCTCTTTCGAACAAAGAGAATAATCAAAACAGGTGGAACTAAGTTGAAGATATGTGTGAAACTAGACATAACACACACACTATCTCTCTCTCTCTCTCTCTCTCTCTCTCTCTGTGTGTATATATATATATATACACAACATAGTTCCACCGATTTTGATGATTCTTTTTGTTTGAAAGAGTCCGTCTCCTTTAGCCTAGCTGGCATAACCGTGGGATGTAAAACTGAAAGATTTCATTTTTTTACGTGTTTTTGTCATATTCACGCATTACCTTCGCAGGTTTTATATTGGTATATCCACCCTTATTATTTTATAAACATTTGTTAGCTCTTTTGTAAAATTGTGTTAATTTGATAATCTTCAACTCTTGTTATTTTTTTTCTTTCTTTACAAGTCGCTTTCCAAATAGGCGATCCATGCGATGAAACTATTCAATGCACAGAACTGATTGAATTTTCACAATGCAAGAATTCTCAATGTGGGTGCATTGATGATTATCACCCTGCAAACGGAAAATGTTATTATAGAGCAAGTAAGTATATTAATATTTTGTTTGTAAAGGTTTTAGTGAAACTTTTACTTCATAAAATAAGTAATAATTGTTACGTTACTTGCGCGGACAGACATAGTTATACAATCTAGATGATGAAATTCGTATTGAAGTTATCGCAATCACGTATGTGTTATACTTGAAATTTATTTCACTTTACCTGAACAGTGTAGAGATACTGTGAAAATTAGAATAATGTTAGTAAGCTATTTTAAGTTGTCACAGGACGAAGATATTCAAGATAATTGGAATTAGAGATACAAAATAGCCGACATTTTGAGATGGATGTTTCCCCCTATAGAAACCGGCTCTTTTGAAAACGATCGGAAATTTTCTTCTTTTTTTTGACCTCTTAGGAATTTCTTATTCAAGTACTATACCTTTAGAGGATTCTACAGTTAGGTGCCCTCGAAAAATTCTTCCCTACTTATGATTCCTATTTTCAGTCCGCAACAGACTACCTTGATTTTTCAAACTGGCATTTCTTCAGTTGCCAGAAGTATAAGTTATGCAACGCAACATATCACAAGTGTCAAATTGATTGCCTAATCAGCTTATAAAGTACCTGAAAATTATACATTTTGTCATATGTGTTTTATGGATAGCCTAAAGTCAAACTACAGATGACAAAAATATGTATCATAAACTATGAAAAAGATACAAAAAAATTTTTTGGTATGAAATTTAGCTTACTTTCGTTCTACGTTGGGAAACAAATTGAGAGCTTCTGATATTCTATTAGAACGCAGTGTCAGTTAATTTTATAAAACTAAAGATATTAACTGTAATTTTGGGTATGATATTAGTTTAATAGTAGTAACATTATTGAGGGAAATACTTCTTTTCTTACTGTTATATTGTGTCAATAGTTTTGCAACGGAAAACTTGGGTTTTGCATTTGTAGTTATCTATCCTTCGATGTTAATGGCCACGATAAATGGTATGTACATAGATAGATCTACTTGTTCCGCATATTCTCCTTACATGAGATATATCTTATGCTTCTACAATATTACTAATTGAAGTTGTAGTTTATATATAGATTGTAAATAATAATGTTGTTCCAGGATATTACTACATTTTTGAAATACTTGTTGCCACGTGTAATACTATTAAACTTTTTACTAAACGTTTTTGTTGAACATTACTCTAATAGCCGTGCAAACAGTTCGTTGGAACTAGGAGTCCCACTGCATCCACTGATGTTCTTGTTTTCTTTCCTATGGACTTATCGATTTTCTTTGAATCTTGATTATTTTGTGTATGTGTGTATCTACTTTTCATTAAAATATAGTAATTAAACGTCTTTTCATGTTATAATGGGAAAAGGAAGAACGTACTTCAACTTTTTAATTAAATTTAAAATGTTCAAAATTTTTCAGGTTTTTTAAGGCACAGCTTCGATAAGTTCTTATTACTTATCTGTTTGTGTAATGATAATTTTTTATTTCAGCCTGTTGTTTTTGTTTCAGCAATAATGTATGTCTGTGAGTGAGGGACTATCATAAAATGAATATTATACCGTTGCACGATGTTATTTCATTCGTCACTGAGTCTGACGTGCTACTGCAGTGGAGTACAGACGTTGTCATATACTCGTCTAAAGTCCTACTGATAAAAGAATTGGTTCATGTCTATATCTTTCAAACAAACTTCAATAGCAATCCAGAACTCTTCCACCTTTTTGTTTATATTATGCAACATCTATTACAAATTGTCTTTTTGCTTGTCCATTTTAAGAATTATGATTAGATATATCATCTCCAGCATCTCTCAGATCCCGATCCAACGGCCGCCAAGTCATATGCTTTAGATAAGAGTGTCTGTCACCAGTGATAATTTCAAGGGGTGGAAAATTTTCCACCCCCAGTCACGAAATTTCCCACGCTGGACTATATATCTTATCGTGTTCAATATAGACTCCAAGCATTTTCATAATACTACTTCTCACCGTAGAGATTTAAATTACCCTCCGGATAAAAACTTCTAAAATCTGTTTGTGACATTGGCATATTTTGTGACATACAAAATTCTCGTGCGAAAATAATATCCATAGTAGATACTCACTCAAATCCAGGCTGTTAGAAAACTTTCGGTATGTATTGTAGTCATTAAAGTTGTTTTTTTCTTAAAAAATTTGAGTAAGTGCAAATCCTAAATTTAATTACCGATAGCTCCGAAACGAATGCCTGAACACCATAATATCTTATATACACACTAAGGTAACCAAAGTCTACCACCGTGCCAAGTTTCCTTAAAATCGGATGAATTTCATAAAACAAGCAGTGTCAGTGTCTTTGTGACTGATTTTTTTTTTCATAGAAAATTAATTAAGTTTTGCAGTATTTCTACTGATATTTAGCCACAGTCCACTTCAATAGTTCGTCGTTTCCAATGCACGCAGCTATTCAAACGGACAAATCAAATATTACAAACATGCTACGCTCTGTAAGTAAACGGTCAATACATGAACAAAAAGCCAGCTTTAGACTTCAGTGGCCCCGCCTAGTGTAGTAGCCTTTGGTTGTAAGTGTTCCTGGGTTCGATTGCCGGAGAGATATTCGATTGACAAAGTGTAAAAGCTTTTTCATGTCAGCCGTCATGAGTGAGGTTTCCCTGGGTTTTCGATATTCACACCAGGCAAATGTCGGGATGATACCTAACATAATGATCCTAGGCCCTTTGTTTCCTTCCCCACTCCTTCCTTACTCCTGCAATTCCCTGGATAGTGTGATAGGGGAGGTACATCATCCCTCATATATAAAGGGCTAACGTGGCAATAGATTTCGAAAGCCCAGAAATCTAATTCCTAATCCTAATTCAATGATCTCTGAAATTATTAACATTAACATCTATTGTGATCGTATGGCACAAAGAGATATATCAGCATTTCCTTTAAGAATTGAATTTTTTAGAAATCCATGTTATACGCTTTAGATTCTTAAATTGAAACAAAATAGGGATGTTACGTATGTTTAAAAAATATTAGGTATATTTGTCAGTATTTATCTTATTTTAACATATTGAAAGATAACACTATGCCATACTTAACTATAATATAATAATTAAGGGTTTTAAATGTTGTTATATGAAATAAAATGTAACTTGAATAAAACTAATTTTATGCTACATATACTTTAAATTTTTCTCTGCTTTGGCCACTTACACAAAAACATGTGTTTTTTTCTTTATTTTTAGAATTGGGTGACTTTTGTACAAGAAGTGAAGAATGTTTTATACCTTCTAATGACACGAGCATTGCAATTTGTGATAACAGTAACTGTCGATGTAAAGATGGATGGTATACGTCTGATGATGGACTAGATTGCAGAAGTAAGTTGGCATTTACGAGTAAAAGAAAATTAAATTAAATTCATGAAACTATATCAATAGTTAGTTGAATATTTTGATAACTAGATAATTAATTGATGCGTACCTATGAACCTTTAATGAAAAGGAAGGTTATAATAGTACACAGCAAATATTGAGTCGTAATAATTGATAATGTTGTCAACATTTTAAATTATGTACAGGATGTATCAGGTGGAAAGGGGAATACTGTACGAGGTTGATGTAAGCAGTGTATGAAAACGATTCATATGAACATATGCCCGAAGAGCTTGATTTCCGAAAAAGAAAAGCATTTTGGTTTTCTAAGAAATATCCTGCTACATGCACTACAATATGCACTGTAGAACATCACTTTTGACATCCCGCGTCGGATAATATATTAACTAGATGGTTCAACTCTTTGAGGCGTGACTAATCATCTTCATACTCCTTTCCTGACTAGTGCATAAGAACCGATTGGACATACGCAGTGGCCATCTTGATTACAATGTGATACGTGAGAATTGATGAATGATCTTGTGATATAAGGTGAAGGCCAACGCACAAAGGGAACATACTAACTGGATAGATGACGTTGCCACAGTTATCTAGGCGATCAAATTGCACTACACCAATATACACAGGCTTTAGTGCATGCTCAATACCATGGTCAGTGTTATGGCAACTACTTCGAACAAAGTGATGTCCCATATATGGCTCCCATGGATTATCATGTGCCTGTTTGTGAGTACATGTGTAATAAATGGCGGAGCTCTATCTTGTACATAACAATTGGGACAATCGATAAGTTTTCTTTCATATTGAACAGAATGTAGTATTGAAGAACACAGAAAGAAGTTGAAGAGCAGCAATTGGGATTTAGAAAAGGTAAGGGTGAAAGAAATGCAATTGGCCTATTAAATGTGATCGATGAATGGTTTATAGAGAAAGAAAAGAGGTATATATTGATTTATAGGAAGAGCTTTCGACCGGGTAAACTGGGAATTGTTGATAGGAGTTTTATAGAAAGTTGCGTTAGAATGGAAATAACAAAGACATAAGAAACTTATCTTATATATGATCCAAGAAGTATGTTAGAATAGGGAGGAAATGACAAAGAAGGGTCCAAGTGGAAAGTAAGTTCGACATGGATGTTGTATCTAGCCGGCGTTATTTCATATCTATATATAATAGAAGAGACAGTGAAGAAGAGCCTGCATAATGAAGATGGTATTTCGATATGAGATTCGGAAATACGGTGTGAAGATAATTTGATGCTGGATCTAGGAATTGAAACAAAAAATATTTAAATGCTACAAAACTTTACCTCATATTCATACGACATACTGGCTTCTGTAGACACTTTTACTGTTTATGACTATCATAGGCGAGAAAAGACTGAACTTCACCCACCTCCTTACAGAAAGCATCTGAACCCTTTAACATTATTTTTGAATATCATAAAATACCAAGTTTATTTTTAAAAAATGGATGAAACAAGAAATTCTTATTTTTGGTGGCAGTCACATATAGGTGCATGTGTATAATTAAGTGTGGAATGAGTAAATAATGGTTTATGTAAATAACATGAATTAGGTAACAAACATGCATACTGGAGTTCCGTCTGTTCGATTAAAATTAACTATCTTTTTGCAAAAAATTGTAATTTTATAGCATGTTTAGGTGTTAAGCATAGCGTATAATAATTTTACCTCTATATGTAATATAATTGATAATAAATAAATAGTGTAAAACGTAGAGTATTAATGTAAGTAATAATATTGATTTCCAACAAAATATATTTGTTATTTTCCTTTGCAGATAGTTCTGGAAAACAAAACTTAAGTAAATATGTCAGCGTTTTAAGTTTAGTGCTTGCCTGCATCGTTAGGAAGATGAGGAGTCTTTAAATAAGCAGTTACATCTCTTAGAAACAAACAAGTTAAAAGTGAATGTAACGTTTTATATTCTTGGTATGATTGATAAGTCAGTGTGTTTGTGTGGTTATCCACCGAATGGGTGGATACAGAAATAACGTTATTTGTAGACGAAATACATATAAAAGAAGAAATCTTTGGTAGGTTAAGAATTAATTTTAAACGAAAATGTGGCAAGTATGATTTTATACTTCTGTAGGAGAAAGTAAAGTTTATGTGGTATCATAGTTGTGAGTATTAATGTGTGGGAGATTAATACCATCATCGCTCTTTTGGCATGTATGCTAATACATACATTGAACAACACAAAGCAGTAATTACTTTTAGGAAAGCATTGAAATAACAGATGGATATTTATATTATTTGAAAATATTTAGTGCACTATAATAATTACAATCGCAAGTACATCATTTGGATTTTTGTACTATGCGCAATGACGTGGCATGTTTCCTTCGACATGTGGTGTAACATGTGCTAATTAGATATTTCTTTCTCTTTTGTTAAAAATTTGACTGATTTTAAATTCCAATTTTGACGGCCCATAAGTCGGGAAGCAAAGTCCTGCACAACCTAATACTGTATTTCATAGACATACTAACCTCAAGATTTACGACCGTCCCAAGGTTTGGTCAAGATCTGATGAGATTCATTGATCGTGTACGATAGATAGGCTATTATCTTTTCCGATTAATTTTGTAAAGAAAAATGACGAACGAAAATCGTATTCAGTATGTTGAGTGAAATCTTCACACTCGGGGATGTTCACAAGGGGTGGGTAATGTCGTAAAGTACAACAATGAAATTTTAGGTATGTCGAGGAAAGAAAGAAATACGAGTAGTTGAAACTTCTAAATTAGTTGCAGATTAAAAATATAGAAACTATGTAAAAGAAGTAAGAAAAACTTTTCTAAGCAACTCCGTTCTACAGGGAGAGTTATTGGAGGTCAAAACCAACTTTTAAAGCGATGCACATGTTTGAAGGAGACATGCCAGTATTTTTCATATATATATATATATATATATATATATATATATATATATATATATATATATATATATATATATATATATATATATTTCTGAAGATACGTAATTCTTCACCACTAGGATAATGAGCACCTTCGTCATATTAAATATTAGAATTTGTTAGTATTCTAATACTTAAATATTGTTCCTCAAAAAGAAAATCGAATATCTTTATCGTGTAATTATCCAGGTACACATACTATATGATAACGGAACACTTAAAGTGCTGCAGTCTATTTGATCCCTAAAGGCCATCAGAAACTTATTCAAAAATTAAGTTTCCAGGAGTTTTTTTTTTTTTTTACTTCATTTAGTTTAAGTTATAATAGGTTGTTCTTCCCAAGCTTTCGGTTCATCTGCAAATAGTCTACAATCTAGCGACATCTCTTGGAGTCGAGTAGGAGGCAGAGCAACTAGCGACTGTGAACTACTAGGAATTAGCGTGGCATAGAAACTAAAGCGTCTTGCGTTTATAATAAGGATTAAGAACAAATAAATATTTTCGTATAGATGTTTATGCAATCTGTAACTCTTAAATGTTGCAGGTTTTCTTATTAATGTGAATGACAGATTAAGGCGCCTTGTTATTATGATGAAGATAAGCTTAAGCTTGCCTTATAGATGCTGAAGTCACTACTAGTATCAAAATATTACTTGCTGTCACGGTAGAACACAAACTTTCGTACTGATTTAGTAATCACGAAGTCTTAGTCTTTTCTTCATATCATTACTACATTATTTTTTAAAAAATCTTAGTCCATTTCCTTGTTTAAATGTCATGGGAATGCTACCGTTGAAGTATTCAAAACACGTAATGCTACTCGTAGAGTTTCAAAAATAAACCATCACTTAGTAATATCGTCTTTAGGTACGGATAAAAATTTTGACTGCCTGTGATAAAATAACTTTTCGTTACTTATATTTATCAGTCACATTTGAATGATCATTATAGCACTGGGATTGTATATTTTGTAAACGATAAGCGTTGTTGGATGATGTTACATAAATTGTTTGTTATAATTTTTGTAAATGTGTTGAAATGAGTTTAAACAATAAAGTTTTCCTAACAAGTTTTCAACTTACTTCTTAATATAAGATAAATCATGTCTCTCTATGTTTAGAGTTTACTATTGATAATTATAAGACAAACATTATACAAATCAACATAGAATATTTAAATTTGTGAATAAAATTCACATTTTCTGTTACTGAATTTCTTGACCATATTAATTCTTGTTCAACTTGGTCGCTTTAAGAGAAAAGCCATTTTTAACAGAAGCACAAAATGGATAAGGATCCAGTTGCATTGGAATTTGTACTTCTAGAATTTATAACGAAAATTGGACCATATGTTTATGATTCTCACCTTTGACTCGCAATTGAGCGATGTGTCTATTTAACAAAAAAACATTAGAAGGTAAGTCATTAGAACATAATAAACCGTATATACGGAAAATCATACCATCTAGCGCACACGAAAAGTATTTTCAACACCAAAGACATGTTAACTAAAGTTGACGCAGGAAATTGTACACTTGAAATATATCTAACTGTAAGACATATAACAGTTTATTAAAAATTTCGTAGTATAACTATGAATTAATCAAATATCGCATTTTGCAGTATAGAATATATTTCAAAGTAAACTAACATGATAGGGTAATTTGGGGGACTGCCGACATTTCTAAGCTTGCAACCCTACTGGCTTGCGGGCGCCTCACGATCGTCACTTGTCAATAGTGCAGTGTGAGACCAGAAGTGTCTGGATGTGTGTTACGTGGTTCCGGAAATTTACGTTCTTGTGTAGCGGATATAAAAATTCAAAAAGAAGGTAAGTTGTCTGTGATTTTGTTGAATTTTACCCTGATGAATATTTAGGTTTCAGATCTAAGCTATAACATAAAACTGAAAACGAGCAGATTAGAAAGCAATGGGCTGGAAGCTTCTACGGTTCGTTGTTGAACATGTCCCGACAGTCAATCTGGAGAACTAGAGTTTCCAAATATATTTGAAAATGTTTATTTATATTAACACAATTTGGGGCGATCCGGACACTCGAACTTGGGCACTTCGACATCCGGCTAAGTTAACGTGTTACAGTGAGTGCATTTAAAATTAATGTATAATCGTGAAAGTGAGTACTAAATAAGAACATTTCCCTTCATTCCAGGTAAAAATGGCTTGGAATTACAGTAGCACCACAAACAAATGTAGTTGGTCACTGGAAAATATGAAAGCAGCGGTTGAAGCTATAAAGGAAGGCATGCCGCTTGCAACTGTGGCCAGAGCGTATGAAATTTCTTGAAATATTCTAAGGGAAACACTGACAGGATCCAATATTGAGAAACAATGACAGCAGCGTAACTTTTTCTAATGACCCAAGAAGATGAACTGGTGAAAAAGATCCGTAACTTAGATTCAGTAGGATTTGGTCTCACAGTCACGGACTTGCGTCGATTAGCATTTTAATTCGGTGAGAGAAACAATATTAGATACTGGTTCAATAACGAAACATAGCTGGCTGGTTACGATTCGGTTTATGGACTTCTAAAAAGACATCGTTCCATTAGTGTACGGAAAGCTGAAAACTTATTCGCTCGGGCTAGGGGTCTTACAAAGGAATCCTTTGAAGCGTTTTACAAAACTCTCGAAGACTGCTATAGTACATACGATTTGTGGGATGAGCCTGGACAAGGGTTTAATTATGGTGAAGCGGGGTTACAAGTAGTAGATAAACCAGAAAAAAATTTATCCGAAAAAGGGAAGAAAGGTGTGGACAGTCAGCCTAATGCAAAGAGAGGAGAGACAGTTATTGTAATGGCTTGTGCCAGTGCTTCTGGGAATTTTATTTCTCCTTTTGTAGTGACAAGGGACAAAGGAATAAACAAGAATACATGAATGGTATTCCTTCAGGAGCAGTTATCGAAATGTCAGAATCCGGGTATATGACAACTGCTGTTTTTTCACAATTTTTGGAGCATCTGGCAAGGTACAAACCTGCAGGTCAAATTGTTTTGAATCTTGATGGACATATTTTATATTGTAAGGATTTTCATGTGCTGGAAAGAACCAGTGCACTGGATATCAACCTACTGTGCTTACATCCTCATGGAACACACAAGGTGCAACCTTTAAATGTATCCTTTTTCGAACCACTAAATCATTTCTTCAATTACGAATACCGTCGGTGGTTGCGTTCAAACTCAGGTGTATCCATTATGAAAAGTGTTTTCGGAATTCTTCTTAGGAAATCATGAGTAAGGGCTGCCACAGTTGCTAATGCCGTTCATGAGTTTGAAGCATGTGGAATATTTCCCGTAGATCCCCACAAAATTCCAGAAAGTGCGTTTCTGCCTGCGTTACCTCACTACAAGGACACCATGAATAACAGTTCTGTTAGACCTAGTGCGGAAGAACCTCAGTCTGCATCACTTCGGGTAAACTTTGATTCACCTAATACTATGGTCTCCAGCGCGAGTTCAACATCAGAAAATAATAACATACCATTAGTAATCAGAACAATACAACATCACTTAAAACACAATATCTCTTTCAAGTCCTCCAAATCAAGAACCAGGTACATCATTTTAAGCATTAGCTCGAACACAACAGAAAAGTGTTCAAACTTCCAGGATGCATCGTGGTATTGTGAGAGGAGCAAGAGTTTTGACATCTTTACAGTGAACTACAAGATAAAGCATACATACACAAGAAAGCACGTGGATCTGGGACAACAGTTGTTAAGAGATGTAGGAGAAAGTTGAATCTTCCGGTCAACTGCAAAGAAAAACGAACATTTAATATTAAGAGTTTTGCTAACAAATGATCCAATGAGAATGCGAAGGATTATTGTGGAGTGTGTCATCAATTGTACTATTCCAGCTTTTGGGAAAGGTAATGGGTAGTGCACGAAATGTTGTTACTGGTTTCATGAGAGATGTGTACGAGATGGTTCTAATCCACATTTCATCTGCCACAATTGCCAGTAAACGAGCAAGCCTGTTTACAGACATTACAATAAACGCATGAACTAATGAAACCTGAGGACTGATTTTCAACTATCATTTCAATATTATCGAAACATAATCTTATAACTATATGATCTAACTAACTTCTTTAGCCTTTTATAGGTTAAGTCTCATAGGCCTACGTAGTGTGTATTTTTGTCTTATGCTGAGTTACGCAGATATGCAAAAGAATTTGAAGATACGGGACACATTGAGAAAAAAAAAAAAGAAAACAACGAAAGTTATGTAAGTTTTAACAATCTTTGTCAAACATTGATGAAACAATTGCTGCTGAAGGAAATCCATTTTTAGACGTCCAACAGGTAATAAAGCTATCAAAATATGTGTATACCTTACAGGATCCTTCAAAATCTGTTGGAGAAATAAAAGTGACTGATAAAAGCCTATAAGAATATTTCATTACTTGGTGTTTGTAAAACGAAGCAAGTCAGTTTATTTTCCTACAATGAGTAATAATTTTTCGTTTTTTGGTAGGGTAGGAGATCATATGAACAAAAGATAGATGAATAATGATTACAGTTTGTTCAGTCGGCTGCACATATCATGCCAAGTCCGTGAGGGTGATCTGCAAGACATTTTTTTCTCATGAAAATCATATTTGGGCTAATTCCCTCAGGTCAAAGATAAGGCTCCAAGTCCACAAAACTTCGGCTGGGTGAAAGAAGGCGGCTCTTGGAAGCCTTTATGGATGACCCCAACCAGAAGTTTCTAAAAGCTCAAGAGAATTGCTTAAGGGTCTTCACTAAAGCAAAATTAAACTACCGCTAGTTTTAGAGTTTTTCTGTAATATCTTCAAAACAAATAAAGATATTCGAAAAGCAGAAACGTAGTGAACTAGACAATACGATTTTGCATGTGATACTTTTACCACAATTCACCTATCCGCTTTTGGTGTCCCGCTATTTACGGAACCCGCAAAAAAATGCTAAATCTTTCTACAGTTGCAAATCGAAAGCAGATAGATGATTTGTGATAACGGCATTACATGCAAAATCTAGTTCACTACGTTTCTGCTTTTCGAGTATTTTTATTTCTTTTGAGGATATTACAGAAAAACTCTAAAATTAATGCGGTAGTTTAATTCCACTGTAGTGAAAACCCTTAAGTGTGGCTGCAAAACTTTTTCTCTTTGCTCAAAACAGTCTGTATGTTCAACAAACAGTGTTCAGCCTACACATCTTTGCTGCTGCCGAGACTCCTGTGATGAACAGCAATGTGGCTAAGAAGTGTTCTTACTTTGTGGAATAGGTCTGTGTTATCAATTTTTGGCACTTTGTTAGCATTTTGTTTTGGAATATTCAGTTTCTCAGTAGCTATTTATTATGGTTGAAGAAGTTAAGTTTATAAATGCAAAGATGTATTTATAATGTGGCTTTTTACTGCCTTATATAATATAATTTATGTGAACAATATAATATTCATTTACTAACAGTTGCAATGTAATGTAAATAATATTGATTTGAATAACAATTCACAAAAGTGGAGAAAAAATTAATATTAATTTGCCGGATTCCGAGCATGCTTGTAATTACACAACGCTAAGTTTCGTAAAGTTGACTCCCTGCATACTCCTTGTATTCTATTGTACAGATTTCTTAAATTAATTAATTTCCACTATTTCTCATCGAATTTTAACGTATTATACCTAGGTACATCAAATTAAAGCTCTTTTTATGCTCTTTCAAACGTTATGGGGTTCATGTTTTCATAAAATTGACGATTTTGGAGGAAAATTCATATGTTTTATAAAATCTTAAATATTTCTAATTTCTCGTTTTTATTATATTTGCTTATCTTTACTACTGTTATAATCGATTACGTTCGGTATTAACTTACAATTTAAAAAAAGATAATCAAAATCGCATCATTGGTTACCGAGTTAATGATCTTTTAAGAGAACATTAAAAAACTCCAATATGGCAGCATATTTCAAAATGACGGCCAGAAAATTTTGGCATCCGACCCTAAAACGAATTGAATATCAAAGTACTTTGAATCTGCCAAGTTTCATACTTGTGTCCGATTTGTCACGATCCGAGCCTTTTTTGTTGTTAAGAGACCAGACCAGTAGTACCGGAGAGAACATGTACTCCTATACAATGTTTTCCATCACAAACACAATTGGCTTTAGACTGAACCAGAGATTCTTCTTTGCGGAGGTGGGCTTTCTGCTACTAAGCTACAGTGCTCATAATTCTCTTAGTGAATATTATATTCAATAAAAGTGTTTAATTTGATAAGTTAATATACAGTCCTCGAAAAAAAATGACTACACAAGGTGATATCTTTGGACAATTTCTGAAGTTGGATCGAATTAATGTAGCAGTGTAGAGTATAGTCTTATTTCAGCAAATGTCGTTACTTACATGACTGAAAAATGAACATGTGACGTAAGCAAGACCCTCAAATTTGAAATATCACTTTAAAAAACTTTTACACTCTTCAAACGTCAATCGTGCGTGGCCATTTTGACTTACTGCCTTACATTACACGTTCATTTTACAGTACAGCGGTTTGTTTTATATTGAACCGACTTTGAATGTGCCACTTACTGAGGAAATGCCATGTTTCCACCATCGGTTGTGTTCGATCTGCAGGCCACCTCTACTGACTTGCAGGGCATCGGGGCCGCGGTGGCTCAGTGGTAGAGCGTTCACTTCTGGTGTTTGGGGTTCCGGGTTCGATCCCAGCCCCCGCCAAGTGAACTTTGTGGTGGACAAACACCGTGTGCGTGGGTTTTCTCGGGGTTCTCCCGTTTCCTCCCACTTTCTTCATTCCACCATTTCATTCATTTCTCATCATCATCATCGTCTCCTTTAGCCTAACCGGCATAACCGTGGGACGTAAAACTCAAAGATTTAATTTCATTTTTCATTTTTGCAGGGCATCGGAGTTTCCATTGCAGGAGACTTTGTTGAAACTGGGTCATGAGTATTGTATTCCACTCCCCTTTACAGGCTTTCCTTCTCAAATTCTGTTGTTCCTCATTTAGCTATCAATCTAATTTTCTCTTTCTAGTTCCTAGACGTCTTTCCAGACAAACAAATAATGTTTCAGCGACAGTCGGAATTTGGGGGTTTTGGTACTTGTTTTTAGTTGGTTGGTTGGTTGATTAAAGTTTAACGGTTCCGTTCAATACCGATGCTATGTAAGACGTACAATAGACATGCAGCTTAACTTGTTATCCGAACCAATGGGTTTCCGACATCAAAGGGACAGGTTTAGACTAATCGTAGAGACACGAGGGAGTTCCTTGCATTTGTTTTGTATTCTTCCTGACTTGGACTTTTCGAAATCCAGTTGTGTTTCACGCCAGTCAATCCCTTCACTACGTGTTAGCTATGATGTCATTAAGGAATTACCAAGAAACTCGTGTAAACATTTCGTTGAAAAGATATGTATTTTCCCTGTCTGTTACTTGTTTTGCTTTCTATGAAATGAAATGAAATGAAATTTCCAATTTAACGTCCCATAAGTGTATACTAAAGTTAAGGAAAATAGTGATGATCACAACGAATGGAATGGTGGAATGAATAAAGTGAGTAGAAACGAGAAAATTCGAGAAAACCCATACACACGGTGTTAGTTCACCAAAAAGTTCATTTAGCATGACCTGAAGTCGAACAAAGGATTTCATACACCCGAGGTGAGCGCTTTGACACTGAGCCCTTATATGTAGACCCTATTCAACTCGTATCTTCCAATAAAAATATCTTACAAATATCAAAATTCTATTTTGCGGACATGAACCCTACATAAGGATGCTTAAGTACAAAAAGTAGATAAATTACTGTATCAAATCTGTGTACACCTATATACATAATGAGAGATCTTTACATGGGCGCTGGTAATCCGCTTCCACCTGAAGTTTACTTAAGCCTACGTATTTGTATTAAAACCGTCATTGATGTCTTGTTAATCAATATCTGCCAAACCTGGCTGCTTCATCCCAATAAAGTTATACAGAAATCGGTACCATTGGATCTTCACATGAGATTGTTAGTCTGAAGCCGCCATTGACACATTCAATCAATACAATGGTTTATAAGAAAGTAAACTAAATTGCTATCCTCTGTTGCAGCTTTTATTTTAATGTCGTACGTTAAGCTATGTTGAAGACATGTGGTGTACCAATCAATCCTTCACTATGAATCTATGATAGTCTATATAGCCAATTATGAAATCGCTGTTTCGCTTTGCTAATACAGTGTATTAGATGTTCCCGTTTACTGTAGGAAAAAAATATGTTCACAGTTCATGAGTATTACCTTTACATGCTAATGATTTATCCACATTGAAAGGATCTTTCGTTTTCATTCATCTACTTAGGCTATCTCAAGTTTAAGATTTAAATTTTTTTTTTTTTTTAAATATATATTTCAGCAAGATGTCATGGTCATTACAACTACTATCATTTCATTAAAAAGCAGTAGGCCTACACCATTACTAGGTTAGCCAATTAAAATAAATGTGAGCACAAAGACGGTTCAATTTGTTTACTTGGGGACAAATTTGAAACTGAATATTTCTGCATGATATTACCACTGCTACTTCTAACATTTAGGTATAACTTATTAACTACTAACATTACCCTTACCAGTGTTTCTTTCAGACATGTCTTTTGTGGGCACTGTCCCCCGGAGCTCTGAGAGTGCACCCGGAGGAGACCAAAATAATACAATAATAAATAGAATAGGACCAGCAGTGTGCCACCCCAGCAAGTAGTATAAAAATGTACGTTCTGGGACACATTTTATCAAATTTTTAGTGATTTTTGTAACCAGATCTGGAAAGTTTTTGTAGTCTTTTTGACCCCTTTTTCAATGCCAAAAAAAGAGTATGAGGGTATACTTGTTCCCTTTTATGACCATTTTTAACCCGTATATAACATAGCAGAGATTACACAAGAAAGGCCCCTACAAGCAATGTATTTAACATAGCAGAGTTGATAAAAGAGTATGACACATTTTTTCGCCCTTATGTAACATAGCAGAAAGGCTACTAACATAACAGAGAATAATAGGGGTGTACTCGTTCTTTTTTCTGACCTCTTTTTTCAACCCTTCTTTAACATAGCAGAGCTAATAAAAGAGTATGGCTTATTTTTCAATCACTGATATAGCAGAAATTACGATTATGAACATATTTTCCAACCCCTATTTAACATAGCAGAGATTGAAGAATACGAACACAGTAAACCTCTATTTAGCGTATAAGAGTGTATTCGTTCTCTTTTCCAACCCCTATATAACATAGCAAAATTACATAAGACTATGAACACATATTCCAATCAGAGATTACACAGAGACTACGAACGCAACACTCCTATGTAACATAAAAGAGTATGGTTTATTTATCAACCCTTATATAACAACAGAGATTATACAAAAAAGGCTACAAGATTTTTTTAAACATACAGAGCTGATAAAAGAGTATGGCCTATTTCTCAACCCACATTTAGCACAGCAGAGAACACATAACAGTATGAACCAATAACAGGGGTGTACTCATTATCTTTTATGACATCTTTCATCCACCCCTATGTAACATGGCACAAAATACGTAAGACTATTAACATATTTTCCAACCTCTATTTAACATACCAGAGATTTTACTAGGTATAGTAAACTATTTATGACACATTTTTTAGGGGTGTACTCGTTCTCTTTTATGACTTATTTTACAACCTCTATGTGAGAAAAGCTATGACCTTCTTTTCAAACCCTATTATCAAAATCTACAAGCACTGTTTTTAACCCATAGAAGAAAATAGGATTATGAACACATATTCCAACCCCTAATTAACATAGCAGATATTTTAAAAGACTATGGCCTTTTTTCAACCACTATTACCAAAGCCTACAACTACTGTTTTCATCCCCTATTTAACATAGAAGCACAAACCTTCTTTTATTTTTGCAATCCTCATTTTACATACGTTTTCAAGCATGCTGAATATTAATATTATATTAGTTTATGTGGGATACGACATTTTATAACAATTTTAACCAATTTGCATAAAAATCGGTATCTAGAGGTTTTTGAACATGCTGATTACGAATATAATATTTTTTGACCTAGATCTTATATTTTATGTGGGATACGCCCTTTTATGTCAATTTTAGCCGATTTAGATGAAACTCGGTACATAGGGGTTTTCGAACATGCTAATTACGAATATGATATTCATTTTCACCTAGGACTTACAGTTTATGTGGGGTACACCCTTTTATTGAGTACAACTTTTAATGTCGAGGTCAAAGATCAAATATTTAACCGTATATATCTCGTGAACGGAATAAGATATTAAAACAGTGTTATCACATTTAGCAATAGGGCATTGAACACTATGAATTAAAAAAGAGGTCACCTCGAGGTCAAAGGTCAGATATTTAACCATACGTAACTCGTAAAACGGTACAATATATTGGAATTCTGTTTGCAGTTTTTGGTATAAGAATATCAAATATTTTATACGAAGAAAGTAGTGTTGTAAAAAAACGTTTTTTTTTCTGTGAAGTTTTTTTCAATAAAAAACATCGTTCTTTTTCATGTTTTTTTTCAAATGTCTGTTTTTTTTCTGGCAACTATTATTTATTGATTTACGTCGCAGATTATTGAAATAATCAACAGAACTTGAGTCGAAGCCCTCGTAACTTACAAATCTTTTGTTTCTTTGCACCTATATACTAGCAAAATTGTGTGATTATTCCTTTCGGCCCAAGGTCATTTTTGGCATTTTCCTACATTTCCAGTTAGTGACTTATTGCTCAAAAACCATCCATTTGATTGATATGGTTAGGGCCTTGTTTTTTAGAAAATTGATGTGGCTATCTTTTGGTGTAAGTTGCATTGCAGTGTTGCCAATGGATGGGAAATTACTGAGGGAAATGTAGGGGTAAAAATTTTTAAAAAATTCCGTAACCGAATTTCAAATTTTTTTGTATCTAGTACCACTGCTGCTATATGGGTTCAAGTCGCCTAAAAAAATCTTTGGTGTACAGTGAAATCCTGAAGTCGCTTGCTTCCATCCAAAGAGGAAAAGAAAAAATTCTGTCGTACACGTGAAATTTTGACACTTTTTACACCTCACAAGCAAAAATCAAATATGCCGGGGCTACACTTCTCTAATTAGCCTATTGAAACTTTTTATGGTGCGTTCTGTAGGGCAAAGAGGAAGCTTTCAGGTAGTGGTACGTTTGTTTCAATGTAGCCAGTAAGAGGGTAATAATAGAAAGGGAAAATGGAAATTTTCCGAATATTTCACCTAAAAGCGGGAATTAATTGTTTTGGCTGGAAACACTGCCACCAGACAGACGAAAACTATCTGAAAATAGCCCTAAGTACTCCAAAAATATATCCTACAAGTATCATGGCGATATATAACAAAGTAAGCATGAAATTTAAAAAAAATCTCATTCTACCTCAGAAATTCACCCTTTTCTTACCATTTACAGAACATGGTTTATTATAAACATCAACTGTACTTTCCCTAATTATTCTAGTGAAACTTTTTATGGTGCGCTGTGTACGATAAGGATGAGGCTGTGAGACACTGGTATGTGTGTTCGAATGTAGCCAACAAGAAGGAAATAATAGAAATAAAAAAGGGATTTTTTCCAAAATTTGTCCTAAAATCTGGAATTAAAATTTTCTGTAGTTGGCAACACTAGTATCAGTTACACACAAACTATCTTAAAATAAGCTTTGGTATCCCTCTAATATATCCTGCAAGTATAGTGACGATATCTAATAAAGTAAGCATGTCAATAAAAAATATCTCATTCTACCTTTAAAAAAATCACAGTTATCTTCCCAATTAGAGAACAAGGTCTACTGTACTTCCCCTAATTATCCTATTGAAACTTTCTATAGTGCGTTGTGTAGAGCAAAGACGAGACTTCCAGATACTGGTACGTTTGGTCCAATATAGCCAACAAGAGGGAAATAATAGAGACAAAACAGATATTTTTTCCAAAATTTCCCCCTAAAATCTGGAATTAAAATTTTCTGTAGCTGGTAACACTGCTACCAGACAGACACAAACTATCTTAAATTAAATAATGGTACACCACTAATATATACTACAAGTATTATGACGATATTTAAGGAACAAAACTTATAATTACCAAAAATATATTACTGTAAACAGAAAAGTAGGGAAAAACTAGAAAAACCAAGGGTTAGAACCTAAATATGAATTTTTCGTGCGTTCCCTAATTACCCCATTGTAACGATCTGTACTTGCGTTTGTTAAGTAAGGACAAATGTTCGATTGGCGTAAGTTGACTTGCACTCGGACGTATAGGTACGGATTTATAAACAAAAATTTCTAATTTTTTCCCCAAATTTAGGAAACTTTAATTTCCCTTATTGGCAACACTGCGCGCAGGCCCGTCCAATTGATGTCAACAGTTAGGTATCCATCCGAGGTATCTACCTGGCAAGTATAAGGAGGTCTTTCTACAACGAAGGAAACTACAGGGAAAAAAGAAGTAAAGGAAATTCGAAATTAGAAAATTCTCGAATTTTTGACTGGGGTGAAATTTGAGAAGGAAATTCGACCCCAGAAGAAAAAAAAATATGATAAACTATAGTCCAACTATATTTTGCACGAATAATATACCGATATATTAATTAGTGTCCACACAGGAGCGGATTAAACGTATGACACATCCGTGTGTGCCACTTTGGCTACCTAGGCCACCGAGTATACATTTGATAACTAACTCGTGTTGTAGTTATAGTCTCGACTAATAATAATATCATTGTTGTAAACAATAACTTTATAAGGAAAATTTTCTCTCCTTTTTACATCTTAGTTCCAACACTGTTGGTGAGAAATGCAGGGTGTTTCAAAATGAATTTTGGGGTTTTAAGTCTTCGTAGTACTTATTACATTTTACGTATAATTATAAGCAATACATCAAGTAAAAGAGCACCTCAAACAGTCTTTGCTACAAGTGTTCAATGTGAGATTCATTTGTCACACGGCACACATCTAGTCGATAGGCGAGAAAGGCCCAAAACATTTTCCGCCATATGGCACAAAACACATTCAATTTAGGGGAGTCTCGTTTCAAGTGTACCATCTCCTGAGGATTTGCTGACGGCCAGATACAAACATTATGAGTGTTCACATTAGCTCTTAGGTGAAATGTCAATTTATCACTGAAGACGACACGATCCAGAAAATCTTCATTGTTATGCAGCAATATTTCACTTGCGAAATTGGCACGTAAACCGTAGTCTGTAGGCTTTAGACCTGTAGCAACTTCAAAGGATAAGGACGTAGTTGCAAGCGTCTCCTCAATATTCTTCACACAGACCGTTGCACTGTACAGATTCAGTCTTTATTAAAACACAAAAAAACTTTGTAGTCTACGTCTTTGCTGCATGCTCTTTCTAACGGCAGACAGAAGAAACAATGCATGTACATGCGTGCGTACAAAACTGTTTGAGTTGCTCTTTCATTTGATATAATATTTATAATTGTAAGTTAATTGTAATAGATACTACAAAGTTTCAAAACCCTAATATTAATTTTGAAACACCCTGCATTACTTCACATTGTGTCATCCTATATTCATGTCTTTTATATACATGTCATCCGGGCCGGTCCTAGTCAATTTGTTTCCCCATGCAATGGCATAATTTGCCGCCTCCCCCTTTCTCCAGAAAGAACAAATCTTAAAAGTCATCATTTTAAGTATGCTACTCCAGCATGAACAACAAAGGTGAGGGTAAGTGCAGTTGCACTCAGAAAGGCTTAAATACTTACTAAAAATGCAATCCCGTTGTGTCTTTTTTTAATATTAATCTATTACGTTAATGAAAGATAAAGCAAACACACTTGCAGAGGAAAAATGGTAATCCTTTTTATAGAATTCACTATCGACCTTCAATCTCAATGTATCAGTTTGCAATTCCAGTGCAACTAGTTCTTTTATCTTTATTTCTTGATTTCTCTTCAATATCTGTTAACTTTTTTTTTTTTTTAAAAAAAAACTTGTTTCTATCTCCAATGATAAGGAACTTGTTTCTGACAAAAACAAGACTAGTTGTCATATCAAAACTGTGATAACTTACTAAATGGAACAGATATCCACTACTATTCGAGAACTGAATTCTTGCATTTGGCAACAATCAAGCAATTTGTGCTCGGATTTATTCGACCATTTGCTTTAATATTGTCCATGTGGCCTTAAACATAATTTAAACATAATGCAACCTAAACATAATTTATGAATGTAGTATTCAAATAGGTCAGCTTAGTAAATGTAACTACCATCATCATGAAGTCTGTTTCCAACAAGAAATATTTAATTTAAATAATATACTTATGACAGATTTTATCGGACCATCCAAACTTGCCGCTCCACGCAAATGCACGTGTTGTATATATGGTAGAGCCGGCTCTGCATATCATATATATCTAGTCGACAAATTATTTATATATGACATTTAGAAAAATACTATTAGGCAAATTAGTATTAGACAAGTTATTTGAATTTTATACTGTTCGTGACATTATTTTCGTACTTATTAAAGGCCTGCTTTCACGAAAAAACAAAATTTCATTTCTACTTTTATTTCTTAGTTGATATTGATGAAAACTGCTGAAACCCGAATTGTTAATAGGTATGGCATTTATGTAAATTGTAAAATATTTGTAGCGTATCAGTATCTAGCGTTTAATTTATGTTGCATTTTACGGTGATTATACCTACATAAGAATATTTAATACTTAAATAGACGTAAGATGCATTAGAAATGACTATTTGAAAAAAAAAAACGAAATTTAGAAAAAAAACGAGAGGCAATGTTTTTTTTCATAAAAAACGTACATTTCTGAAAAAATACGAACGTTTTTTTTCTATTTACAACACTAGAAGAAAGCGCAACCCTTATAAGAGAATGTCCTATTAAAATTTTTGTCTAAACCTATTTACAGATTTTGTCTACTCCTAAGAGCAGAAAAGGTGAGTGAGATGACTTGATCGGCTTTAGTCTTTTTAAGATCTTTTTTTTTTATTATAGTAGAAGTTACACAAGAAAGACTATGACCCTTTTCACGACACTTATGTAACATACGGGTCATTCCTAGAGATGTGGGTCGGGTAAATACCCAGTGGGTAGGTAAATAAAAAATGGGTATTTACCCCTTTTGAATTTACCTACCCAAAAATGGGTATTTTACGAAAGTTCAATTATTATGATGTTTTAAGAATTGTTAGCCGTACCGGTGACGATTTTCTGTATTTTGGGGTCTCTTGAGTGTGATGTCTCATTCATTCACTATAAATATACAAAATAATAACCAATTGTCCCCGTTTAGGTGCGGTGCGGGTTTGCAGGCAATTTTAACCATGGCGCACCAGCGGTACAATTTTGGACATTATATGTTATTCTATGTTAAAGCGATATCTAAAACCTATTTTTTAAAATAATTTTTCTCGAAGAACTTCATAGGTAAAGAGTCGAATGTTTTAAAATATTGAGTTGAATGTTTTGAAAGGGGGAAATGGTGGGGGTGAGTTGTTACATTTTTCAGACGAAGCCCTCATGTATATCTATACGTACTCCCATGCGCAAAAAATATTGCGCGTATACTGTAACTCACGATTTTTCGCAATTATTCCATTTTCCTTATGTTTATGGGTAAAATTCAGTTATTAGCATGTGGAGATAATAGAAAGCAATCCATCTAAGGAGATATTTCCAAAAAATATAATAAAATAATAAAAATATAAGCAAAAAACAAAATTATGTTCGGTTTTGTGTATACTGGCAATAATGTTTTAGAGGGATTTTTTGCAGTAGCACAGCACGATTGCAGAGGGAATAACTTTAGTTGAATCAAGGATCTGGAAAGTGGACTAATATATTGCATTTATTGGCTTAAATCTAGGGTGTAAATTGTCTACCAAATATAAATTAGCTTCTGTAACCAAGATGTTATACGGAAGTATAGAAACAAAGAGAAAAACTGTTGTCTAAGTTTGGAAGTGACATGCTCTATAGCCATGAGCATTTATTTGTTAAGAAAAAGACAGGCAACAAAAGGTAGTCTGTGTGGTCAAGTGGGTAGAGTGGCGGATTAGTAATTCTTATATTGTTTTGACACCAGATCGAATCCCATGCGATCCCATCCAATTTTTTCTTTAAAAAACATTGTAGAAAGTGTATAATTTTTATGTTAATAAGAACCGACACAATATAATAATGAAATAACTTTTTGTTTTTTCTGATGACGTATTTATTTAGAATTAGTGTATGCTGTTGTATAGCTTCTTTTATCATCCTCTTTTCTTGAAAAAAAATTGTCTCCAATAAAGTATGAAAAATATATATAGACAGAAACAGACATCTTAGTATCAAACGTGATTAATCGTGATGAATTAAACAAGTTTCCCGTTGTTAAAAAAGAAAACTATAGAAAATTATTGAATTTGGTCTTTAGGTTTTTAGCATGCTATATATATTCTTTATAAGACTACACTTTATAAGGGAAGATGTGCGATCATACCCACAAATTTAGCTAGTGAGTGAAAGATGTTTTCGGCACAAATATTTTACAGGTTTAGGTGCATGAAACACCAATACGCCATGGTCTCGACCTTCGTTTATTCCACATTATTATCCGACATATCATAGCAGGTAAAAAGCAGCATCAATTGGCAAGAAGAACTGCAAGTTGTGGTCTGTTTTCGATGCTCCGGACTCGATCGCCTAGCACGCCCGTCTATACCATGACTCATACGTCTATCATTCAGTGCAGGCACGTATCCAACTTTTCTTTTCGGAGGCACGAATTCTCGTAAGCATGTAATTCTAATGTTTCAAAAATATCAATAATAATAATAATAATAATAATAATAATAATAATAATAATAATAATAATAATAATAATAATAATAATAATAATAATAATAATAATAATCTATATATATAAAAGAGAACGCACAAAATCCTTTGTCCGCTCATCATGCTAATACGGCTGAACCGATTTCTTTCATTTTTGGGGGGTTATTAGGATTTGGACCCTAGATGGTTTTTATCATATCACTTTAATTTTCAATTACCAGTGTCTTGAGATAATTGACCATTCAGGTGTCCATTACGTACAAATCCTTTGTTAGTTCATCATAGGTATAAAAATAAACGTATGTATATGCAACCCGCATGACCGTGTCACTCGGCGGGTTAACATAAATGACAGGCGTTATAATGGTTTTTATCATATCACTTGAAAGCGAAAAAGTAAAAATTATCTAAGTAACAAAGTTTATTGCGTTCGGGGGTGACCGCAGCGAAGCGGGGCGGGTTAACATAAATGACAGGCGATATAATGTTAACATTTACTGCAATCTTCTATGGTTTTTATCATATCACTTGAAAGCGAAAAAGTAAAAATTATCTAAGTAACAAAGTTTATTGCGTTCCGGGGTGACCGCAGCGAAGCGGGGTGAACGCTGCTAGTAATAATAATATAATAATAATAACAATGCAACAGTTCTGTATTTCTCTTAAACGTTTCTTACTTTTCATTTATGAACCGGTCAAACTGCATTGTAACACAAACGAAATCAAAAAATATTTTCTAGAGACATGTAAGGAAAACTGTCTGCTACGTATATCACATAAAAAAATAGCAAATGGCTATGAGTGTATCGTTCTAATACAGTAATGTTATAAACAAAACGGAAACGAAATTATAATCCCATTTAAAAGTGTGCTTTAATTCCACCTGGTTTCAATGGCATTACGGTATATTCTTACAAGTAACACTCCGATGTTGATAAAATTTGGCAGGTAGATACTACACATAAAATAAACGAATACATGTTTCTTTTTTTCTGCGGAAAAACGATTTTAGGGGGCAAAAGCCCCCACCCAAAATTTTGAAAATTGACGCCCGAAAGGCAAAAACAAGTGGACCAAAGTGAACGAAATTGTGCACAGATATGGCAGACGTAAAATGAAGAAATACGTGTTTTGTATTTTCCTGGAAAAAACGGTTAGGTGGGGCACAGACTCCTCCAAACCTTTGATCATGAAATATCAAAAGTGCTAGTAACAATATGTCAGATGTGTGTAAAGGACGAAGAATTCCAACGACACTTTGTGTATATACGATACGCAAAAACTAAACGAATACCTGTTTTTTTTTTATTTTCTGGCGAAAAAATGGCTTTTGGGGGCAAAAGCCCCCATCCAAAATTTTGAATGTTGATGCCCGAAAGGCAAGAAGAAGTGAATCTAAATGAAAGAAATTGTGCCCAAATATTGTAGACGTAAAATGAGGGAATACGGGTTTTGTATTTTCCTGGAAAAAAGAAAAGAAAAACGTTTGGGTGAGACACAGACCCCTCCAAAACTTTGATCGTGAAATATCAAAAGTGCTAATAACAGTATGTCAGAAGTGCTTAAAGGACATGAAGAATTGGAACGACACATTGTGTAGGGACAATACACAAAAAACAAACGAATACGGTTTTTTTTCTGCGAAAAAATGGTTTTAGGGGGAAGAATTCCCCACCCAAAATTTTGAAATTTGAGGCCAAAAAGGCAACAAGAAGTGCACCGAATTGGATGAAATCATGCACACATATTCTAGACGTAAATTGAGGTAATTGTGTTTCGTATTTTCCTGAAAAAAAAAAAAAAACAAAAAAAAACGGTTGAGTGGGGCACGGATCTTCTTAGCTGGTTATTACGAAATATCAAAAGTGCAAATAAGTATACGTCAGAAGTTCCTAAAGAGTATGGAGAATTGCAACGAAACTTCGTATAGGGACAATTTGCAAAACAATAAATGAAATGTGTTTTAATTTGTACGGAAAAACAGTGTTGGAGCCTAGAGCCACTCCGAAAAAAAAAAAAAAAAAAAATATTACCGTAAAAGTGCAGGAAGGAGTGGACCGAAGCAAATGAAATTGTGTGTAGATATTGTATAGACTGTATGTAAAATAAGGACTTTCGTGCTTTTAAGATGTCCCTATCAATTTTGGCACATCAACAGCAAACAGGAAATTAATCGGCACGTGTTTTTGTTTATGCGGAAAATCATTGTAAGGGTTAAAGTTGCCTCGTGAAATACTATAAAATACGCTATACTGTTTGTGATTGTTGTTGATCTGCCAAATTTGAATAAATCTGATGGAGACACTTGTGAAACAGGAGAGGCTTTATTTATCATATCCAATATCTATAGACAATTTCATTGGCTTCGGTCCACTCCTTCCGACACTCAACACCACGGTCCACTCAACAGTATTTTTCTTTTCAGGAAAATACGAAACACGTATTCCCTCATCTTACCTCTACAACATTTGTGAACAATTTCATTCAGTTCGGTCGATTTCTTCTTCCCTTTCGGGCGTCAAATTTCAAAATTCTGGGTAGGACCTTTTGCCCCCTAAGACCGTTTTTTTCACAGCAAATAAAAAAAGCCGTATTTGTTTATTTTTTGCTTATTGTCCTAACACAAAGTTTTGTTCCAATTCTTCATGTAAATTTGGGCACTTCTGACATACTGTTATTAGCACTTTTGTTATTTCATGATCAAAGGTTTGGAGGAGTCTGTGCCCCACCTAACCGTTTTTTCCAGGAAAATCCGAAACCCGTATTCCCTCATTTTTCGTCTAAAATATCTATGCACAATTTCATTCACTTCGGTTCACTTTTTCTTACCTTTCAGGTGTCAACTTTCAAAATTTTGGGTGGGGGCTTTTTCCCCTAGAACCGTTTTCCCGCAGAAAATAATCAAAAACCGTATTCGTTTATTTTTTGCGTATTGTTCATACACAAAGTGTCGTTGCAATTCTTCATGTCCTTTACACACATCTTACATGTTACTAGCACTTTTGATATTTCATGATCAAAGGTTTGGAGGTGTCTGTGCCCCACCTAACCGTTTTTTCCAGGAAAATACAAAATACATATTCCCTAATTTTACGTCTGCAATATCTGTGCACAATTTCGTTCACTTTGGTCCACTTGTTTTTGCCTTTCGGGCGTCAACTTTCAAAATTTTGGGTGAGGGCTTTTGCCCCCTAAAACCGCTTTTCCACAAAAAATAAAAAAGCACTTATTTGTTTACTTTATGTGTAGTATCTACCTGCCAAATTTTATCAAAATCGGAGTGTTACACTAAGGAAGTGTTACTTGTTAGAATTATAACAACAACGCATTGCCCACAGTTTGAACACTGACTCAAAGTAATCTGACATAAAAAAAACTCAAAAGGTAAAAAGTAGGTTTATTAAAAAGTGTTTGAGGTTTGGAAAGGGACAGCTTCCAGGACCTCACGCTGGATACGTCCCTGAGTCAATGCATTATATTTGTTTCTTACAAAACATGATTATTAGATGAGTAATATGTAAAATTATATCATAGTTTGACTTTTAATAGGTCTTTCCTTAACACACCCATATTATCCGGCATTCTGCCTGTCTGTTTTATGTCGGATAAACGAAACTCTACTGTATTTCCAAAGATAGCATATACACAGGGGCTAGCGGTCTGCACGGGCCGGAATTTTTAGAACGGACCCTGCCCGTCCCCTTTAATTTATAATCTATAGACATTAGCGGATTAAGGGCGGAGCCAATGGAGCCCAGGCTTCGGGACCCCAAGCTCAGGGGGCACTTTAAAATCCCTCTGTTTAACAGTAAAATATAGTAATCAACTTATATTATAGGCTCCAGACCGATGCTAATTTTTTTCCGCTCGTTACGCTCGCGGTATCGCTAGATTTAAGTCTTTCCATCAGCAGCATTTAACTGTTAATAATGAATGCAATTATTTAATTGTTAATAATGGATTTAACTAAACTAATTATTGTAAACTTGGAGCACATTCAAATATTACAGCATAGTTCTCGGTAGTTCCATAAACCTATGAGGCTGTGGAAGGCAGCAAAGAAAATTTATGCACTGGAACTATTCTTAACATAGGGCCCCCTTAAAATAGTCGGCTCTAGGTCCCCAAAAGCCTTAATCCGCCCATGTCTATAAGCAATATTTCACGAAAAGCATGTATTTTTTAACAAATGTGTTTGTCATCAAGTTTTCATAAAGTAGTCCCTTTCTCCTTTAAGCAATTTCAGAGGCCACGGTGTTTCAGTGGTATAGCGTTCTCCTCTTGTGCATGGAGTCCTTGGTTCGATCTATGCTCGCGACAAGTGAACCTTGTGCTGGACACTTTGTGCGTGAGTTTTCTCGGGGTTCTCCCGTTTTATCCCACTTTCTTCATTCGACCATTTCATTCATTTCTTATCATCACTGTCTCCTTTAGCCTAGTGTGCGTGGGTTTTCTCGGGGTTCTCCCGTTTCCTCCCACTTTCTTCATTCCGCCATTTCATTCATTACTCATCTTCACCGTCTCCTTTAGCCTAACCGGCATAACCGTGGGACGTAAAACCCAAAGATTTTTTTCCTTTAGCCTAGCCGGCATAACGTGGGACGTGAAACTTAAAGGTTTCATTTCAAATCATTTCAATCAAAAAACAGTTGTAGGAAGTATGTAATTTCGAATAAAACAAACTACTATATACAATTCTGAGTATATTATTCTTTTATGAAATTCTCGCGAACCTTATTTCTAAATCGAAGGGTAAGAAGACTAAATTCACTCTCTTATTGTTATAGATCCATTTCAATTGAAGCAGTTGGAATAGTTGGAAAAAATTAAAAAGCCATACCCTATATTCCAGTGTGGCACAATTGGTATAACGCGGCACACTGGTGTGTCTAGCAAAGTGAACAGTGTGACGCAAACTGTTTCCTATTATTTGCAAGAATATTTGTCGAGTTTCTGTTATTTATTATTATTATTATTATTATTATTATTATTATTATTATTATTATTATTATTATTATTATTATTATTATTATCAACGATTCTTCCATGGACAGCTCTCTGTATACGGTTAAGCAACCACAAGTATCACATTGAGGGATAATGCAAAAGTCTATTTGCTTGTATATTCTATCGGGAATAACTGCATCCGTCTAGAAAGCTAGGACTAACAACAAAGGGATCCGATGTTCTGACCGCACACCGCCCCAAATCGTGAGTTCTCTTCTACGCCTTAGCACAATAAGGGCTGTTGCGTTAAGGGAGAGAGAGAAACAACAATTCCATTGCAGTTATATGCTTATTAAATGTTAACTTATGTTTATAAATTATGTAAATGATCGTATCGTTTTCTGTTTATTATTATTATTATTATTATTATTATTATTATTATTATTATTATTATTATTATTATTATTATTTGGTCTAGGAATTAATTCGTGCGGGTGGACAAGAGATGGCGCAACGAACGGAGCGTCCCACAGTTCCGTGTATCCACACATGTGTTGCAAACCCCTGTCATCGCGTATCGTTCGTAGTATAGGGCAGTGGATTAAAGCGTCAACAACACCAGTTTGTAGTTAAGTGAACATGGCGCAATTTGTGCCTGATAAAGTGTTTTTGCGGGGTGTCCTGCTGCATTACTTTAACATGCAGAAAAGTGCGACTGAAAGTCATCGTATTTTGGTGGAAGTGTATGGTGACCATGCTCTAGCTGAGCGAACGTGTCAGAAGTGGTTTGCACGGTTTAAAAGTGGTGATTTCGGCTTGGCAGACCAAGAGCGAGCTGGACAGCCAAAAAAATTTCAAGACGAAGAATTGACAGCATTGCTCGAGCAGGATTCGTGTCAAACGCAGGAACAACTTGCAGCAGCATTAGGCGTTGATCAAACAACAGTCTCCAAACGCTTGAAAGCCATGGGAATGATTCAAAAGATGTCACATTGGGTTCCACATGAATTGAAAGACAGAGACGTTGAAAGACGAAAAACCATTTGCGAATTGCTGCTTCAACGACAGAGCAGAAAGGGGTTTCTGCATCGAATTATTACGGGTGATGAGAAGTGGATCCATTACGAGAACCCTAAACGAAAAAAGGCCTGGGTGAAACCAGGTGAACCAGGTCCATCACAACCAAAACGAGATATTCACTGTGCAAAGGTTATGCTGTGCATATGGTGGGATATGAAAGGTGTGGTGTACTATGAGCTGCTGCAACCGGGTGAAACTATGAATGGAGAACGTTATCGACGACAATTAATGCGTTTGAATCAAGCTCTGGCCAGAACACGACCAGAATGGGAGAACAGACATGATAAACGTATTGTTCAACATGATAACGCTCGCCCACATGTCGCAAAACCGGTCAAAACCTATTTAGAAAATGTCGGATGGGAAGTTTTACCCTACCCGCCGTATTCACCAGACGTTGCTCCTTCGGACTACTACTTGTTCGATTGCATGAACAACGATTTGATTGGACAGCGGTTTACTTCTTCAGAAGATATCGAAACATGGGTCTCTGACTGGATCGCTTCCAAGGATGAGGACTTCTTTCGCCACGGAATCCGTACATTGCCTGACAGATGGGCGAAAGTGGTGGCTAGCGATGGACAATATTTTTCTTAAGGTATTTATGTATTTTGTGTTTGTACTACAGCTTCAATGTGTGCGTACCAACCGCACGAATTAATTCCTAGTCCAATTATTATTATTATTATTATTATTATTATTATTATTATTATTATTATTATTATTATTATTATTATTATTATTATTATTATACATTTCTTAATAGGTTGATTGCCACGTGTATGGAATTCCATACACACGGCTCTCCTGTGCAGCAGAACGTGATGATTTTCCATACGCAAACAATGTAGATATTCCAAGTTTTTGTGTTCGTTTTATAGGTGTGTATGTAATTAGATACATATGGCGTAGAAATCAAAATTTAATATCCATGCCACGTATATGCAAAACCATACACAAAGAAATTTATGAACAAAGACATTGAGTTTCAGTTTATCGTCTCGTTCAGCAACGAAGCTATATGAAACTTCGGCCTACTGATTAACGTGGACTCTAAACCACGTGAGCTCTCGCCGGGAATCGAAGCCGTGTCTTCCACGCCAAAGGCGCATACGCTAACCGCATATCCACTAAGGAGCTCATGAACAGAGACATTTATGGGCTAAAACAAAGGCGAAAACAAAGATGTGTAATGTGATTTTGACTTTATCGTCCCTTTCAGCAGCGAGGCTATATGAGACGTGGACCTACTGATTAAAGTGGAATCTGAACCACCTGAGCTCCCGCCGGCCGAAAACAAAGAATGTTCATTTCAATGCAAACCTATGTAGGCCTACGGACTTCAATATTCGCCCTCAAACGAAAGTGAAGACTATCCATGATTCGCAGTATTAAACTCTCTCTCACCTCTGTATTCTCCTAACATGTCTCACAGCGATTACAACATTTTTTGGAGTCTCAATCACTTCTTATGTTAGTAGGATAGCTTTACCTAGAGGCCACTGATTAACCTGGCATTGTATTTTTCACTTTTTTACCTTCGGAATTGACAATCATCGTTTGGACATTTCAGTCGCACCTACCTAATATTAACAATGTTTCTACGATAATTTCGTAACATTGTATTATTTCTTTGTTGATTAGCTTGGTCAGACTTATTTAAACACTTTTTTTCTTTGCACCGACGTGTAACATCTCTTGGACGAAAATACACTAGCTCTCACTGGAAATCAAATCCAGAACCAATGCACTTGAACCATTTGACCACAACAAGGCACATTTAAAAAGAGGTTTCGATTTTGTTCGGAAAATTGTGATTAGGTGTAACATTAAAAATACATTTAAGAAAGGGTACGGAGCAAACGCACTGTACTTTCTCGCTTGAATTTCTTACACTGACTCGTGTTAGGCTGCAACTATTATTGAAACATTTATTTGGGAAACTGCGAATAAAATAATATTTTGGAAAACTTTGCTAGAAGAAACTTCAGGCCCAAACGTAAAGTACCCATTGGTCATATTTTGGTTAGAAATAACTTGATCCATATATTAGAATTATTAAGGATATAATTGTATGCGAACTATAAGCAAAAGCGTCTGAGTAATTTCTGAGAAAATCATGATAAAAGTCACCCCAAGAATAAATTATCCATTGTGGATCTTTTCAGGACAAACAAGCTATGCTATATTGTTAGTGTTTTCATAAAACATTTATTTATGAAATACGAACACAATCGCCTGAGTCGTTCTTGAGAAAATCGCAGGGTAAAACTTACTGTCAAAAGTATTATACCACTTCTAGATTTTCCGGATGAGGGAATTATACCATATAGCTAGGTTATTTATGTAACATGTATTTATAAAATATGAACAACAAACATCTCCTGAGTTGTTTTTAGGAAGGTCATCGGGAAAAGCTTACCCCCAAAGGTAAACTCTTCTATCTGTAATTTTGACAGTATATCGAATAATTTTTAAGCAAATCGTCGGGAAAAATTTCACTGTCAAAGTAAACTCTCTCTTTTGGATTTTCTTTTCGGAACAAGCGAGTTATGCATATTGTAAGAGTGTTACAGACAATATTTTTACTGAAATTAGAAGAAATTTGTCTAAGTTATTATTGAGAAAATTGTCAAAAAAAAAATTCAACCCTTGAGAAAACCACTTCTTCTGTATGTTAACGGAATAAACGATTTATGCTGTATCTTAGTTTATTAATGAAACATTTCTTTACGAAATATGAACAAAATTGCCTGAGGCATTAATGGGAAAACCATCGGGGAAAAGCTCACCCTAAGAGTAAACTACTCCTTCGAACGAGTTGTCATATTGTTAGGTTATTAATAATACGTTTATTTATGAAATGTGGTTGAGAAAATTGTGGAAAAAGAACGCATACCATACAGTAAATTACACCATATACATTTTCTCAGAAAAAATATTCATATACGGTGGATATTTGTTAATAAAATATATATTTATAAAAAGTAAATAAAATCGTCACAGCTTTTTTTTCTTGAGAAAATTGAATTATTTTAAATTTTAATCCTTCAGTAAATTACCCTTACTTTTAGGTGTCGAAGGATATAAAATTCGAAAGATAGTATGTTATTAAAACGTTATGTCTAGAATTCGGTCCAGATACGTTGAACAGTATGGCCTCTATTTGAGTGCATGTAAAAGCGTGACGAACCGAGAGACGATTAGATGGACAGACATCGAAAAATAATTTTTTCGATATGTAGGAGCATTGTAGCTTGAATTCATTGAAATCTGGTATTCGGTTTTTATAACTATCACCACACTTTCTTCTTTCGTCGCTCGACTGTGAAAACGAATAGGCCTATACCGACACGTAAGGTGATAATTTGTAATCCCAAAAATTTAATTTGTTATGTTTAATGTGTTGTCACGCTAGAAAAAAAAAGCTTATGCATGTTACATCATTTTATTATCAGTTTTTCACGCTACTGTATAATTCGGTATGATTATAATTAATATCCATGGCATCTTTTGGAAGCATTCGTGTTCCTCACAAATAGAGCTGTTAATTTAGTTTTGTTTAAAGAAAGCATCCTTTATTTCCTCACACAGACTTATGATTGCATTTGTTGCACTTATGGATATGAAACAAAAGGAGAGAGAGAGAGAGTCAATACTCTAAAAAGAAACACACACACTGAAACACTAGAACAGTAATTTAACATCAGCTTTTTTTTCTTCATGACAACGAGCTATCGCTGTGACTGTGTTCGCCACGCTGTGTGTAAGGCAGCAGGTCGCGCATGTTTTGTTTTTTTTACTGTTCCTGACTCACAGACACTCGCAGTGAGTTGAAGTTACCTCTGCTGACGGAGAGGGAATGATTAAGCATATCATACCATAAACTGAAAACAATCGCTGTTAGTAATAATACACTAATTCTAAATAAATACGTCATCAGAAAAAAACAAAAAGTTATTTCATTATTATATTGTGTCGGTTCTTATTAACATAAAAATTATACACTTTCTACAATGTTTTTTAAAGAAAAAATTGGATGGGATCGCATGGGATTCGATCTGGTGTCAAAACAATATAAGAATTACTAATCCGCCACTCTACCCACTTGACCACACAGACTACCTTTTGTTGCCTGTCTTTTTCTTAACAAATAAATGCTCATGGCTATAGAGCATGTCACTTCCAAACTTAGACAACAGTTTTTCTCTTTGTTTCTATACTTCCGTATAACATCTTGGTTACAGAAGCTAATTTATATTTGGTAGACAATTTACACCCTAGATTTAAGCCAATAAATGCAATATATTAGTCCACTTTCCAGATCCTTGATTCAACTAAAGTTATTCCCTCTGCAATCGTGCTGTGCTACTGCAAAAAATCCCTCTAAAACATTATTGCCAGTATACACAAAACCGAACATAATTTTGTTTTTTGCTTATATTTTTATTATTTTATTATATTTTTTGGAAATATCTCCTTAGATGGATTGCTTTCTATTATCTCCACATGCTAATAACTGAATTTTACCCATAAACATAAGGAAAATGGAATAATTGCGAAAAATCGTGAGTTACAGTATACGCGCAATATTTTTTGCGCATGGGAGTACATCAAAGTTTGATCAACGTTGATCAAGCTAATCTTGAGAAATAATTCACACCACATTTTACGTCATCGTTCACGAACAAATCAGATGGAGAATCAGAATCAGAGTTGAAACTTGGGGAATTAATATCTCCTCTTGGTACCTACATTACCACAGACTTCTCGTCTCAAGATTGACCTGGGGCTATTTTACTATAGGTCTACTTATCCATCTATGCCCTTTCTTCACCAAGGTATGAACGGCTTTTAAACTTGGATTAGTTTTACACCAAGACTTAAAAAAATAACAAATCGTAGTATGACTTCAAGCCTTAGGTTGTGCAAACATAGAAATAGTACATAAACCCCCTGTGTTGAATGTTTGGGAGACAGTCCCAGTTTTAAATGTAAAGTCTGCAAAACGCCATCAATTTTCAAGAACCCCATCAGTTATTGTGTATTTTCCTGAAACGTGAAATTTTGAAATTTTAAAACTCTCAGAAATGTTTCACAGAAAACAACTCAGACACCTGGCACATAAATAAAAGATAAACGAAAGCTGGATCATGTATCTAAAGCATTACATATCAGAGGCTATAACTAGTTGAATAAAGACAACCAAAATTATCAAAATCTTTCCGAGTCGAATATTATGGACTTCAAGTTAATCATGAAAAAAGTGTGCCCTATGTCTACTAGTTTCGAACTTAAAAGGACATTTTAGAGTAGTTTTGTGATGAAAGGAGAAAATGAGTTCGATATATTTGATGTAGTCGCACTTACATGTATTATATGAAAATATGCTGAAGTAAAAAACATTTCATCAATTTCCATCAAATGTACAGGTTTTCCTTAACTTTTTATTGCTTCTTAGGATCAACGTTACTATTTAGGATTTTTGATAGAATCTTAATATTGACGTTTCTTAAAACAAATACCGACGTATAGAAGGGTAACTAAGTCTTACAGGAAGTGCTGAACGAAAGCCTTGCCAACGCGATCACATTAGTGGGTGTCCCCTGTCACTTCTTGGTCACTCTTTGTGGATTGAATTTTTTAAAGAAAATTCGTCCTTCGTATGCTCCCCATCAAGGTATCGCCTGGTTACAAGTTACTCAGTACAGTGAAATGCAAGGGGAAGTTTAAATGGAATTCTCCAAATCTACATTTACAGTGTGACGGTTGGAGTAACTTGAGAAATGAATTTATCATTTATTTCGTCATTTCAAAGTCTGGACCTGTTTTTGTTGGTTTCGCGTTGTCAAAAGATGCAAATTACTTGTCTGAAGAGATCATGAATGTTGTGTAAACAATAAAACCCTGAAAAAATTTTAGTAATCATAGGAGACAAAGCGTATAACATGAGAGCAGCTTTTATATTAGTAAAACAGAAGTATTGTAATATAGTATCTTTGGGTTGTCTTGCTTGCTTTGTTCTGACATCCTCGGATGTCCATCGGTAAAGACATTACTGGGAAGCGTAACTGATGTTGTTAATACAAACATAGACATCACTTGCAAGCACTATTTACACAAATATAAAAGGAAAAAAGGATTACAATTTCGTTAAAGTTGCTTGGAAAAACAAAATGAGGAAGCCATTTATACTGCCTCCAAAGTTTGCTTGTCAATAACACTAGGCTTCAGACGCTCGCTGTGAATGAGGAATTGTCATTACCTTCAGAAATCAAGAGATGAGAAAAATGGAGAAAGCAATTTCATCAAACGCGAACCTAAGGAAGAACTTAATTTTCGTGTCATTAATACCAGGAGCTTCTGACAGAATACTAAATAATAGTGTATGGTTAGTTTGGTGACAACTGACTTCACTTTCTTTGGTCATCGTCATGTTTGGTCATACATTTTATATTTTCATGTTGGTTTGGTCCACCATCGAATTCTATACTGTGCAACTGATTGGACGCCTCAGGGGCACACTAAGGTAAGAATTTACGGGGTAGATCGACAATTATTTTCTGCCAAGGATAATAGAAGGAAATCTAGTGTAAGTAGAAAGAAAAATAATGAAAAGTAGCTAGGAAATCCGTATTGTGTTACTTAATAAATATCAAATTCATTCTTTAATTGTTAGAAAAAAATATTAATTTAGTGGTTATTTAATGCTCCTGTTGCAGGTGATACAAATGACCATCATATTTTTCATTGACAACGATAAAATTCATTTATTGGTAATTGAAACATAAAATACCCACTAAAATACCCATTTTGGGTAAATACCCGGGTATTTACCCGCTGAAATAAATACCCAGGTATTTTACATCCCTAGTCATTCCATGTCAAATCACCTAGAGCACTGTGTTTCAATGTCTCCGATTCTCTTCAAATTTTTTCATACATAAATACCAATTAAATTATGCTAAATTATTTTTTTTCGATTTGTTTGGATGAGAAATATGCCGGGGAGAAATTTTTGAAAAATGTGAATTTTGCTTCAATTTCACTTTCCGGCACTCAGCATCATGGAACAAAATTATCATAACTTCTGTACTTTTGAAGTTATTGGACTCTTCCAAGTATCAAATGAAAGCTAAATTTTTGCTCTTTCAGTAGATCTTAAGGAACCTTGCAAAAAGTTACATTGTCAAACATTAATGGGCATACAAAGCAAATCTTAGGGTTTTTGACAAATTGTGCCGTTGCTCAAAAGTTACAACTATGAAACTTTTGAAACCTTTTTTTGTACATTCATCGTAACACGTGGATGGTACGGTTAAAAAATAGAATGTGTTTTTTGTATTTTTGTAAATATTTTTTATGTACGGAAATGTACAGTTTTAAGTTTTGTTACAAATTGTGTCATTGCTCGTAATTTACAACTATGAAACTTTTCAAACTTTTTTTAAATAGGATCATCTTAGCACATACATGATATGGTTAAAAATAAAGGAGTGCTTTTGGTATTTTTGTAATTTTTTTGGTATTTTACATGTGTGGAAATATACAGTTTTTTTTACAAATTGTGTCATTGCTCGTAAGTTACAACTATAAAACTTTGGAAACTTTTTAAATAGAAGCATCTTATCACATACATGATATGGTTAAAAATAAAAAGGATGTTTTCGGTGTTTTTGTAATAATAATAATAATAATAATAATAATAATAATTCTTATTTGGTATTTTACATGTACGGAAATATACAGTTTTAAGTTTTGTTACAAATTGTGTCATTGCTCGTAAATTACAGCTGGGAAACTCTTGAGACCTTTTTTATAGGATCATTTTAGCACTTACATGGTACGGTTAAAAGAGTGCTTTTGATATTTTTGTAATTATCATTTTTGTACGTCAGAGTGCAATTCATGAATCGCTCTGGGCCTTCTATATTCTACTGGCCAGAAAATGAAGACTTTTGTTGGATACCTTTTGAAAATATCATGCGGGAAGTTCTTGTTCCATCTCTTACAAGCAAATCAGCCCGGACTTACGCAACTTGAAGCAAAATTAAAGGGAGACATCATATCATCAATGAAAAGAATGAGCTGTAAAATATAGGACACAACATTTTGTATGTAAATCTATGTAATTCTAAGTAACATTACTGGTATGTATGTTTATTGTTTTCATCTATGTACATTAGTCTATTATTTCTTATTTCTGTTGATAGGGTTTGTAATAATCACTCAATCTCTTACATTGCTAGGCCTATATTTTCCATTCACAAAAGCGCAAGATTATTACAAAAAGGTATCCCTTTTTGTTATTTAATCATATTTAGTAAATACAAACTAATCCTATAAAAAGTTATAAATGTTTGACAGTTGTAAGCGATGGTACAATTGGGAAAAAAGTTGAAAGTCATAGTTAAATTACAAAAAATATATTATGGTAATACCAAAACTATACATTACACCAGTTCTATTTTTAAGCATAAATAATATTTAGTAAGATGATTATTTGAAAAAGTTTTAAAATTTGACAGTTGTCACTTCAGAGTAGGAATGGCCAAAATTTTTCAAAATCATAAATTTCACTTTCCGGAATTTTTCCGAATTCCACATTTTTCCGAATTCCACATTTTTCCGAAATCGGAATTTTTCCGATTTTACTTTCCGCAATTCGGAAAGTAAAAATTCCGGAATTGGCCATCGCTACTTCAGAGGAAAGGCATAATCTGTTAACAGTAAATCTGTATATTTCTGTACATTTAAAAGACAAATAATAATAATAATTGCAAAATACCAAAAGCACCCTTTTTATTTTAACCATATCATGTATGTGATAAAATGATTCTATAAAATAAGCTTCAAGAGTGTTATAGTTTTAACTTATGAGCAATGACACAATTTGTAACAAAAGTTAAACTGTATATTTCCGTACACGTAAAGTAAAAAATACAAAAATACCAAAAACATCCTTTCTATTTTTTAACCATATCATTTATATGCTAAGATAAATGTATTTAAAAAAAATCGAAAGTTTTATAGTTGTAACTTACTGTATATTTCCATACATATAAACTACCAAAAAAAATAATTACAAAAACACCAAAAGCACTCTTCTTATTTTTTAACCATATCATGTATGTGCTAAGATGATTCTATATAAAAAGTTTCAAAAGTTTCATAGTTATAACTTACGAGCAATGACACAATTTGTAACAAAACTTAATACTGTACATTTCCGTACATAAAAAACAATATTTACAAAAATACAAAAAAACTCTCTTTATTTTTTAACCATACCATGTACGTGTTAAGATGAATGTACAAAAAACTTTCGAAAGTTTCATAGTTGTAACTTTTGAGCAACGGCACAATTTGTCAAAAACCCTAAGATTTGCTTTGTATGTCAATTAATGTTTAACAGTGTAAATTTTTGCAAGGTTTCTTAAGATCTACTGAAAGAGCAAAAATTTAGCTTTCATTTGATACCTGGAAGAGCCCAATAATTTCAAAAATAAGGAAGTTATGGTAATTTTGTTCCATGATGCTGAGTGCCGGAAAGTGAAATTGAAGCAAAATTCACATTTTTCAAAAATTTCTTCCCGGCCCATTTCTCATCCAAAAGAATCGGTAAAAATTAATTTAGCATAATTTCATTGTTATTAACGTATGAAAATTTTTTGAGGAGAATCTGAGACATTGAAACGCGGTCATGTTTTAAAGTTAGGTGATTTGACATGGAATGACCCATACCAAAAATTATATAACCAATTTAAAAGACTGGGCGGCGCAAATCTGTCTTCAACATTGGGGGACAGGTGTTTCAAAACAACACCGACAAGGTTTAGGAGATAATTCCTTATACCAATATAAGACAAAAAGTACAGACCAACCTGGGTGCACAAATGTTTCCGTTCGGAACTATAGACTGCACAAAATATGAAAAAATGAACTTTAAAGGAACAAAAAATGAATATTATGGGACCTACCATAGTCGGGTCAAGATTTCACTTGGAAACTAGTACACTCTGTAAAGAAAAAATAGCGACACCTCAATTCTCAAGGTAACTTACACAGAAAAACATAGTTGCAGCCGGCTAGAAGAGGAGTAGAAGGAAATTATGAGTGTGATAGTTCATTTGCATTATCTGTGACGCCTATGGTGTACAACGGCGCTTACTAATTATTTATGTAGCAGTAATATTCCCTCCAGATGGCACCTGAGAGTGTCTCGTAAGTTATTGTAGTGAGAATTCTGCATTGCATTTGTGATGTGTAGACCCAGGTAATTAGCATTTTGTGATTGTTCTCTGCTTTGTCATTGTTTGGACAGTGTCAAGTGGCAATTTTGATGTTGTGGAGCGTGGTTTTTGTATGAAATTGTTGCTACATATGAATTGTGGGAGCAAGTATGATGGGTAAGAAATGTGACTTGTCGCCACGTGAACAAGACAATTCTTGCTTTGCACAGCTAAGTTACATCTCTAAGGGTGATGGCTGGAATACTCAAAATCCACCATTCGACGACAGAAACAGTAATTCACAAGCAAAAAAGTATAAGAAATCATCCCTTCGTCAACAGTGTGATAGAAAAAAAGAAAGAATCATCCAGAGCAGATCGTCAAATAAAATCAATAGGACTGCAGATTTAAGGAATGACTTCTCGAAAAATCGTTTCTATAATTTGAGATGATCTTGGAAATGTAGTTACTCGTACGACTGTATTGTCTTAACTGTATGAAGTGGATATTACGAAGAAAAATACCTCCTGGAAAGTCGAAACTGACAAAAATACAGAAGACGTCAACACGTTGGTTTGTGAGGCGATATGGTACTTGAACTTATAACAACTGGAAGCATGTTGTTTTCTCCTTTGGAAAAAGTTTAGAATAGTGGGAAACGATAGTGGTGTGAAGTTGTGGATACGAATGTTACCTTATACTTGGTATAATGTAACATGGCCCGGAAGTTTTGGGCAACCAGTGTATATATAGGAATTTTATATTTATTGAATTTTTCAAAATATATAATTAGTCGTTGACTCAATTTTAGGTAGATCGCAAAATTTGCGTTAAGTTATTTGAAATGATAATTTTAGTGTATTTAGTTGAAAATATATGGTTAAATATATCTACATTGGACATAGTTTATGAAATAAGGTCATATCTGGTCGTTTTGAATCCTTTCCAGTCTATTTTCATGGATATTTTTTTCTTAGGGGATCCTCAAAAGAAATCAAAAATTTTTATTTCAAAATCTTCTCTGAAATTTCACATTTGTAAAGTCAGTCATAGTAGCTTCTTGAAGCATCCCTTTGTTTAATCTAAATTATCTGTGATTGGATCTTCCGCAATCACAGTTGTGGTTGAGATTCTCGGCTTTCTTTGATCTCGGGAGATAAACCTATCATCATATAGTTACGTCACAATGATCCTCCAATTAGGGATCTTCTTCCCATTGTCATTGTCTTTCATCGGAAGCAACGTTAAGAGGTGGACGTAAGATAATCTTCGTCGCCATAAAACGTGGAAAACCAGAAATTTTAAAATAACTACCTAATAGTTGAAGCTTTCCATATCTGTGGACATAATATGAAGGTTGCTGTGCTCAATGGACTGTAAAGTTGTGAAAGTGAATACAAACTAATGCGTCAGAGCGCGTGGGACTGACGCCAGCCATTTGGGTTAAGCCTTGTGGTCTTGGATCGAACGCGACGGCCAGCAAATGCATTTTATTTTTTGTAATCGCCATACACTGAAACTCATGAGTGGGGGAAAGAAAATATCCCCTCATTGAACGAGCGGTTCCTGTCACCTTCTTGAGTCTACATACTATGCAAGCTGGTAGGGGAAAACGAATCGTCGAAGTTAGCACAGTAATCAAACATCACTTCACCACAATAATACATATTCAATCCGAAAAATGTTAACATTTTTCGGATTGAATATGTATTATTGTGGTGAAGTGATGTTTGAATTAATGTGCTAACTTCGCGTCGTTTTCCCTAAGTTGCATAGTATGTAGACTCAAGAGGTGACAGGAACCGCTCGTTCAATGGGGGGATATTTTCTTTCTTTGAGTTTCAGTGTTGGCGATTGTCATAAACAGTCCAAGAAATGTGTGTACTTTCGAGTACACATATTCTCCCCAAAATTTATATTTATTTTGGAAATGTAAACCTCAAAATTTTCCGTACTGCTAAATGATACAATGTAAATCCATCCACTGGTTTTGGCTCACCTTTACTTCAGATTGGGTACGATGAGACAAATGTTTACGAAAAGTTTCGGCTCACATTGATGACAAGGATGCCACGTACAACTACTGATAATGGGAGATGTTCATCAACGGTGAAATATCCGCTTTGTATTTTGAAATTTCCTTCATTTGTAAAACAAAAGCTCAGATTTTAAGAAGATATTTAGGATTTTTTTTAACCTTACAGAAAATTTTAAGCTGAATGGTAAGCGTTCAATACGTTCTTAGTAACAGGCTGTGCATGCTATACATTACAAATATGTTTGATAAAAGTGATTTTATATGTGTTACGTTAAGTTAGTTTAGATAGTTAGGTTAGGAATTTAGGTTAAGTATACATTTTCTTTTCCCATTTGAATGTGCTAGTGTGTGTATTATCTCAGTGGAAATGTTTTGTTGTGAAAGGTAAAAGTGGATAGGCCTAAGCTCATACAAAAGGAGGTCACCCTACTGGTATAAATCCTCTGTGCTGGCCCCACCTGCACAACTTTGACCAAAGAGGAATACGAAGGAAAAGAAATTTAATATATAACACACAGTCTTGATGAGTAGTATATGTGTAATATAAAGCTTATGTGATTAGTCTGTTTTCTTGTAGTAAATATTATAATATACAAATTGTTTTCACAGCCGACGAAAATTAAATACATGTAGAAGTTGCTCACGAGATGTGAAGAGAAAAATGTGATTCTATTCAAATTTGTAGATAAACTTACCCTTTCAACTATGTAAAAGTTTTCATTCACATCTCTGACCCTTGCGTACTTTTTTTATTCTTTTGATTTGTTAGTTTCTTGTCATACAGAAAATTAGTGTAAATAAAAATACGAGCCGAAACACAATCTTTTCTTTTCCAGTGCAAAGTTCATCATTTAGAATTATGTAGTAAATTAATTTCAGTGGTATTGTTAGCATGTAGTATATAGGGTTTTGGAAAGCAGTACGTGAACAGGGTGACAAAGTTAAAGTGTAGCGTTTGAAAACATACAGAATTGATTTCACTTAGTGTGACTGGGGTTGGAATCACAGACCTGACAGAAAAATTCACTTCGTTAATAAAATCAACAAAATTCATTTTTTTTTTTTTGGCATTCAGTTTTACAAAATTCCTTTCCGTTGCGCTATTCAGAATTCAGTTTGAGATTATTTTTTTTTATCTGGATCAGTAAGTACAAACATTCAGATCTTCGAAGCACTCATTGTCAGTTTTCACTCTTGGGCCAGTGTCTTGTATTTGTTAGATTGTGGTTTCCAACCTATCTCGCGATGGGATGCAGACGATGAACTGCAAATCTGGATACTGGACTGCGAGTGAGAATGAAAGAGGCTTAAAAATCTTCACATTTTCTGGGTCAAGTTTGAGTTCAATTTTCCGGGGATGATTGGTTTGCTGGATGGATCAGTGGGTGTTGACAGTTTGCTCAACCTGGGCCCGGTGGGTTCGCGGTCACCAGTCAGTGACACATTCATTCAACCATAGTCTTAAGGAAAGTGAACATCATACAGAAACACATCAGTATCGTCATCATTATTTTTATTTTTATTTTTATTCCATATTTTTATTTTTATTATAATTTTTATCAACACATTTTTTAGTAAAACGAGAGAGCGAGGAACTTGATAGGATTTCGTTTAAGAGATGCAAATATTCAGTTACTGAGTAATGGTATGGGCTTGCTTCACCGCCAAAGACGTCAGAACAATGGATATATGTGAAGAGTCATTTGATGCACAAAAACTTTTTCAAATTCTGGTACGTAAAATTCTTACAACAGCTAAAGATAACTTTTCTGAAGAAAATATAGACTACTTCGTCTTCCAGGACGTTAATGCTTCATGTCACCGAGCAAAAATCGTTAATACATGGTGCAAGAATATTACGATTCAAAGACTCATGTGGCCTCCAAACTCACCTGACATGAATCCAATTGTAAATTTTGGGTCAATATGAGCAGAAGACTCAGTAGACAACTATCTCGGATAGAATTAAACTCACGGAAGAGATAATCCGGGAGTGATTCCATGAAATCAAAGTTGCATTGTGCAATAGCCTTGCCACCAAAAGGCCTCGACGATTCCCTGCACTTCCTAAAGCCCATAATCCACATACGAAATCTAGTTTGATGTATTGTACCTCTCAACGTTCGTACACAATATATCTTACTCTTAAGAAATTACATTTTTTGTTTTGTGGTATTATTGTTGATCTTTCATACTTTTATGTATTATTCTTCCCACAGCCGTTTTTGCTGAAAACACACATAGCTACTGACATATGCATATAAAAGAACCTGAAACTGTGGCGCAAGTATTAAGAATGAACTGCTCATTAAGAATATGTATTGTAATATTATCAGCAATTCATGTAAAAACTCACATTGGTTAATGTATGTTGTGAAAACCATATCCAGCAAGTGTCGCTATTTTTTCTTTGCAGAGTGTATGTGCTCTATCCAAATATCCATATTTCAGAATTCTGCGGTACTTCCACAACAATTTTAATAGAGATAGTTGGTGACTTCAAATAATATGACCGATGCCAAACTTCTTCTGAAAAACTTTTTGCGTGAATACTTTAGGATTCTGAAACATGAATTTTTCGATAGGCCACATATTAGTTCTTAACTGAAGTCGTGACTGACTACGGTAGATCCCATAGGTTTGGAGCTATGGACCTTTAAATTTCATTTTTTTATGTTTTCAGTAGCATATAACTGTGAAAGGAAGCATTTGTGCACCCAGAATGGTCTATATTTTTCGTCTTATATTGATGTCAGGAATCACCTCCCAAACATTGGCGGTGTTGTCTTGAAACATCCTATATAAGCGATGTTCAAAATATTTATAAAGTTGGAAAGCAATGCTGTGGAGGATCAGGGCGACAGAGTTGTCTTCAACATTGGGAGGCGGGTAGATTTGAGGCTTATTCTGGGGGAACATCAATTTCATCTAACTTTTCTTGGTGGCAATCGGACACATATTACATTTCTCACCAAAAACACATTTCAAGTCATATTATTGGGGGGACAGGCCCCCTATTTCCAAGATTGGAGGAGGACATGTCCCTTCATCTCCCGGGAGTTGCGCCAGTGAAAAGGCCATATGTCCTCTTTTTGAAAAATTCTACAAAATATATTCTCGTAAACTATACAATATATAAAGATTCTGTCTTTATATTTGGTAGGAGGGTATTGTTAAGTGATGACGTTATGTATTTGGTGTAACCCCCACAGTAAGCAATTTTAATAAATCCCATTAAAAAGTAGTGACTAGGAAACGAAATGCGACTTAAGTTCCCTAACCTCCTCTAGTTGGAAGTTGCTTAGAACTTTTTTCTATTTTGTACAGTTTTGTACCAACCAGAACAAGTTCAAATTTATGGTGCAAATTTAGCTAGTTTGGAATTTTGCATTGTATTTATACCTCTTTTGTTCTATTTAAGAAATGAAGGAGAGACATTTTAAATATTAAGCCACTATAATTGTTTGTAGAGGAACATTTCCAAATTTAAATTTAACTAGCTCAGACTTTTATACTTTTTTGTAGCATTTAAATAAACTGAGGATAATATGGGTGACCTATTAATTTTTTGTACCAAGCAGAAAAAATGTATTATTTAAATAAGAGAAGAAATGCCATTTTTAACTAACTGAGAATTGTATACCTTTTGTACTATTCAAATAAACGAAGGATTAAATTTGAGTGACCTATTCAATTTTGTATCAAGCAGAAAAAAGGGAAGAAGGACAATTTTAACTGAGAATTTAATACCTTTTGTACTATTCTAATAAACGAGGGAATAATTTGAGTAATCTATTCAATTTTGTATCAAGCAGAAAAAGTGAAGAAAAAGGTTCATTTTATTTAGCTCAGTATTTCTGTATCAGTTTGTTCTATTCAAATAAACGGAGTAAATGTAGCTGGACTAATTTATTTTTATACCAAACAGATAAAGCGAAGAAGGATCATTATAGCTTTTCTGCTATACAAATAAACGAAAGTTTAAATTTTTGTTGCTTTTTTCCTTTTGTATCAACGAGAAAAAAGCAAAGCAGGATCCTTATAGCTTTTCTGCTATTCAAATAAACGAAAGAATAAATTTGAGTGTCCTATGTATTTTTGTACCAACCAGAAAAATAACGAACAAAGATATATTTTAACTAGTTCAGTATTTCTGTATCATTTTGTGCTATTCAAATAAACGAAGGAGTAAATTTAGCTGGACTATTTAATTTTGTACCAACCAAATAAAATGAAGAAGGACCATTATAGATTTTTTACTATTCAAATAAATGAAGGATTAAATTTGGATGGCCTTTAAGTAGCTCAGAATTTCTAGACCTTTTTTGCTATTCAAATAAACGAAGAAATATATTTGTGTGGTTTATTTAATTTTATACCAACGAGAAATGTAGCAAAGAATGAATAAATTTGGGTATCCTATTTACTTTTGTACCAAACAGTAAAAGCAATGGAATGCCACTTTAATTAACTGAGAATATTATACCTTTTGTTTTATTCAAATAAAGGAAGAAACAACTTGAGTGACATATTTCCTTTAGTACCAAACTAAAAAAGCAAAAAAATGCCATTTTAACTAACTGAGAATTGTATACCTTTTCTACCATTCAATTAAACGAGGGAAAATCCATTTTTCCCTTTCTCTATTATATGCATTTTTAAAAATAAATGAATCACATTTTATATTATGGATGACATATCAATCCAAGTATTATAAGTTGATGGTAGACCTAACCATTTAACATAGGCCTTATTATTTTTCTTTTGCAATACTCTTTCAATTAAACATGTTTTAAGAAATTTTGTTAATTCTAATTCATGCCCGTAAAATCTTCCTTCAATAAATTTATTATTTGAGTCTAATAAGTAATATATTGGAGGATTAGTGAGGAAAACTTTAGCAATTTGAAAAATTTCTGTGTTCCAATTGCGTGTAAAACCTCTATCAAAACCAAAACGTTTAAGTTTACTAATTCTTACATATTCACCTACCTTAAGTTTATTTTTCTTCTTCCTTTTGACAAAGCAAACTTTTCGTAATATATGTTTGTCAATAGATGTTTTTCATTCTCCTTTTTAATAGCGTCAATGGGTTTCCTTTTAATAGTGGAATGATTATTATTATTATATTTATTTAGTAGTTCCGGTAGAATACCAATCCATTTATTATTTCCTTGCAGTGTAAATTGTGGCCACATTAAATTACGTAAAGTTCTATTAAAACTTTCAACAATATTTGCTTTAATATCACTGTACGTGAAATAATATTTAATGTTATTTTGTTTCATTACCTTCTGAAACTCTGCATTATAAAATTCTCGAACTGTGTCAGTTTGTAAAAATTTTGGGCTTTTGTTTACATTTTCCAGAACTGTTGTAAATGATTTGTGATTTCTTTTCGTTTTATTTTTCACAGCAATAGCCCAAGGATATTTAGAGCATGTATCTATCACAGTTAATAAATATTTGAAATTTTGATTAATTTTTGCTAGACCTTTTAATTCACTATTCATTCCACTATTCATTTCAACTAAATCAGCTTGCCAAAGATCATGAATTCCTTTCGGTATAACGGGTATTCGAGGATAGTTTCGTCTTGCACCTTTATGTAATTCTGCAACTATTTGTTCTCGAACTGATTGTGACATTTTACCAATACTATTATACTAATATATATAGAAAAACTAAAGTATTATATTTACAATATACAAATCTGACATATTAAGTCTTTTTTATGGTGCCCCATGGAACAGTATGTATGTTACAATTTAAAATTTTTCGTTTATCGTTATGGGGATCTAGGGCTACTTGTGTTACCTGATTTGTGGTTAAATTATTATGTTTACTTTTAAATTCATGTTGGGTTTTGTGAATAATTCCGCTTTCAAATAAACATGATTTTTGATTTTCAAACATAATTTGTTGTTTAACTAAATTTTTCCTGATCCGTTTACATTTTTTCAATTCTTTATTTTCAGTAGTTTTTATTACATAATTTTTAGCTCGTAAACAAACATTTTTACTAATTGATATACCTTCCATTTCGTCTTTCATTTCACCTAAAACCTTTTTAATTTTTTGATGGAATATTATAGGGTTGGGTTGTGCATAATTCGAAGTATCAAAATAGTCAATCAGTTCTTTTATGTCCTCATAAACATCTTCAGTTTTAATAAAATAAATAAATGCATCAGTGTCCATATAAACAATATTAATTTTATCTCCATAACGTTCTTTTATTATATTATAGTGAAATTCATAGATTGCTAATTTTGAAAGCTCAAGAACTGTTGGGCCAACATAAATTGGTTTATTTACAATTACAGATTTTTTATACATGTGAAATAATGCAAGATTTTCCTCCAACTTTACTCAATTTATAAATTATTGTTGTGCAACCAATTTTTTAAATTTTTGTTTATTATTCACCAACTTAACATCAATTCGGTTCCGAATATTTTCCATGGTTTCTCATAAACAGCATTATTAAGTAACTTATAAAAATCTTTTTCAAATTCAATTGTTGCATTTACACGACGCTTAGTATTCTCTTCTATATAAGGTGCAATCCCTTTAGGTTGATAAAACTATAATATTTTGTGTACCTTTTGTAATACAGTATGCGGAAAAACAAACAGTACTGAAATCGTATCGTTGACATTTATTTTTTATTTTTGTATAACGTAATGAAACATAAGAAATGTCAAAAGGATGTCAACTAATTGTTACTCAACACAAACTGTAAATTTAAGAGAAATCGATCCTGTACATCACGTGTTCAAAATGTTGATCATTACGTCTAATATTCTTCATAGCCGTTCTGGAAATCGATGAACATGTTAGTGAACACGGCTTACTGGAACAACAAAACAAATGATCGAATCTTCTCTCTTAACTCCAGTACAGTGGTAGGGTATTATCTACTCGGAAAATACCTTCGTTTAGTATACCCCACATGGAGACATCTCCACTCATCTGCAGTGAGATGCTGGCTCACACCGTATGAACTCTAAAATAAACACCTTTTCCTGTGTTGTGAGTAACATTATCTTCGTTCCAAGTCCATACTCCGCTAGTTCACACACAGCTAAGCATACAATGTGGCACTTACAGCTCATACCACTTTGCGCCCACGCGCCATTTGCAGCGAATTTCAGTACTGTTTATTTTGCCGCATACTGTAGTAAACCTTGCTCTAGATAAAATTGTAAGACTCTATAATGTAATACATAATTCGTTTTAGACTTAAGTGTTAAAAGCAATGTTGAGAATTTGCCATTTGGTGGAATTTCATTTGTGGGTGCACACGGAAAATCACTATGGTCTTCGTGTAAACTGCTCGGATAATCTAAGTCCACTTCCAGAAAGAAACTCCAATCACTATCAGCGGACCAATTTTCTTGTTGTTGTTGTCTTGTTAATGCTCAATGTTTTCTTCCCACTGAAATTCACCATCTGGTAAATAATCGATCATCGCCAAACCTTATAAATTACACTAGTTAACAAAGGTTTTGTTACATAAAAGAAAATACCTGTTCTTAAAGGAACTTTTTGCGCTGAATTCGAATATGCACTCGGTTTTTCTCCATCACGTACGATTTTCCCGTAACAGAGGGATTTTCGGAAAATCCCTCAAAAATTTTCCTTTTCGTTTATTTTACACCCCAAGATCTTGTCCCCTTGCATATACTAACATAGAAATTATACCTAAGTATACTTTGATTCATATTTAACAAACCCTCCAAGTTTCGTAATAATCGCTTTATTCTTTCTAGAGAAATAAATATGTTTGTATGTATACTGTGTGTACTGTTTATTGCACCTTATAGTAATGCTTTCAGATCTCTTAAGTTGAGGTAAAACGTTTTGCTTTATTACCACAAACACATATATAAAATATAATACAATATAATTTACAAGTGTGACAATTTACAATAAACAATAATACAAATGTACCAAAAGGTCATGAAAAGACAATCAAAACAATCACAATATATGAAACTTCCATTGGGTTACAAAAACGTACACTACTTCCTTCTTTTGTAAGAAATGTTGCATTCTCTAACAAGACCCCAACAATAGTCCCCCATCATTGAAGGATCCCATCGTCCCTGGTACCTTTTCTCCATTGCCATTATATCTTGGTGGAATCTTTCCCCCTGTTCGTCGCTGAGTGCACCTAGGTTAGCAGGAAAGAAGCTGAGGTGGGAGTGCAAAAAGTGGATTTTTAAAGACATCCTACAACCCAACTCTTTGTATTTCTGTATCATGTCCTGTACGATTTCTGTGTAACTCTCAGCTTTGTTATTGCCCAGAAAGTTGCGCACAACACACTTAAATGCTGTCCAGGCAGCTAGCTCAGCACTGTTTAACTTGCTGTCAAAGCTATCATCAAGCATTAATTTCCTAATTTGGGGACCAATAAACACTGCCGCTGAAATCTTAGCATCACTCAGGTTAGGGAACTTATCTCGCAAATACTTGAAACCTTCACCAGATGTGTCCATGGCTTTGACAAAGTTTTTCATAAGTCCTAACTTGATATGAAGTGGCGGTAGTAATATCTTATTAGGATCTACCAAAGGAGCGTATTTGACGTTGCATTCTCCAGGTACGTAATTCACTCTAGGTTCCCATTCCTTCACTTCATAATGTTTGTCATCAGCTCGGCTATCCCATAAACATAAAAAACATTGGTACTTCGTGTAACCGCACTGCAGTCCTAATAAAATACCAACTACCTTGAGATCACAACATATTTGCCAACAATGGTCCTTGTAATTTATAAGATTTAGCAAAGTTGACATGGTGTCATAGGATTCCTTAATCTTCACTGAGTGCGCAAGTGGTATAGAAGGTTTTTTATTTCCATTATGTAAAAGGACAGCTTTAAGGCTGACCTTTGACGCGTCGATAAATAACCTCCATTCTTCTGGAACGTAAGGAATTCCTAGCTCCGCCATCAACCCATTTATATCCGTACATACGCACACATTATCTTGCATTGAGAAATAGCTTGAAAATTGAACATGCCTTTTCCTGTACACTGATATGTTCGTTTTTGCATCCAATAAGTTCCACTGCTGGAGCCTTGATCCCAGAAGTTCCGCCTCTTGTTTTGTCAGGTGCAAATCACGGACTAGGTCATTAAGTTCACATTGCCGGATGAAATGTGGCTCGCGAACACAGTCAGGGATGAACGTTGGATCCTTGGATGTACATGTTGATGTCGATGGTTCATCAAGGTCATGATCATCATCAGAGTCTTTTGGCCATATCTCTTCCCAGTTGGTAGGGGGCTCGGGAAGTGGAAGTTCATCCCCGTGCGGAATAGGTTTAATTGCGGATTTAACGTTGGGATAACTTATTGTGTATTTGCTTTTTTTAGAATGTCCCTTAACTACTGTGAGACAAAAATAACAATCATCCAGATGGTTGGTGGGTTCTCTCCACACCATTGGTACAGCAAATATCATGAACCTCCGTTTCCCTTTGGCCCATGCAAGTAAAGTGGCGTAGCACGACGCACAAATTATGTTGGGTGCCCAAGTTTTGTCCTGATCTCCCACACGACATCCGAAATATATATAATATGCTAGTTTCACCGATGGCGTAATGGACCGATGACTGTCCTTTAACTACAAACTGGCCACACACATAACAAAAACTATTTGGTGAGTTAACACACGAACGCCGTCCTCTTGACGCCATTGTACTGATCACAAACTAAACTTCTGTTCTTAGTTGGGTATAATGCCGTTAAAATCAAACATGAAAGCACTCTTAGCAGCAAAGACAACTTTGAAAGTGAAGTAGTGTTAAACCACACGTCAATATAAAAATGTACAAAACTCCCTCACCAGGTGTCAAGAACACAAGAAAGAAAGCAATGCGCGGGGGGAGGGGGGAAACGATACCGTAGTGCAAAATTCAGACTGCATTAGTTCATTGTTGTCAACAATGAGTCTGTATTCCATTCTTTCTTTCTTTTGCATTCTGTTACATTTGATAACAAATATTGATAACCATTTCATGAACAAAACGAAAAAACTTGGAGAATTGTATATATATATGTATTAAGATATACATATACTGTACGTTTAAAAAAAATATACGTTGGAAGTACATTCTATTTTTATACACGTTTCTAATTTACAGAGAGCAATACAAGTGTGTTGTTGACTATTGTAAATATTCATTTTTATGTCTGTGTTTGTAGTAATAAAGGAAATCGTTTTTACCCCAACTCAGGAGATCTGAAAGCATTACTATCAGGTGCAATAAACAGTGCACACAGTATACATACAAATATATTTATTTCTTTAGAAAGAACAAAGCGATTTTTACGAAACTTTTAGGGTTTATTAAATATAAATCAAGGTATACTTAGGTATAATCTCTATGTTACTATATGTAAGGGGACAGGAGCTAGGGGAATAAAATATCTGAAAAAGGGAAATTTTTGAGGGAATTTCCCGAAAATCCCTCTGTTACGGGAAAACTGTACGTGATGGAGAGAAACCGAGTGCATATTCAAATTCAGCGCAAAAAGTTCCGTTAAGATCAGGTGATTTTTCTCATGTAACAAATAAAAAGTTTAAATTTGTTAACTAGTGTTATTCATATAAATATATAGTAAATACGATTTTTCTTATTGTGGATCAAAAACTTGTAAATAAGGATTATTAGCTTTAGCATGTCTTAATACAGCTTGTGTAATGCCTCCCTAAACAAATACATATTAGCATCGAGAAATAATGTAAGTTCAATTTTAATCTTATATAACATGACTTGCCATGCCAAACCTGGTGCAGTATAACAATTTATTGGATCAATTTTGTATGCATTAATGCAACTTTTCCAAAAAATTTCCAGTACATCTGCCCTGAGAAGTACATCACATTTTAAGTAGAGATCATGATAGTCCCTAAAGTATGAAAATTAAAAGTATGCCAAATCTCTTGTGCATATCGGTAGTCGTTCTCGGATATTGTGCTCCATTCAATTTGCTATCAATCTCCTCTTTCGCGGGTAATTCAGTTTCGTTAAATTTATCTAAATCTGTTACGTGCTCATACGGATAAACTTCCTTACGAAGAATTAAAGGAAACTTATCTTCTGAAAAAGTTTGTTTTGTAGAATATATACGAATTGTGCAGGTTTTAATTTTGACACCAAATCCTTGAGACTGTAAGGGAGAAATCTGTACAAGTCAACAAAACGTAACTCAATGGTTCTACCATTAAAATTAAAATGTTTGGAAAATGTGATATACTTCTCAGTGTTTGCATAATAACAGATATATTGTCAGGTGTGCAACTTAGTTCTTTCACAAATAAATGTGCATCGTTTCCAAATAAATTGACAGAATACAAAAACAAAATTATTTTGCCGTTTAATTTGTAACTTAACACAGTTGTTACACACCGTGGCAATATGTTTTTAGTTAAATGACAATGGCTTTTCTATTTTCAATCATATAATTACTATTGCAAACAGAACATTGATTAGATTTATTATAGTCCTGAAGCTGAGTATTTCTTAGCGGTAATATTGGTTTGTGTTCATCTAATACATCTATTATTTTTAATTCCTTCTCCATGGCAGATAGGAACTTGAATGCCACATTTTCCCCACGATATATAACAAGTTTTGATTTTATATATTGATTTGTCCAACATACGATATAACCAAAGTTACAAGCTTGATGGTTTTGAATTTGTATTGTTCTAGGTCCTATTTCTTCATTTACTGGTTTTAAAATACTTTCAAAGTATGCTACAATTACAACATCAGTTTGCAATAATAATTTTAATTTCTTAAACTTTATTATTTCTCCTGCGTTGGTCATGTTAGTTTTTCTCGGTGTATGTTTTTTTTTACATAATTCATTATGTTCACTTAATTTTGACTCGTTATAAAAATATAACAAACATCGTCTGCAAGCAAATATGTGGTGTTTACTTAATTGACTTCTGACTAAACCATGTAAATTTTTAATTAGACAACAGTGGCTGTTATAATTTTCCTAATAATGTAATAAATCAATATATTGTGAAGGTGATTCATTGTCGCTAATATGCCATGGAAAAAAAAATCTTTTCATAATCTATTCCATAAACATTGATAGATATTTGCTGATTTGGAAATTTAGAATTATACTTTTCTTCAAATGTCTTTGTTTATTATTGTTACAGGAATAGAAATTTGGTTTGTTTAAAAATTCGTAAAATTGTATTAATATATGGAATATATATACTTACAAGTTCTGCATGATATTGCACTGGGTAGTGCTTCAATAATGCAATACAGAAAGCCAGGCCATAAAGAAAGCACATGTTATCTTTATTTTGAACATTTCACGTGTTCGTAGTCTCTGTGTAATCTCTGGTTGGAATATGTGTTCGTCCTCTTTACTCTTTACTATGCTATATAGGGGTTGGAAAAGAGAACGAGTACATCCTTATATGCTAAATAGAGGTTTACTGTGTTCGAATATGTGTTCGTACTTTTCTATCTCTGCTATGCTAAATAGGGGTTGTAAAATGTGAAAAATCTCTTTTATTAGCTCTGCTATGTTAAAATAGGGGTTGAAAAAGAACGAGGACACCCATATTATGTTAGTAACCTTTCTGCTGTTACATAAGGGTCAGAGTTGGCGTGGGTCAATGAAAACTTGACCCACGACCCACTGACCCACCACCCACTGTGATCCACGACCCACTGACCCAACACCCGCCGGACCCACTCTGACCCACCATGACCTACTGTGACCCACTACCCACCGTGACCCACCAACCACCATGAAGCACTCATCCACTGTGACCTACTCTGACTCACCAAAATCCATCGTCATCAACTCTGAACACGATTCACGGCCTCTTCTGTACTGACTAAAGAGTTTACACTTGTAATAAAACAAGACTGTGAAATTGTCACTAATCGGAGTTTGAATTTCTAGTCAATCGCTTAAGCGCCACTCTTACAATAACGGTGGATCTGACCTTTACGATATAAAATGGTAAAGTGTTTTTCAGTGAGGAAATTGAAACAGTTCGAGGTGGGGGGGATATTAGTGTGTGCTTAAAATATACTTGTACTAAGAGAGTATTCTTGCAAGTGTTAATTTCTGAACGCCTTCCAAAAGAAACTTCTATTCGCAGGAAAATATCCCTGTACAATATGGAAAAAGTTATCGTTTCTCAGTTCACAGTATTTTTCTCATAAAAGAGTTGAAAAATCAGTTTTTCATAATGTATAAAGGTGCTCGGGTACCCTACGTGAGAGCATCTCCATAAAGAATGCTCATAATTGTAATTTGTGTAATCACTAAAACATCACGTTAAATTTAAGTTACAAATATGCATAATTGAAATTATTATGAATATTTATTCAAAGTAGTTTACCTAAAGCAAAGAAGAGACTTACTAAAAATTAGGTACAAAGTTGAATAACACAAATAAGCCATTAGTAATACAAATATACATTTTCCATAATTCGTAATTTGCCACCTTAAAACAAATTTGAAATAGGGTTTATTTCCTATTGAGAACTTTTTCGTGGTAAATCATTCGTAGCGAAATGATGTCCATCCTTCAGCCAAGAAATAACTAGCTCGTCTATTTCTATCTTGTCTAGCGGTGGGCCATTAATATTGATGAACAACATGTTAGACAATGTTTGAACACTTAGTCTATTTCTAATATCAGTCATCTGTAAATTCATAAGGGGAAATCCCCGTTCGCACTCTGTCGTGGAAATTGATAATACTTCTACCCGATTCTGCAACTCCTCATCGACAATCTGCTTGCTAGACTTAAGTCTGACAACGATTTTTCTTGGTCAGTTTTGAAATACTCACCAAGAAGTATCATCTCTCTATCCCCATACAACATCTTTTCCATATCGACCATGTCAGTTGGCAATGTCGACCCATGGAGAACAGAAACTTCATTTGCCACGCCTTCGATAGGGAATCTTGTGAATAAATTATGAATTAACGCCTGATAAACTGATGATTTCTCATTTGTTTATAAATTTAATTTTTGTAATTACATATGAAGGTTTGATGCCATTACCAAGTTCCCTCCTCCGTCTAGAAAACAAAAGGGAACGAGGTTCCTGGAAAGTTCAGAGGTGAATGGGAATTCCCCTCGTTCTTCCCCTTCAATTACCACACTGCTGTTTGCCATGTGCCAAATAACGATGAATTTCAATTAAATTATCATAGTATAATTATTTTCTTGTTGAATTATCGATACTTTTCAATGGAAAAAAGGATGAAATTTGAAAGTTCCAAATCAAGATAAGTAGACCAACGTAAAAGGGAAAAGGTGTAAAATTTTCCATATAATTATGCGTACAATCCAAACTTAAAACTTCCATGTAATTAAGCTTACAGTACAAATTTTATGCTTATTTTTCTCACAACTTTATGGGTTGATTGCCCTGTGCTGTAAGGGCTCCTTATAATAAACATAAGCTTCAGCAATTATTATAGTAGAAAGCAATGGATATATGAAGCCAAGCACTGTCTTTTTGTTTCTGATTTTTTTCTTAACTAATATCGATCGTTTTCGATCATTTTTACAAACCAATTCACTATCAATTTTCCATATATAGAAAGTGCCTTCCACCCATAAAGGAGAATTTTAAAAAGTGCTAGGACACATTCTGTTTATTTTCAATAAAGAGTTAATACATTGAATTTCAGCTCCGTAAGTTTAACGGCTTGCGAGGTACTCATTTTTTTTTTTTTTCAAAAATTCGGATCCTCACTACCCCCTTAGGATATTATAATGAAAGCAATATAACACTCTAGTTTGGATTAAGGCCTAACTATATATCAAAAGTAATTTCATTTGACTTCGCAATTTGACCGTGATGATCAGGCACACACAGTTACATTCAATTTTTTATATAATAATTTATATATTACAGTGATTCAAAAAGGCATATTTTCCAGTAGTTAGCTCCTCTAAAAACTAACAGATCTCGAAAGCCAAGTAGTAGTATAAGTCCTATTGCTATTATTACAATTAAAAATATCAATATCTAAAAGTGCCTGAAGTTCATTTTTCACTTAGTTAGATATACTCACCTCAGGTAAGTAGACAGAAACAAATGGCAAAGGAAGGGAAATGAAGGTCTTGAAAGTAAAACGAAGACAAATTTACCAGTCTTCAGAAGATACTGTCTACAATGCAGTGAGCAGAGTGGGTCGGTAGATCATACTGAGTCGGTGAGTCGCAGTGGGTCATGGTTGGTGGTGGGTCACGGTGGGTGGTGGGTCACAGTCGGTCATGGGTGGTGGGTCACCGTGGGTCACATGTTGTTGACCCACGACCCACTGACCCACTCAGAAAACTTGACCCACTTGACCCACTGACACACCGACCCACTGACCCACTCCATCTCTGATAAGGGTTAAAAAAGGTGTCATACTCTTTTGTCAGCTCTGCTATGTTAAATATATTGCTTGTAGCCTTTCTTGTGCAATCTCTGCTATATTATATATGGTTGAAAAAATGGGTCGTAAAAGAGTACAAGTACACCCACATACTCTTTAGTTGGCATTAAAAAAGAGGTCATAAGAGACTATAAAAAGTTACTAGATCTGGTTACAAAAATCACTTAAAATTTGGTAGAAAGTGTCCCAGAACGTACTACTCCAGAAAACTTAGTGTGCCCCTCAATACACTTTTTCTGAAAGAAGCACTGACCTTACTACTAACGAAACATACTATAGCAAACTAAATAAAAATAACACGAAACACTAGTGATTACAAATGCCTACCATTTTTATCGATACATTTTGGAGCTTCTGCTGAAGAAAAGTTATTTTCCAGAACAATTTTGCAGTAATTAACACATTTTTAAGTTCTTCTCAACACAAAAAATCTGCGATCACAAGTTCTCTTGACTTTCTACTATGAAATTTTCATTACAATAAATATTGGTTCAACATAAGTATTACTGAATTGTAAGCGAGAATATACTGCATTATTTTCAACTGGTTTGGTGCATCTGCTTCCTCGAAAAAATGTACTCCATAATTTGCAATTACTATCTTTCCTATCAAATGCTGGCATTATAGATTTCAAAATAGAAAACATAACAGTTTTTAGGTTCCATCCCAAACTTGTTAAATCATCAGAAAACTGTTGCCGCGTAATAATACAGAAGCAACAATAGAAAGATTTTTAAACCTAGCTTTTTGTTACAATAAAAAGATAATCATCGTAACTATTAACAAAGTACAACTGACAAGCGATATAGATAAAAGATTAAGCAGTAAAATTAGTTCGTTGGTTCGCGGTAGATAGAAAGTATTGTTACTAACGACCTACAGAACATCTCGATATTCATTCTGTAATCTCCGTTCAGTTTGATGGGGGCCAAGGGGAAGAAACTTAATTTTTTAACAGAAAATTTGTTAAAATTTGGTTTTCCTCTCCTCTAACACCCTTCTTTATACTTAATGTGACTATACCATACTTGTTATGGAACTTTCGTCTAGCCTAAGTAAAATATTTCAAGTTTCGTTAGTCTATGTCTATTAGGGCCAAAACGATGATAATTTAAAAATAACTCTGTTTTTTCTTTAATTTCCTGGCTGTATTCAGTGAGGTTACCCATTCCTTTTGAGATATGTTCTCATTACACTGTGCCTCTACCGTCACATAACTGTTATATCCTGTTACGAATATCCTTAAGAACACCTCAATATTCATTCTGTGTAGACGTCACACTAAACTATGGAGCAGTAGAGGGAGGGGAGAACTTGAAATATTCATTTAAAAATTTGTGAAAATTTTGTTTCTCCTTCTCCTACAACCCTGCAGTTCATTGGGTGTTCGTAAATCATACTTCTTGTGAAACTTTGGTTTGTTGTTCAAAAATGTTTCAAGTT
>NC_137466.1:94974722-95127242 GCF_964235325.1 Thermobia domestica
CCAGTAGTTTAAGTACCAATAGCAATAATGTCGAAATTAGTACCCGTATTAATACTAATATCGGCCTTATTGCTTAGGCTACTGTGGCTTAGGACGGTGTACTCAACTAAACTTAGGCTGCTGTGTCACTCAACTATTCAATTAGAACAATGACAGCTATGTCCCAATGAGTAAATAATTAATGACTTGAAGCGTTAATAGCTAAGTATAAAGAATAGACAAATAAACAATACAATAATACCAAGAGAAGTTGTTTCCATGAACTACCACAACTAGAACTTTGAGTTTTAGATGTTTCGGAAAGGCAGAAAGAAACTTAAATTATACCACTGTTATAAGTTCAAATTTAGTCTTCGTTGCGATCTTCAGACACGAAGCTTACTCTGCTTTCAATGCATTACGATGGTTCCGGTATTCCACCTAAAAATGTAGAACAATATCATACAGTCATATATATGAACTGACGCTAAACTTCAACGAATTCGTATAAAGGGGTCACATAGGGTCTATGCCAGTTTCAAGACAAATATAAACCGAATTAAGTATATGTCAATTTCAAGACAAATTTAAACCGAATTAAACATATGACGCTAGCGGTGGCGTTATAATTGAATATTTTTCGTGTTTGCAACTTAGTCCGATATTTTTTTCAATTAAACGTTTTTATTTATTTATTTATTTTTATCAGAAGCGATTCAAAAAGCCCCTTCGACCAAACAGCAAATAGACACTTTGGAGAACATTTTCGAGGGCAATTTATGGTTGAATTAAGCCCTGATACCAGCGCCGAAGTTAGAGTCGGGTAGCACCGGTATAAACATCTAAAACTTTAGTCCAATAATTTCTTTCGATTCGAGGTTTAGGTTTCCCGTCAGGAGCGATTTTTTAAGAATCACAAACGACAATCTTTCCGAGAGAAGTAGGTCAAGTGGTAGAGCTTGGCTTCGCATTCGGTAGGTCGTGGGTTCGACTCCCGCTGCCAACTATTCTGACTGGTTTTCTTCAGTCCTACCAGGGAAATCCCGGGATAGTACCTACTAAACAGGCCCTGGCCGATACCTTCCCAAATCATTTCTATTATTACTGTTGTTGTTAGATATACAGTATAAAATTGCCTCTGAGCTGTATCTGGTGATTGTTAAATAAATAAAGTAAATACGCACCCTGGAAAAATAAATAAAGACAAAAAACGCTCTCCTCCTAAAAGTATTTCCTAAAAGAATCGGGTCCAGGTAGGTATCAAACAAACAAAAATAAAAGAGAGAGAGAAAGAGAGAAATACTAATCTTGATATCTTGAAAACTAACAAGTAAGGGACCATATGGTTGTCGCGCAAATCAGATGGAGACATACGCCATCTGATTGAGCATGAAAAGATATGGAGAACACAGAAATTTAAGGTGCTAAGGGCCATCGGGAGCGGAGTGAGGGAAGAGGAAACATTGAATGTCGGCAAAATTGAAGAAAGTCAGGAATGACGGGAAAAGTTAATTTCTTGCAAACAGGGAAAGAAAGTCAACCAAAAGAAAGAAACTAAACATAACAAGGTCATCAAGGACGAAGAAAGATCATAATCAGGGTTGCCATCCGGACCACAGTGTTGCCAGCGTTGCATAACATTGATATGGAAAATATAGCACAGTATAGCAATTCATGCACTAGGAAAAATATTAGTAACACAAAAGAGAATTGAAAACACTCTGTACACGTGCGTAAAAAGGTTTAACGATAGTCGTGAGTGAATAATGTACATAAGGGAGAACAAATATAGATATGAAAGTGAAGGGGGTACACATGATAACACAGAAACGAAAGTGTTTGGGAGCATCGTTCCATGATGATGATGATGATCGTTCATCACACATACCTAGTGTTTCCCACTATTAATGTGTGGCAACGTGAGAACTTCCTCCGCCATCAGTCATTTGTTCATTGCCAGTTTTCCTCTAGGCGATTAAAAAAAGATGATACGCTTTGCGTTTTTCAAATGTGGCTACTCCAATGAACATCCTGGACAGTTTGAAACACCTTCCGCATATTGCTTTGAAAAAGGACTCACAGAGGAATGCTGCAGAGACGCGTGTGACCAGCTTGCTTTCATCCGCTGTGCTCACTGCGAGAAATGTTTGTGTGTTGACCACGCATTCATTCGTGATCTTCACGTCAACTGCAATTAAACTACAAATGGTGCGTACTGTTCTCTATTTTCCTCCATTTGTATTCACGCGGGTGTAATATTCACTCACGACTGCGTTAAAGCTTTTTACGCACGTGTACAGAGTCTTTTCAATTGTCTTTTGTGTTACTAATACTTTTCCTAATGCATGAATTGCTATACTGTGCTATATTTTCCATATCAATGTTATGCAACGCTGGCAACACTGTGGTCCGGATGGCAACCCTGATTATGATCTTTCTTCGTCCTTGATGACCTTGTTATGTTTAGTTTCTTTCTTTTGGTTGACTTTCTTTCCCTGTTTGCAAGAAATTAACTTTTCCCGTCATTCCTGACTTTCTTCAATTTTGCCGACATTCAATGTTTCCTCTTCCCTCACTCCGCTCCCGATGGCCCTTAGCACCTTAAATTTCTGTGTTCTCCATATCTTTTCATGCTCAATCAGATGGCGTATGTCTGCATCTGATTTGCGCGACAACCATATGGTCCCTTACTTGTAAGTTTTATTTTAATTTCTCTTAAGAAAATAAGAAAAGACACATACCCCCGCCCCTATTTGGCACCGCCAAGTTTACCACCCGGTTTCGAAACGCATCTGGAGTGCTCTTCGGTCCATACTTGACTTGACTAATTAAAAAGACCGGGTTCAATACGTATTATATGAGCTTAATAAGCGTTTAAACACAACACTATTCCATGGTAACGATTTGTACCATAAATTCCCAAAGGGTTAAACACTACTAAGCAAATATTTTCGAAGTGACGGCTCTATCGAAATGATCAAAGATTGCTGTGACATGCTCATACGCTACAATTGTTTCCTGACTTTTGTGTTTTTACCCTTTCCTGTCAACATATTTTCTTCAATTTTCTTTTTTATCTGAAAGAAAATGAAACAATGAAGAAAAATGTTTATTTTTACCCCGTTCTTTTTTTTTTTTTTTTTTTTTTGTTCAGTAGGTTGATGAAGAACTACTACTAGTACTAGATGCTGAGTACTTTTTGGAAATTAATTGCTCCTTTCTTTGATGTCAATTGCGGCTACAAATGAGCAGTACTAATCCGGGGTTCGCTGTTGTATTTGGTGGTATTGGGAACGACGGTGAATACTTCGAAATAGACAAACGATAGGTCATATGTTTTGTTATTTTTGTGGAGGCGAAAGTTTTCTTGGCGCATATATATTCATTTAATTTCCTCTTAACTCTTATAGTAAAGACCACATTTTTTCGGAACCTCCTTTCGCGATTAGAAAGAAACTGGTTCCATCCCATATTGCCTTGCTCAAATTGTATCCAATCGACAGACTTTGAATTGAATTTGAAATATGGAAGGTAAGGACAACGTATGTGACATCTTGAGGAAAAATCATTGCACATTCAGAGCGCTGTTTTCCATTATAGAAGAGATTCTCGGAAAGTTTGATTCCCACACCCCGAAAACGCAAACATTTTAAAAGAATTTAGACATTCGCGGTAACAGCCTGACGACAAGCTGTTTAGTGAGATTTTTTGGTTTGAAATAAAGTACATGAAAAGCAGTTGTTTGTTCTCATGAAGTGAGTATACTATTAAACGAATGTAGTGTATACCCGCGTACTTCCTAAATTTTAGGTGGATATACGATAGTTTCCAAAAATTAGAGGTGGGCATACGCCGTATACTCGCGTATACCCTCCATTACATCCCTGGATATCACTTTCATATACTTAAATAACAATTTCCAATTGCAAAACGTTTTCCAAATTTTTATTTGTAACTTGAATTAACTGTTGACTTCTGTGACTTCACATACGTAGGCCTATAATTAATTGTATGTATGATCACAAATATGCAAGCGCTTCAACATATATACATTCTCAGCTGGATTGCCTATTATAGCAGTCCTATTGAAGAAATAAAAAAAAAAAACTCTTAATTTGGTTTTACGTGTTACATGATTTTATTAATTCGTTTATCAAATTAGAATACACTATATGCAAGCATAAAGTCAGAAATAAATATTTAACACAATATTAAACATTTGCTCGAGTTAATAATAACATACTGATATTGAAATTTTACACAAAAGGAGTAAGATATTTTCTTAGATTTGAAGCCCATATCGTATGCAAAGTACCTTATTTCTACTGATATCGATTTCATGCAGACACTAAAGTTGTCACTAATGTTGCATAGAGTTGAAAGAAAATATTTTCGGAATAGATTGTCGTTCTCATACAATACTTTACTTGTAGCATAATAGATATTAGATTCCTGTGTGATGACGTATCCAGTTTCTGAAGTATGGTATACTCGTATATACAGCTGGCTTAGAAGAATCTCCACACATTTCGGCTCCCCAAGATGAAATACCAACAACGTATTTGCCAACAATCATAGGTCCGCCAGAATCGGCCTATAGAAGACACACCAAAATATTAAGCCTTATCAACTCCTATAAACACAGAATAGGTTCTTATATTATAACACATAACAAGTAAATTTCATTTTACAGTGTGAAATTGTGGTAGACTTCCAAACCATGGGAACAATACTCAAACTTCAAGTAGTACATCTATAGCTACAGGTTGCAATAGATAAATAAGATCAAACATAGAATCTGTTTCTCGGACGCTAATTCCATATCAATAGTTCGTTACTCGTTATGGCTTACTGTTTTTATTCCATGGTGATAAAAGATTGAAATCGGAAATTGTTAATTTGAACCATTTCCGGATTGATTGGAGGTTAAGGAAGAAGATAGGACCTACTCTTGGGAAACTGAATCGATTGCGAAAGCTGTATTTTGATATTTTACTGTTCTTACCCTGCAGAAATAAGTATTGGAATCGAAAGTAGTAGTAAATTTCAACCACATTCAATTTTAGTAGAGTGTTGTTGGTTGTGATGGTATGTTCTCTTGACACTCTGGATCTATTGCAGAAAACAGCTTGTCGTTATACAAAGCGTTCAAAAAGTCTATATACACCTGAATTGTCACATATTCAAAGCAACAAGAAAATTATTTCACTCAAAATTTGTTATATTTTATGGCATAAAAGCACTATGTACAGGGCGTAGCATATACACACACATTTTCACAGCAAATGTTAGAAATGTCCCCCATGAGCCTCCAAACATGCTTGCACACATTTCTTCTTGTTCTCAAATACTCTCACAAGTTGTTCATGTGGAATTCTATGAGGAAAATCTCGAATAGCTGTTTCAAGTTCTTGTAGGTGTGGGGGTTCCCTTTATAAACAGAATTCTTTGCATAACCCCAGAAGTAAAAATCCGGAGGAGACAAGTTAGGAGACCGAGGTGGCCACAATCCCTTTGAAATTATTCGATCTCCAAAAACCTCTTGCAGTAATCTCATGGATTGGCGAGCTGTATGTGCTGTAGCGCCATCTTGTTGTACCCAAGCATTACGAATTGCGTCTTCCGTTAGTTCTCCCATGAACTGGTGAATAATTTCACAATAACGAGTTGAATCTATTGTTTGTCTGAAAAATATGGGGCCGACTATTCTTCTTCTCGATATTACAATCCACACCCTACCTTCTGGTCATGCAGAGGAACTTCATGTATGACATGTGGGTTTTCTGCACACCACAAACGTGAGTTCTGGGCATTGACGTAACCTGATAAATGGAACCAGGCCTCATCAGTAAAAAAAAAAAAAAAAAAAAATATATTCAAAACATCGTCACACTATCGTGTAAACCATTCACAATACTGCACTCGTTTTACACTGTCGGGAGGAAGTAACTGCTGCACCGCTCTCACCTTATACGGGATAAGACGCAGTTTCTTACGAACCGCCTTTTGTGCCGTACCAACACTTATTGCTTCTTCCTGGGCAAGTTTTCGAAGTGGTTTATGGGGGCTACGTTGCATTGCATTCGATATGTGTAACATTTTTTCTTCATCGAGCACTGACGGTCTACCACTTCGATCATAGTCCATTACCGTTCCAATGTCTCTAAATTTATCGATCAGTGCCCTTACAGTGTGACGATTCGGAACAGGTGTATCCGGAAACCTAGCTGCAAACTTATCTTTGACTGTCTGTTTTTACTCACCTTGTTCACGGAACACATGTTCAACCAGGAATATTCGTTGTTCCAAAGACCGCTAACTAGATGCAACAATCACTTCAACGTCACTTTGCCGACTGGAATCTAAGAAAGGAACTTCACGCAAGGCGATAATATAGCAGTGTTGCAAACCTTCGCATAAAATTTTATTTCATGTGACTTTGAATGCGACTTTGACTTGCCAAGATTCAGGTGTATAGAGACTTTTTGAACGCTCTTTATATTACCATTTTTGTTCTATTACGATAAATGTTGAAACTGGAATCATTAATTTGAACCATTTCCCGTTTGAATGAAGGGTTAAAGAAGGATATGAAACCTATTTTTGGGATGCTGAATCAAGTGCAAAACTGCATTTCCATATCTCTTACTGTTTTTGCTCTATGAAAAACGGTATTGAAACCGGAAGTAGTATGAAATTTCAACTACTGTCACTGTTGGTAGAGTACTGTGGGTTGTAACGATACGCTCCCTTGAGGCACTGACTCGATTACAGAGGATCACTTGCCGCTATCTATTACCATTTTTGTTCTATGACGATAAGGGTTGAAACTAGAAATGGCTAATTTGAACCTCTTTTGGTTTGAGTAGAGTATTAATGAAATATATGGAACCTATTCTTGCGACAATGAATCAATTACAGAAAACCACATCTCGATATCGCTTACCGTTTTTGCTCTGTAGAAATCAGTATTGAAACTGGAAGTAATATTAAATTTTAACAACTTTCGATTTTGGTAGAGTGTTCAGGATAGTCATGGTACGTTGCCTTGAGACGCTAAATCGTATGCAGAAAACTGCTTCTCGCTATTTGTCATCGGTTTTGTTCTCTGGCCATAAATGTTGAAATCGGCAACGAGTAATTTGAACCACTTTCGGTTTGAATAGAGGCTAACCGGATGAGATGGAACCTATTCTTTGGATACTGAATCGATTGCAAAACACCATATCTCGATATTCCTTACCGTTTTTCCTCTGATACCTGTCAACAGACAGACAAATCTGTTTTATGACTTCCGACACTTATTCGTAGCATAGTTTGGAAGTTTAATAATTCAGAAACACAAAGTTTGATTAGCAAGGAAAACAATACTATAGATATGTTTTAAATTGAAGAGTTATTTTTGTGTGTTATTATTGTTTTTATATAACTAATGAAATAACAAGTTAATTGGATCTATCCAAAACATTAGGTTACAATTAAGTGATACATTTCAAATATCTGAAAAGTTCAACTTTACACATTGACGGCCAAAAATGTGTGTGCGACATAGTGAGACCAGATATGGTTGAATATAATCATTAGGTCGTTCATCCATTTTTATGACGTATGAACAACTATTACTTTCCGAGACCAGGCTACAAGTACCAGACAACATTCAGGAGCGTAAACAACTGTTTGGTACACGTTAACAAATATCACGTGAAACCCACGTAAAAGGTGTCATAGCCTCAACCTCTTGTTGTAGGGGACCCAAACAAGGTATCGCGGCTTCATGAAGAGTGTTAGTTAACCCATTTTTGAGTCTCATGACGGTCAACCTACGGTTTATATATTACACTGGTACAAACATTTTGATACATCAAATGTTTGAGCTGTTTGTGGGCATATTTGGGCTGATAAGTCCAAAAGTGGCACCAATTCTGTCATGTGAGCCCTAGATTTGGAATACAAAATATAGCCATATACTATGCTACTCTGCTTTAACACACAATAATAATAATAATAATAATAATAATAATAATAATAATAATAATAATAATAATAATAATAATAATAATAATAATAATAATAATAATTATTATTATTATTATTATTATTATTATTATTATTATTATTATTATTATTATTTAAAGTAGTGTTTAAATTTCTATTTTTTAAGGATGAAGGAAAAGTATTTGAAATTAAAAAGAATATTTCGAGTCGAGTTATAGGTAATTTTCTCGAGTCGAGATCCGAGCCGAGTCACTGTTTTGAGGTCGAGTTTGATAAATTGCTCGCTTGTTCGGCTCGTTTTAACTCGTTTTGAGATCATTGCCTGATTATACTGGAAAGCGAAAGCAATGAGAAATGTAAACATTAATGTCAGTGGCGTATTTTGTGGGCTACCGGGCCTACCGGCGGCAGCCCTAGAATATTACAGAATAAAGCTATTATAATATAAACTAATTTATATTGCTAATTTTAAATGATACAAGTTTGAGAACTTGAATTTAAAAACGTCCATTAGTTTCTTTGCACGCAGTCTGTTTCGCTTCTTAAGAGATCGACATGACAAGCTAGCAGAAACCTCTCTCTAGTTACTCCAGCAAGAATCGTCGTTATCAGCGCATTCCTCTCGCTCCATGCCTCCAATTCCTTGCAGAGCGTACGAACGGACTCCCAGTTTCCTCTAGAAAAATCGGTTTCTTGGGCGTGAGCGGAGGGTTAAAGGGAAGTTATACGAGTAATTACAGTGCATTTTGGAAGGACTCCGGGAATTGCCCCGACATTTTAAACCTCGTTCCGTAGCGTTCAACTCAATGCAAATTTTGTGTTTTACAGTATTTTACGATAGTCGGCATACTGTTATATATACTTGTTTCATTATTTGCGTTACTTTGCGAAGGCTCTTATAGACTAAGGCTCCCTCATTGGCTAATCACCTATTTTAATGTTCTTTATTACCAGCATAACTTCCACTTACTCTAGCGAGTAGGGTTACAACCTATTCAAAGCAAAATGTAGGGACACTTCATGCAGCATTATGTTTATTTACTTGATAAAAGGAAAATATGTTGTAACGTTTTCTCTTGTTTTGAAGATTGTATAATTACGTGAAAAATAAACGTCATTATTATTATTATTATTATTATTACTAATAATAATAATAATAATAATAATAATAATAATAATAATAATAATAATAATAATGTCAACAACTTCACCAATAATTATGAAAGTCGGGATATTTTAAAGTCGCGACAGAACCACTTCGTGACCGGCTCGTTTTCTCCGAAGTCGGGGTTGTCTCGACAAAATCGGAACGCTGGTGAGTGATGGTACCTCTTGTAGGGAAATGAAAGGGTTACGAATAAATTAAAGAAACAAAGTTACTGTTTTTATTTTTGTCGTGCAATAGAGTGGTTACAGTATAACCGCTACCAGGTTATAGAAGTATTTTTTGTGGACGCTCTGTATATTTCGTAAAGACAGTGATTATTATTTACGATTTATACTTTATTCTGCGGCACAAGTAAGTTTTTTTTCGGTGGGAATTGCTTCCTTCCCACGCAACTGGACAAAGAATTCTCTCATTGTTTATTCATATATATATATATATTTAAAACATTGCTTTTTGGTGAGAACATTTCTGTAAGTGCCGAATCTTCTCAGTGTTTCTCCCTGACTTATTAATATGCACCGTATATATTCTACTGTTATTTGGAACTGAATTAAGTGCTTTCTTTAATCGCTTATGGAAATATTGCAGTAGTTTAGAGCAGACTAGACCAGACCAGATATTCGAATGACCAGAGTGACGCCAGTCACATTGCTTTTGCAATTCCTTATCTGTACTTTCACACGCCCGAGTTATCGCAATGTCTCGTGCATCGTGGCCAGTAAACTAAAATTAACATAAATTATTTTCCGTATTCTGTTTGTATGTGCATACAGGTGAGTTAACTGAGTGGTTTTTAGAGTGAACTGCCAACACTCTTCAGTCAACCATTGAAGCTCTCATCTTGAACTTTTGAGCTCGGGGAGTTTGACTCCGGAATTGTGTGCAGCTACCACGCACGTTGCATCGGGAATTAAGTCTGACTTTGTGTTAAGGGGCACAAGCTATTAGCCGGTGAAAGACGTTTTCTTACGGCTAGCCCCAATCAATAAGTCCCAGGTTCATAAACCTTGTGCGCCAAAAAAGTTTTAAACGCGCCCTCCAACATCAGCATTCCACTTTGGAAACTGTGATATTTTACTGAAGACTCATCTTAACTCTTCAGGATTGTTTGGCACAGCAACTGGATTTCTACGTGGGATTATCCAGGCAACTTTTTCCCTAGTGCTAATCTCCCAAGTGCGTCAATGGTGTGAGAGAAGCATTTACAGTGAAATCTGAATTATAATTTTCTACATAAAAGTGATAAAAAGGGCTACATTGCATTAAAAGGGCAAAGTGTGATTTTAGTAATGAAGATTATTATACATATTTTGCGTTAAGTGTTTTGTTCATTTCTCTTCGTTATTTTTTATATATTAGTATTCTAATAAATAAGTATAGTGTTATTTAATCCAGTGTGTTTTTGTTGTGTGTGTGATTGATGTTTGGGTGCGTTATGGTCTGGATGACCGTCTGATCCATGGTGGAAAGACTACAAGGTGGTTGCATGCGCATGTCGCCTGGAGCGCTGTCGTGGCTGTGACGTCATCTAGTTTGCAAGAGACAACGGGAAAAGGCGCGGCTTTGAGTGACAAGTGGAAATGCTTTGTTACTTTCTTCTTTTAAATGATATCGAGGATGCCTAACTGTGCAGCGTACGGCTGTAATAATTATTATAGAAAAACTAAGGGAACTAATATAAAATACAAAATATAATACAATACATAAAATATAATACAAAAAGAGGGGGAATGTCTCCAGAAATGGATTTTAGCTTGCAGGCGATAGGACAAAATAATCTTAAAATATGGTAAGTTTTACATAAAAGTAATAAATAAATGCAACGTTAAATGAAATTATAAAAAAGCGATTTCATTATGTAGTTTCTTTTTAGTATTAATAGTATGTAATAATAGTATATAGGGCTACAGTAGCTTGTGTTAATTCTGCATACAAAAATCCAATAGTACGATTTAAAAAGACGAACTTTGAGGCAAGACTCGGATTCGAAATCATGAGGGAGGGGAACCGACAGAGGTGATCATTTCTATCATCATTTCCTTCTACATAAGATATTGAGACAAAATTTTCCCCATAGATGCAGGCATGTAACTCCAGAAGGGAGGCACGATGATCTAGGAGGCTTACCTCCCTCGAGTTACGCAAATGGAGAGCATTGAACGCGTTCAAGTAGTTCAGGTCCCATTTCATTCTGGAGGTTTGCATTCCCTGTAGCCTCGATGCTAAAACGGGACGTTGCACTTCAAATTAACTAACGAATGGAAGGTTCGTAATAACGATTAACGGTTACAAAGATATATAACAATGCATTAGATCAAGAGAATAAAGTATCCACCTACCATATCAGGGCGACATTGTCGGGACATTTTTACACTCAGATTTTGAAATTTTTGTTCATTTTAATCATAACTTTGGATAATTACATATACATATTTAGGGGACCCCTCCAGAATTACAAGATGAAGAATGACTGCAGTAAATTTAAAAATATGGTAGATTCTCAACCAATCAAGGAAGCACGGTGGCTCAGTGGCAGAAGGCTCACCTCTGGTGCAAGGGATACTGGTCCGCTTCTCGGTCAAGTGAATTTGTGGTGCATCACATCGTGTCCGTGAGTTTCTCGGGGTACTCCCGCATTCTCATTCCACCAAATTCCACATAATCATTCACTTGCATTTATCTTTTGCCTTCTTTAGTCCACAGGATAGAAAAGAGAAAACTTATCAAGAAAATTAAGAAAATTATGTAATATTATGGTTTATATGTTTTCTATTCTAGCTGTAACACCCCTACATCGCCTTCACCTACGCCTAGTACTTTGTTTCTTGCTTGAAATAGTCAAGTTGCAATTTTTTTGTTTGAGGTGCTTTGTATATACATATTTATTTCTGTATATTTTTAGAACGCAATAGTATATGTAACGTTTTGTTTCGTACAAATGTTTAATAATACAGTTTGTTATGGCGTAAATTTTGACACTAATATTCAGAGAACTGTCAGTTTCACCAAACCTTTTGTTTAAATACAAATTCTATAAATAAGCGATCAGCGACTTCAAATAAGATTATTTCTTTATAAATCAAAAATAAAAACGATGTTTAAAATATTAAATACGTGCGTTCCTGCTCAATAAAGTTTTTAACCTCCCCTGAGATTCTGATGAATCTTACGTGGGAGCAACCTCTTAAAAAAAAAAAAAAAAAAAACTGTCCAAGCATAACGAAAATATCCGTACGTGCATTTCTGTTTACGAAAACCATGAAGTCTTCCTTGAGATATTCTCAAAATTTATATGGGGTCATCAGTAAAGAATTCTCTTTCAAGCAAAATAATAATAGCAAATCAAAACCGATCAATGTGTTACGAAAATATACTTGAGCATACATAAATATATAATAATGAAATGCATTAACGACACACTTTGTTATAGATTATATTCAGGCCTATACATACTCGAGTGTATTACTTCAGATATATAAAAAAAGAAAAGAAAGAAAGAAAGAAAAGAAAGAAAGAAAAGAAAAGAAAAGAAAAGAAAAGAAAAGAAAAGAAAAGAAAAGAAAGAAAAAGCAGAAAATGTAGTGATTAATATTTGCTTGTTCAAGCTTCAAAATTGTTTAATATGAACTGGTATTGCTGTTTCTTTTGCTATTGTAAATATCTTTCTTTGAATTCACTTAGCTTAAGCATTGATTACATTACGTTTATACAATTATTGTTTGTACTAAAATTTTTACTTCGTTGAAGATCACTATAAATAGAAGAGAAGTTTGCATATAAGATACCAGCGAGCAAGCGCTTGTTAAAAGTTCATCTGACTCTCGCTTGCCACGTCTGCGACCAGGATGACGTCATGCGCCAGAGCGACAAGAATGTAGCACTACATTGCATCCACCTTGTAGTCTTTCCACCATGGTCTGATCGTCCGTGAGGTTTTCGAGACGAGACATCCGAACCTCTCGGCGCCTAATGCTCACCTCATCATTGAGACCGACGAGCGATTTGGAAACAATTTGGAACCCCTTCTTGGAGAGGTGCTTCATCGTCCTATCCAGGTAAGTTCAGGTTTCAGGAGAATACTTGTTAGGAACACGAACCACGACAGCGACCCGAACACCAATTGATTACACATAAATGGCAGCCCGAACATCCATGAGTGATTACAACAGAAGAAAGCTTAAAAGTGAATGAAAGACTGTGAAGGTAATTTTGAAATAAGAAAATCTGAAAATCATTTTTTTCGAGTGTAGTAATCAGTGTGTAAAATAAATAAAAATAAAAATAAATAAAAAGTGGTGCAAAATAGCGCCAGAGCAGGCAATTAAATTTGTACTTTGTGTTTTGAAGTAGGGTTCTGTTTAAGTGTAAAAACTGAAACCAAGTTAATAAATTGTTCACGTCTATTGTGACATTCTGGGGGAAGAATAGCAGAGCAAGTTTCAGGAGGGGTTTCTATTGACAATTACTCTATTATAGAAAGTTTATTAAATATACACTTGTTCATAATTATAACGAAAAACTAGAAATTGTGAAAATGGCAAGACCAACTCTTGACTTAAATTTATGTAAAGATGTAAGAGAAGAACACTGTGAGTACACAAAGTTCGTATGACAAGTTTAATTGTAGGTGTGGTAGCTCTAAGTTGTCTAAAATATTTTGTTGGTTGTATTTGTTATTCAACAATGAAAATAGGTAAGTAATTGATTTACAGCAATATTATTTGCAAATTACTATTATTGTTATTCTTATTTGTTTGTTTGATAGAAATGTCCCTTTACAGCACCGAGGCTACATGAGACATGGACCGACAGGCTAAGGTAGATAGACTCTCCCACCGAGAATTCAATCCGGGACCATATGCAGCAAGGGCGCGACTAGACCACTAGGGAGGACGTAAGCGTAACTAGGCCCAAAGCAATAACTAATGACTCCAAAGAGAGATAGCTCGTATTATTATTATTATTATTATTATTATTATTATTATTATTATTATTATTATTATTATTATTATTATTATTATTATTATTATTATTATTATTAATGTGCAGGTGTTATAAAGGATAGCGGTAGCCCAAGCCGTCAAACCAGTATACGACACTGAGCAATGTGGAATATTTTAAGTGTTGCTTACGAGATGAGACACTGCTCACATCTCGTCCCGATTAACGAGACGACAATGGATTTTTATAACTAGATAGCCTAAAATGTCGCGTGCACCAATATAAGTATATACTGTAGTTCTTACATCAAGGCTGGGATTTGCACGGTCGAAGTTGTGAATCTAAGGAGAAGCCCAATCCGGGTAGTGACGTCAACCGGCTCAGCTCGATTAAACTGAGCAAACAGCTCGAGCCGGCGCGGTTTCGATGAGCCACCGACTCGGCTCAGGTGAGATATCATCTCAAGCCGGCTCGGTTGGATGAGCTCTTGGCTCGGCTCGATAGTGAATGAGCTGTGAGCCGAGCCATTCGAGCCGTTGACAACCCTAAACCCGGGTTGAGCAGTTTTGAACATGTTTGGCCTGAGACCTAACTTTTAACAATTTTTGGCTCGAGTCCGAATACTTCCTTTTCCGGAGCTCAAATCCAGAACCTCGTTAACATCGTCCTTGCCTCCTGAAAACTTCGACGACAGAGATCTGCAGTTGACTAGTTTTTAGTGTTCAGAGACAAACCGCCTACCTTTCATGGTTATACATGGTGTTGTAATAATAATAATAATAATAATAATAATAATAATAATAATAATAATAATAATAATAATAATAATAATAATAATAATAATAATAATAATAAAGTAGTAGTAGTAGTAGGGGCCGAGCGGCTCAGTAGTAGAGCGTTCACCTCTGGTGCTTGGGGTTCCGGGTTCGATCCCAGCCTCCGTCAAGTGAACTTTGTGGTGGACAAACACCGTGTGCGTGGGTTTTCTCGGGGTTCTCACGTTTCCTCCCACTTTCTTCATTCCACCATTTCATTCATTACTCATCATCACCGTCTCTTTTAGCCTAACCGGCATAACCATGGGACGTAAAACTCAAAGATTTCATTTCATTTCAATAATAATAATAATCAGTAGTAGTAGAAAAAAATAGTATCATTGATAAAATTATATTGACTATGTAGGATACTTGAAAATAGTACTTGAAACTACATACAGGATTTAGCACGATTTGGCTCGTTTTGGCTTGACTCGACTCGAAACTCGACCTGAATTCATGTCAAGTTGGAGGAAATTTTTCGAGCCGAGTTCTCGAGTCAAGCTGAAAGAAGTCTGTTTCGAGTCGAGTCGAGTTTCAAAGAAAACTCGCTCGAACTCGCTCGTGCTCATCCCTATAAATCTACTTAAGTAACAAAAGTACCTAGGTAGAAAATAATTTTACACTTTCTAGTCACTCCAGATTTAACAAACTGCTTTTGTAAGATTTCCAGGAATAGAAAATATAAAATGATCTTTCTTCTTTTAGTTTAAGGTCCCACGAATATATATATCCTTTAGGCTAAAGGAGACGGATGATTAATGGAAATTAATGAATGTGGAAGTAATTTTTTCCCACCGGGAATCGAACCCAGAACGGGTGCTGCAAAGGCGTGCGAGGTATCCACTAGACCAACGAGATTTTCGAGATGTTATCGTCTGGGACAATTCGTATAAGACTCCAAGAATAATCAGCCGTCATGTACGCATTTCATATTTCTATTTATAGATATCTATCTAGATAATGATTACTATTCGTGAAATACTTATTTGTGATAGATTATTGTTCGTGAAATATATTCACGCTTACGAAATATTATGTTCATTATACTTCCGTGAAAGAAATGTCTTTGTTCTTTGCTTCAGTTACCGATATTCTCTGGAAAGAAATCTAAGTGACTGTGCGAAGTTGCTTGGAAATTACTGTCACTGCCCCGATCTTCTTTACCTTGTGCGGTATTATATATGCAAGACATCCTCTGAGAGGTATGATAGCTGACAGAATAATTAAATACTACAAGACGCGAGTGTGGAAAATTCCTCCTGATAAAGGTGAATCAGAATAAGGCAATTATTTACGATTATCTCGGTTGGTGTCAACGATATTAACAGAACATAATAACATTTTTGAACTGTTTTTTTTTTCTTTTTGTTTCCCTCCAAAACATTAACATTGCTACTGAAAATCTCAGGTAGATTCTTTCTTTTTTCTTTTGTTTACTGCCGCGAACATTCTGTATAAAATTAGTATATAAAGAGCCCATGATCTACCTTGATCTCCAATTTGGACAATAAAATAACCTACACATGCTCTTCTTATAAATTCAAAAATAGGGCTTCTACTTGCCTTCAGTGTGTACGCCTTATAAATGTACCAAAATACGATTCTAGAAGCTTCGTCTTTAAGTCAGTACAACGCGTACAAAAATTTCATAAATTCAATGGATTTAAGGAACTGCAGCTGATGCAGTCTATCTAATGTAATTTTATAAGTCAAAGTCCGTAATAGTTTCATAAACAGCGCCTTAAAATAAGGCATCAAAGTTACTTTTCTTGAATTATGTTATTAGTTTATATTTAGTACACATTAGTTGTTGAATTAGTTACTAATTGTGCTTCGGCCTGCTTTACAATGTAAGTTAAACCCTGCATGTTTTCCTAAATTTTTCAAGCCCATCTCTAGTAATCTAAATGTACAGAAGACATATGTTTCTTCCAACATCACACGTATATCAAGAATCCATACTCTTGAGTACTGGTGGCGATGGTATGTTTTCACGTCTCAAAGAGTAGAGTCGGATGAGAAACTAACCCGTGCTATGTCTTGTTAGAGCATTAGTAGTTAGATGTATTAACCACAACAACTTTACAAATAATATTTTAGTAAATACATAAGGTACTCACATCACAAGAGTCCTTTCCATCTTGTGGTGCTAAACAAATTTGACTTTTGACAAGTTCGTTAAGAGTGTGTGATCTCCAGAGCGAACGGCATTGTTTGAGATTAATTATTGGAAGATCAATTTTAAGTAAATGTGTTGAAAATTGTCCACTCTGAAACAGAGAACGTTAAGAATAAAAAATAATGTATTTATTACTGCAAAAGCTGTGTTATTCAACTAAATTTCTAAACTATTGATCACCTAAAAATTTTAATTTTAATTTCATAAGAATATATGAAACACCTTTTATGAAATCCTAAGAATAGTACAATAACACTAGTCGAAATAAACTTTTTCCCTGGCACACAGGAGAAAATGCCTGATTCTAATAGAACATTTCACAAACAATTCAAATATGTAATCAGTTTTTCTCCATCATGCACCATTTTCCCGTGACACGCATGTGACCTTAAAAAATGGGTTATTTTTTATAAATTTATTATTTACGTGCAGATAATCACATGTAACTTCCACAGTAATTACAATATAAACACGGTTTATACCTCATTGGATTTGCAATGAAACGCACCGTGTCACCATTTTATATGAGAGAAATTCTAGAGGGATTTTGTAGTAAATTCCTTTCCAAAAGCATTTATAAGATTTTTTGTTTCATGTCACTCTTCATATAGTGATACAGGAACGCGAATTAGTTGCTTAAATCACAGGCACTGAAGGAAATTCATTGCTATTGTGCCAAAAGGACTGCCTTCAAACTAGTTTTTGAAGAGTCAATAAACAATCTCCACTCTATACTTAAATGTTCATGTCCGTGTGGATCCATGACAACACAAACATTGTTACAATAAATTAAATTATTTTCTTTAGAATAATAGTTCTGAAGCTCTGCATGACGGTTTCGAAAAACACACACTTTAGTGTCACGATGGAGCAGAGAAGCAAGAAGTTCTGCCTGTATTTGGGAGAGTTTTAAATCCCGAACGAGGTCATTTAGTTCACCCTGAGTTATCAGATGGAACTCGCATATAGATGTGCTTCCTACATATGTAGGATCACTTTCCTCTTCATGTTGTACTTCAGTAGTTGCTTCAAGTACATAATCTTCATCTGCAGTAAGATGAGCTGGAGGTTGTGGTACTGCATTATGTGAAACTGGCCTAATTGGGGATAGCAAATTAGAGTACTTAATTTTATTCCTTTTATCTGTGCCATACAACAGTAGCAGTCTGAAGAATGATCTTTTGGTTTCTTCCAGATCATGGGTACTCCAAAGTTCATGTTCCGGTCACATTTGCCCACCCAGTCAGACATTTCACGCAAGTACAATAAATATAGTGAGTAGTCCAGTTCTTATCTTCGTTTCCTACGCTGCAACTAAAATATAACTAATAACACTTCCTCAGCAAGTGGTGTGAAAAATCAACTCTACGATTTAAATATCAGCTCCCCACATACATAACAGAAATTGTCCGGGTGATTTACACACTTCCTCAGCATCTTGTATCCTTTATGGTATCACATACATACATATACGATATTACACTTCATAAATCACAAAGCAGCACAGCACGCAATCTAAGACCACGTTTCCATTTTACATGAATCTTGTAGCTGTCATTAAAAAAAAAAACTTGCAACCTAATCTTTCTATTTACTGTTTACATGTTACAACTTCCTGAAAGCAAGAAAGGTATCTCCACCCATGCAGCACTGCACTCTAGTGGACAAATAGTGAACCTCCTCATTAAAAACGTGTATTTCGCGTACTTCCCCTCCCTGTCCAAAAGAAGCGGCGAAACTGGTTTTTCCTTTATGTCAGCGGGAGGGTGATAGCAGGTAGCAAGTAAGACGTCCCAAAAAGTTGCACATGGTTCAACTCCTTGTAAGATGAAAAACATGTTGAATATCCCTTTCAAGACTATGTTTACATGGTGAAATATGGTAGGGTTTTAAGATTTTTTTAACGACAGCTACAAGATTCATGTAACGTGGCAATGTGGTCTAACTCAATGCACCACCACGCAATACTAAATGTCTTGTCTTGAATGTGATAATGGGATTGGGCGAATTAACGTTTTCGCTGTTCTTTCAAGATTTTTTTATTCATTGTTGGCGGGTCAAAATCGTAAAAATCATTTAATTTTCCACAGAAAATATGCGTGCATTGTGTGTGCTTGTACCTGCGTGTCCCATGTATGTGCCGACAACAATACGTCAACGTTAGTTTCTGTCTTTGCTGAACGCCTTGCATTTAAACCTGTAAATGGAAACAATTATTTATATTTCTAGATAGAATAACGCGATTCACATGAAAATAACACAATTTATTGAGTAGACATAAATCTATGTTTAGGTACAATTCGAGTTTCTGTATTACTATATGAATATTGACATGAAACAAAAAATCTTATAAATTCTTTTTGAAGGGAATTTTCCACAAAGTCCCTCTAGAATTTCTCTCATATAAAAAAATGACGACACGTTATATACATCATTGTAAAGTATGTTTCATTGCAAATCCAATGAGGTATAAGTCATCCTGATATTGTAATTACTGTGGAAGTTGCATGTGATTATCTGTACGTAAATAACATATTTCTGAAAATAACCCATTTTTCAAAGTCACGTGGGTGTCACGGGAAAATGGTGCCAAAATCTTGTTGACTAGCGTAACAGATAATGAATTGATGTTTCGTTTCACAAAAGAATTTCTATAATACGATAAAAAATTATATTCTTGGAATATAAGGAATTACTTTTGTATCATACATTTAGATATTACTGGGGGCGCGGTGGCTCAGTGGTAGAGCGTTCACCTCCGGTGCTTCGGGTCCCTGGTTCGATCCCATTTGGCGCCGTGTGGACTTTGTGGTGGACAAACACCGTGCTCATTGGTTTTCTCGGGGTTCTCCCGTTTCCTCCCACTTTCTTCATTCCACCAGTTCACTCATCTTTCATTATCACCGTCTGCTTTAGCCTAACCGGCATACCGTGGGACGTTAAACTTAAAGATTTCATTTCATTTTCATTTAGATACTACTAGCAGAATACCCGTTCTTTGCACGAGCAGAATAGTTTCATTTTAGACATAAAGAGCTGAATTTGGATTTAACATCGGAGGTGTTATTGTTCATGTCAGCGACTCTGAAAACTATGAATTGGGCACTAATATCGGTTGTTTTCGATCATTTGCGTATTTGATCGAGATCTGTCGAGTGCTTCAAGTGACAAACATAGTGACTTTCATTTTATGTAGATATATAGATATACGTAAATACTACCTGCTAATTCGATAATAATAAAACCACATACTTAGAATTTGCTGAAAATGAATATGCTCTAATATGCTCCTATAATTCTTTGCTGCTTACTAAATTAGAGCTGAGCCAGAAATACAATTTTGTAAGTATGGAAATTTCTAATATTTGCCTAGTATCTGATACCTAGTACAAAATTGTTAAAATGAGTCACCATACCTACCTCTGTCTTTCCCCAACCTATCACTGTCGCCATAGTATTATCAGGGATTACTAGATCTTCATTGGGTAATATAGCAGCAGAAACAGTGAATTGGTTTAGCTCAAATGGTGGGTAAACCTTAAAATTTAAAGAACAAATTTAATTGAGTATATCAACGTTGTACTTATCAACACAAATGAAATACATTGTACTATTTATACATTTCTTGTACCCACAATGATTTTAAGATATTAAAAGGTTATGTATACCTACAATGTGGTATCATAACTTGAAATAAAATTAACATTGAATTTATAGGGACAAAATCAATACAGTGATTTTTTTGAAAGGTTTCTTTGTGATTGTATTTTGTCATTGACGGCAACAGCTTAACGTTGAGACTCAATTTCTCTCAATTACTCTCTCATATGAAATCGTTAGCACTTGCTTCTTATTACCTCGTGTTTGAACTCTCCTGAAAGAATAGGGTAAACGCGAAAGAAGTTAATTTCCAAATTGGAAAAAGAAGTCCTGGCTAGTAGATCCAATAAAATTTTATTAATAGATTCTATAAATAACTCAACTTATAAATAACATAATGCTGATGTACAGATTGTAGTTTATGAGTATGAAAGAGGATAAATAAGTTTAGTTAATTTTTCTCCTTATCTCACAACCTAACTTCTCATGGTTTATTACGAAGAGAGCTGCTTGATTTTTCAAAAAGTAACTTCGAAATTACCCAATTTGAATAATTCTTTCATCATTACTCAGTAGATTTCTCTAAGATGATTACAAGCATATTAGGGTTTCCATCAAAAGATTATTACCTTAATTGGAGCCAAACCTCAAACCGCATTTGTAGAAAGAATATGTCCTCCAAATTGCTATAGACACATGCATTTTTGTCTCGATTTCATTAGGAATATTGGTCACTGACATGAGAAATGTGTGAAATTGTTGAAGTAATATAATAATTAAAATACCCACTGATACGCAAGATTCGTATCATTATCTAATAATTCTAACAATTATAGAAAAGAAAAAAATGTTTATAGCAGTATTCTTTATTCTTTTATATAGTTATATATATATATATATATATATATATATATATATATATATATATATATATATATATATATATAGATAGATAGATAGATAGATAGATAGAGATATAGATAGATATACAGATATAGATATAAATAACAAAAACTGTTCTTTCCTCTCTTCGCACTTCTGCTTGAGTACCACTTTATGTGTTGTTCTCAGGCAGAAAATGGCCTTTAACAAGTTTTAAAACTACTTATGCCTTAAAACACTCTTCACTTCTTAATCTTCTCTTTGTGTTCTGTTTATAATTCCTGCGTACAATTCGAAGCCTATGTATAATTTCTGCGATTGGCAAGAGAGGGAGGACAGAGAAGGTCATTTGGATATGAGTGGTGTTGCCAATAGTAGATTTACTATGCTGAGCAGATATGCTTAAGCCAGAGGGAAGATCATAAATTCCACCAGAGTATATGTTTTTCTTCCTACCTGGAAGCACGTCACATGATTCAGTGTCATTCTCAAGATTAATGAGAGTACAATTTTATAAATATTTAAAATACATACAGCAGATAAAAATACGCGGCGACAGAACTGAGTATTGGATTTCTGTTCTTAATGTTAGTCTTATAAATTACTAGCAGCGTTCACCCCGCTTCGCTGCGGTCACCCCGGAACGCAATAAACTTTGTTACTTAGATAATTTTTACTTTTTCGCTTTCAAATTGCAGTAAATGTTAACATTATAGCGCCTGTCATTTATGTTAACCCGCCGAGTGACACGGTCATGCGGGTTGCATATAAATACGTTTATTTTTACCTATGATGAACTAATAACAAAGGATTTGTACATATGGACACTTGAATGGTCAATTATCTCAAGACACTGGTAATTAAAAATTAAAGTGATATGATAAAAACCATCTAGGGTCCAAATCCTAATAACCCCCCAAAAATAAAAGAAATTGGTTCAGCCGTATTAGCGTGATGAGCTAACAAAGGATTTGTGCGTTCTCTTTTATAATATAGATTAATAATTTGTCTGATAAACATTTGAATAACTCCCACAGATAATATTAACCAAGTATTGAAAAAAGTTCATTAACTTGCAGTTTTATGTGCTTCAATGTTATAACTAACTGTAGCAAATTTAGTTTCCGCAAAATTTTACATTTCACTGAAATTTATCTTTGCAGATATCCAGCTTAGTAATCGTTATATGTACACAGAGTCTCACAAAAATTTCTGGAGGATGGAATATGTGTAGAGAAATACAATTGTAATTTAAAAAATCACGAAGTAGCCAATACTTTTAGAAGCTCTAATCATCTATGCTGGAACGAAGTTACCCGCGACCCCTACGGGGATGCAGAGACAGCTATAAAATTTCAAATAGAAGTAGCTTTAAAATGTTAATGCAGATTCGAATTTTTCACAGAAAATATGTAGCATTTACTTGAAACACTTTTTCGTTATCTTCTTAAATGGCACTGTGATCGAAAAAAAAGGGAAAAAGGAAAACGAATAACATCGCTCATCACACGAGATTGAAAGTGATGTTGGCGTTAAGGCCTCGAAACGAGATAAGAATGCATTTGCAACAAATTTCTAAAAACGTTAACTAAACCAGATAATTTTTAATATTAATTTCCGTGAATAATAACACTGGCCGGCATCAGTTTAGTTACAGAAAGGAAAACCTCTGATTCTGACTAATTTCAGGATGCTGAATTCGAAATTGATAGCCGTTTTACTACAATAGCTCGTATTTTGGCTTTATACATTGTTGCCAATTTTGCCATTTTGTAGGGACGGCTTTAGTTGTCATCGAAGTAACCGGTTTGACAATGCTATTTGAGTAAGAAATAAATTAGATTTCACTCAGTTGGCGACAGATAGGACCCCCCCTTGTTGTTGGCATATATATATATATATATATATATATATATATATATATATATATATATATATATATATATATATATATATATATATAACAATGAATAACAGAAGGACGGGGATGATTAAAATGCTTGACACTTGTGTTCCTCCCCCTCCTTTGTTTATTTGTTTTTAGACCACTGAAACCGGTTTAAAAAAATAGGGTCTATGTGGCAACAATGAGCGGCACGATGACGCGGGCGAAAAATGCGCCGACTGAGCCGTTATTGCGTGGCTCAGTCTTGCTCTTATGTATTGCAGTAAGTAATCTCTCAAGTGTATAAGTATTTTGTCGGGAGAATTAACTTGGAATTTTTACGTCAGTAACTTCAGTTTTATTTTACCGTATTTTTAGAACTGTTTGCCTGTGTTTTCAGTATCTTTTAGTGATTGGGAAACTATCGATATTACAGCGCCTACAGGAAGCGATGAGAACACCAACTCAATATCTGCAGATGAAGATCCGAGAGACAGTTCCTTCCACGTAAAAGATAAGCCTCACTTCATCCTACAACATGAGTTGAATGATTTAGTGAGAGAGTTACAACTTTCGAAAAAGAAAGCTCAACTTTGGGTGCTAGACTCAAAGAGTGGAATTTACTGGCTCCTGGAACTACTTACACTCACTACAAGTAAAGGAACGAGCCTTTTCAGAATACTACAGAATGGAAGGTTCCCTTTGCGTATGCACGGACATCAATGGTCTGATGAATGAATTAGAAATTCAACATGATCCATCCGATTGGCGTATTTTCATAGATTCGTTTAAGTAGTGTGAAAGCATTTTTATTTCATAATGGAAATAAGCTACCGTCTATTCCTGTGGCACACTCTGTTTCGATGAAACAGACTTACGAGAATCTCGCACTCATTTTAAATCGTATTAACTACAAAGAATATGGTTGGCAAATTTGAAGAGATTTGAAAGTTATTGCAATATTACTTGATCTGCAGGGTGGATTTACAAAGTACTGTTGCTTTTTGTGTCTTTGGGACTCAAGAGCCACAGGAAAACATTTTTCACAAAAAGTGTGGCCCCCCTGAGTGACATTTAAGCCCGGTACCAACAATGTCAAGTATGAGCCTCTCATCGATCCAGCCAAGGTCCTGCTTCCACCTCTTCATATTCAGTTGGGCCTCATGAAGAATTTCGTAAAAGCTATGAACAAAGAAGGTGAAGGATTTAAGTATCTTAGACAGTGTTTTCCAAAACTAAGTGATGGTAAACTAAAAGAAGAAGTTTTCACAGGACCTGATATTCGCAAACTTATCCATTACGAATTGTTTGAACAGAGTTTAAAAGACAAAGAGTTAAATGCCTGGCGTGCTTTTGTTCAAGTTGTAAAAGGTTTTTTGGGCAAAACTAAAGCTCAAAATTACGAGGCTCTGGTGCAGCAACTTCTGATCGCATATGAAGCTCTGGGATGTTGCATGTCTTTGAAATCCACTTTCTGCACTCCCACCTCAACTTCTTTCCAGAAAATCTTGCAGATGTAAGCTACGAAATGGGAGAACGGTTTCACCAGGATATAAGAATGATGGAAACTGGATATCAATTACGTTGGGACCCTGCAATGATGGGGGACTATTGCTGGTCGGTGAAGAGAGAGGACCCAACATTTCATAAAAGAAAAAAAGTAAAGCAGATGGTGTTATTTGCAGCTCTAAATATTAGATTTTATAAATTACTCTGTGTATGTAAATGCTAATAGGCCTATACTAACAGAATATATATAGCTTTTTAGTGCTAATACACAAACAGAATATATAGTTTTTTTTAACTGGTTTGATGCAATAAATTAATTTTAAGAATTTTTAAAACTGAATGTCGTTCTTGACCAACAGTCGAAATGAAGTTGATTCCCTTTCGGCACGCAAACAGCTCATTTTCCCTATTATGGTAAATCTGGCAACTATACGTTACACAAAAATGTGAGCTAATGTAGTAAAATGGATATCATATTCATATTCAAGGACCTAAAATTAGTTAGAATCAGTGAGTTTTGTTTCTCTAACTTTTCAAAAGTTTAAAAACGTCGGCCTGTGTAATTAGTTCGAGCTTTGTTATCAGTTTAGTGACCAGAGGTATAGCAATTTTAAAAAACATGCAACATATGTTTTATTGCGAGAGCTATTCACTTCTTTTAGAACGAGACGAGTCGTGTGAATGAGCCTTCCCAATTTGTGATTGTACCTTCATGAGATTGGTAGGAGGACGATAATAAATACAAACTTGGTTTCAGAAGACTTCAAGTTCAGTCGAGTGAAGTTCAATCTAGTCATTATGTGTCATTTCTTTGTTGTCAAAGGATTGCCCTTACTTACCAAACGTGAAATACTGAGACTACACTTTAGAAAGGATATATTGTTCGACTCCTGCTTCCAGGCTTCTGAGAGTCCACTTACAGTACAAACCCGGCAAATGATAGGCGCCGATTGGGAAGTCCAATACCACAGTAATACATGAAACAAACATGTGGATTTTTAACAGAAATATCCTTAAACGGAATGCTAGTTTATTCTATTTTTCACGATTTCGATCCGTCATTTTGTTTCCAAGTTATAGTTGTTTCTGAATTCTTCCGAAAATTTTTCTACTGGTCATAGCTGCACAAGGAAGAATTTATATACTTAAGTTGATCTTTTCTTGATATCAGAAATCACCTACCAAACAGTGTCGATGTTATTTAGAAACAACTTCATTTAAACGGGATGGGCCATCTTGAAACGTCCGTGAAACTGCTAAAATAATAGATAAAAAAAACGCTGAAATTTGGACTGATACAAATGTCGAGAGACCATTGTCTGACATATTCTGCAGTTCCACCAGATTAACGGTGTTGAAAACTCAACATAAAGTTGTATTTTTTTTTAGTTGACATTACACCAGCTTATTACAAATTCTAAATTTTAATTATATGTTGAACGACACCTCACAACACGAAATATATTTTTCAGTATTTCAGTTAGAGATGTTACAATATCACAAGCATTCAATTATGAAAGTCTCTGCAACAGGAAGAACACAAGCGAGACATACAAGATAACACACATTGAAAGCTTCTTAGTGTTGAATCCTTTATTCCTTTGTATTTGACATATTTCGAATAATTAGGAAGAGAGTTATAAGAGATTTGAAATGTTGACTTTTTCAATTTTTTTAAAAATTTGTTAGATAGCTCCCATATTCAGCCGTGTAGATGATCCAATAGACATAAAGCTCATAATTCCATTGAAAACAATATAATTCAAATTGTTCAGGAAGATATTAATTACATGGAAAGAGATTGTTCGAGGTGGAATTTAAAAAGAAAGAAAACTTTCCTTGCTTCATTAGCATATTTAACTGTTACAAATGGATAATACATAATATGTGACAACATGTGCAGACATGTTCTCATACAATAAAATTCGTAACGCGGTTGGAAAGTACATGTAATAGTACATTTCTTATATGTTTTACTTCACCTTCTACGCTACAGGTCAAGTCTGTGGCATATATATATATATATATATATTGCAACCTGTAGCTATACTCAGATGTGAATTAAGGAGCTACTGAATATTTTATGAAAACTGGATCATTACGTTTTGAGCCATTGAAGGTGAAACGTACGTGCATATGTATCCCGCTCGTAAGGGTTTTATTATTAAGTTGGTATAGATGCTCTATCGCTTAATAAATTTACAATTTCCACATAACGAAAATTTACACTTGTCTGTAGTAATTAGTTGTTATGGCAATTTAAAATGTAACACTTTATCTATCTATCTATATATATAAAAGAGAACGTACAAATCCTTTGTCCGCTCATCACGCTAATACGGCTGAACCAATTTTTTTTATTTTTGGGGGGGGGGGTTATTAGGATTTGGACCCTAGATGGTTTTTATCATATCACTTTAATTTTCAATTACCAGTGTCTTGAGATAATTGACCATTCAGGTGTCCATTACGTACAAATCCTTTGTTAGTTCATCATAGGTATAAAAATAAACGTATGTATATGCAACCCGCATGACCGTGTCACTCGGCGGGTTAACATAAATGACAGGCGTTATAATGGTTTTTATCATATCACTTGAAAGCGAAAAAGTAAAAATTATCTAAGTAACAAAGTTTATTGCGTTCGGGGGTGACCGCAGCGAAGCGGGGCGGGTTAACATAAATGACAGGCGATATAATGTTAACATTTACTGCAATCTTCTATGGTTTTTATCATATCACTTGAAAGCGAAAAAGTAAAAATTATCTAAGTAACAAAGTTTATTGCGTTCCGGGGTGACCGCAGCGAAGCGGGGTGAACGCTGCTAGTTACAATATGAAATAGTAAACGTATCCTATTTTATAATAACAATGATACGAATCTTAATTTCTTATGATGATATTAGCTCTTTTTTCTGTACATAATAAACATAAATCTTCTGACAGAAAGAAGTGTATATCAACATAAAATTAAATCATGACCAATTTGTTCAGTCAGCAGGTCATCAAGAACTATTTAGTATATTATTGTAGATGTTATTTGATTATGTATATTATCTTTAAAACATTCTTGTCCAATTGTCATAATTCCTCATTCACTCTGTTTTCATCAATGACCACCAAATCTAATATTTGGAAAATAATTTATTTCATACTCACCTTAATAAGAGCTATATCATTTATTGAGGTTTCAAAGTCATAATTTTCATGCGTAATGTAATCCACTGATTCATGAAGAGATCCTCCTCTATCGTGCCTCAGTGATCCAGCTCTGATAGTGTATTTTCTAAAATAGAAAGTGTAATATCATTCAATGCGAATATTAATTATATTTACAATGTATACAAGGAATTGCAATAGTAAGATAGATTAATAACTTTATTTGAAGATTTCACATTTGATATGCTGTCACCTAATACATTTCAGAGATAATCTAAATTACAAAATTTTCATTAAAAAATGACATATGTGCTCTCATGACTACATAATCAAGAATTATTGCAGAAGTTATTCCCACAATTTGCTTCAAAAATAGTTATAATACTGTTCTAATAAATCTGCTAATTATTAGATTAATGATCAATAATAATAATAGCATATCGATAAAGAGTAATTATTTACTCGTATAACTACTGAGTTGACGAATACTAAAGTTGCGATAGGAAAGTCTAGAAATATTTAAATAATAAGTAAGATCAAATACTGGTGGGAGATAGTTCGAACCACATTTAATAATGTTGCTCCCTCATAATATCAGTGATACACAAGGATCGTAAGGGAAAAAAAATCGCAGAATCATTCCCATCATATGATCTAAACAATTATATTTAAAATCATTGTTTTTGTGGTAATCTTGAATGCTCAAGTCAGAATAAGTAATAGTAGCACGAAAAAAAAATAATAATAATGACTACTTCATCAAACGTATCTGTAGAAATAAATAAAGGACTTATTTTCCATCCGCATTACACGTAATCAAGCAATGTCATTATTATACATGGTTAGATGTTAACTGTAATAATATCACCAAAATACTTATACTAAATTATATTAAATGATAGATTCTAAAATTTCAAAATAGAGATCTGTAAATTTTCTAACCTGTAGTTCTAAACTAATAAATCTTAATCTAACGAATTTGTGCTTGTAATCTTTCAAAAAATGCTAATTTTTACGATGATTTCAGTTTTATGCTTGCATACCTTAAAACAATGTTCTTCCTCAATTTGATAAAAGATGTACTGAAAACATTCAATAGCGATAGAAATATATAGGATCTATATCCATTGGGCTACGATTAGTTGAATACGTATAATGATCGCATCCAGAACATTAAATAAAAAATGAATGTTCATGAGTAATGTTTTGTAGTTTTCTTGACTCATCGGCTCAAACTTGGAATTTCAAAACAAAATATATATATATATATTTTTAAATATCACATTTTACATCGTTGTTACCGTACCTACCTATATCCTCAAACAAATAAGCCAAAAAGGCTTCATTCTAACTTTGTTATTAAATATGTTATTATTTGCCTAGATACAAGAAAAAACATGAAACGTATAGTATTCTACCTAACTTGTTCTTAATTTGAGTAATGTTAAAAGTTTTAAGAACTTTTCGGTGCGTAATTTCATGGGTGCATATAAGATAAACTTGAAATCCAGAGACTAATATGGTTCCAAATAGAACTTGTGCGACCATCAATTTTGGATTTAGAATGCTAGTAAAGGAGTTATCGTAGATTTATATATATTCTTCGAGATTTGTTCTTCATCTAGTCCAGTAGTGTTCAACCTAATTTCTATCACGACCCCCATTTTATTGCAATAAGCTTGTGTGCGATTTTTAATATACATATTGCGGAGATCTCAAGATATTCATTTATTTCTGTAATAGTTGAATCCATTTCTTGTGTAGTGAATACAGTAACTTCCCTGAAAGCGAATGGATTAAAACCAAATTTGGTCAGTTCATTCATATTACAAATATCGAATCCGATCCGTCATACTGTTTCAAAATTTTAAAACTTCATAACTCCTTTAATTTTGGGTCATATGATAAAAAAGTAAAGTAATTTCTAATTTCGGTTTTAAAAACTTGGACAGTTGTTGAAAAAGTTATTGAGTATTTTAAATGACTTGATAATGTGCTTCACGAAGATTAAATCGGACATTGCCGCAGTAGTGAAATCGCACCATGCTCAGTTATCTCAATAGCTTTCAATTTTAATTGTATTTCAATATGCAGGTTTTGTTCCATTTGCGTTTTTCTGGTGGTTTCAATATGCAGTTCTCATTAGCTTTATATCGTACCTCTGTCATTTAAATTGATTTTTAAACAGCTCTGCACCTGTTGAAAATGTTTGGTAGACCTATCTTTGTCTGTTTAGTAGAGAATTATATTTCTCTCTTCCGTTTATCTTCTCAACCCCATAAAACCTCTCGCGAGCCTCCAGGTTGAGAAAACCTGGTCTAGTCTATGGATGTACTTATTCAGATGATACATTTAAGTTACCTTAAATAATATTCACATTATCTTGGTTAGAATAACTACACTGTTTGTATAAAGATTTTTAAAAAATACTATGTTTGAATTTTTGTAGTGTTTAATACAATTTGTACATTACATTAGTAAATTACCCTATCATACAGTGAGCGGCTGTTAGAACCCATTCCTCATTTAAAATAACGCCTCCACAGTTATGTGTTCCATACACTTGGAGAGACACCTGAAAAATAAGGGAATATTTAAGTTTTCTGTGCTACGTTCCAGTCACATAGTTCTTCAATTTCAAGACGAGTTTCAAGTGCTTATTATTTTTTAAAAAAAATATTTAAATTGATGAACATTTCAACCATTATAATTTATTTTTAAAATATACACTTAGCTGAATATAATTCAACTCTTCTGTGTAATCTAATTCTCACATAGTATGAATAAATAGATCTTTGCAGAGACCACATTAAAATATCTGTAATTTGAAACAACCCTAATCAGTCATTAATAAATAAAGATAAACGATCAGACAGGTAAAAATGAGATGAAATCTTAGCTTAATGTAAGATTTATTTTAAAGAAGATGAAAAAAGTCATGAGAAAAAACTAATGGGATAAAATGTGGAAGGAATGGCAAATCTACAATAACTCTCCCTCGCTTTATTACTCAGTCTTAGTTACATGATCTCAAGGGAAAATACTTCATGCAACAACTAACGCTGATTCTATTTAATATTTTTAGGACAGAATTTATTAACATATAAATAGGAGTTAGAACTGAACAAAGAAAGTTTTTTATGTAAGTGCCAGTATTTACTATTTTGTGGTAATATATTTTCAGTCACAACTAAGTATTATTTCTAAAACAAATTACTACTCAAAACTAATTCTAATCTATTTTAAATCTGAACACTAAAATTTCCAGCGTTCATTTGAGTTTCCTAAAAAGATAAAGATCAATCAAAGGATTATTAAATCATCGCGTACTATCGACAAAACTCATCCAATTTTTACCAAACCTGGTATGGTAGTATCCCTTCATCAGTGGCTTATTTTGTGGGCTTCCGGCCTTACCGGCGGTAGCCCTATTATATTACGAAATAAAGTTATTATAATAGACACTAAATCATATTGATAATTTTATACTTTACTGTCTTCTTTCAATGATACAAGTTTCTGAGAACTGTATATATTTAGAAAGATCCACTAACTTCTTTGCGCGCAGTCTGCCTCGCTAACTTAAGAGGTCTTCTATTTGACAACGCAGCAGAAACCACTCTCTAGCTACTACAGCAAGAATCGTATCAGCGTATTTTCATTTGCTTCACCTCTGCCCACATCGTAAAACGGGCTGCTAGATAACAGCAGTTACCTCTAGAAAAATTGTTTTCTTGAGTGTTCCGTAGCGGTTTACGTCAAAGCAGCGAAAATTTTGTGTTTTATAGTATTTTGCGATAGTTGGTTTGGCTGTTATAAATACATGGTTCATTATTTGCGTTACGTTGTGAAGGTTCTTACAGTAAGGCTCCTTCGTTACTAATCGCCTATTTCGGCGTTCTTTATTACTCGAACAACTTCCATTTACTCTGGTGAGTAGGGCTACCACTTATCCAATGCGAATAATAATAATAATAATAATAATAATAATAATAATAATAATAATAATAATAATAATAACAATATACAGATGTTCCAATATATGTTATAAAGGTTAGTGGTAGCCCAAGCCATCAAAGCAGTGATACGCCACTGACCTTGAAAAGATTAGTACTCTTGCAAAATATTATGATGTTCAGGTGTTTGGTTTACGAGTAATTGGTCATCGCTTTTTTTCTTTCTTTTTTGACAGTGCAATCAAGAAATTTCACAAAAACTCGATTGATGAGATTCATGATTGTGACCAAACTGGTATAGTTATATTCTCTCTTACACCAGCTTTGTGAATTATATACTATAATTTAAAATAAACTAATCGTTGGACAAAACAAACCAATTTATTATTGTAAAACTAATATCTTATGACAGTTTCGCCAACTAACCACTTGGCTTCATCAGGCATTATCTCTGATGAAATGATAGTGTCTGATGAAGGGAAGTGGTTATTTGACGAAACTGTCACAAGTTATTAGTTTTATAATAATTAATTGGTTTATTTTACTCAGTGATTAGTTTATTTTTAATTTGCTATTGTTGGAGGCCTTGCTGTTTTTGGTATACACATTACACACTAATATATCAGACATTTTATTCAAGAGTTACTGGCTACTAAATTTAGGTTTGGCCTTAGTGAAAGGATTTTATACAGAGTATTAATGAACTAGTCAGTCTAGAGATGATTCCTCGCATAAAAATTAATAAAACGTATTGTTGGCGTGTGGGGAAAGGTGCATTATTTCAGAGCTAGGCCGTCCAAAAGCGTGAAAAATTACATTGCAGCATGTGCTATTTCTAGTAAGAGGAACCGTAAAGTTGGTAGTTCCTGACACTTCCGATTTCACGCCGACACATTCAATGTTCACTGCTGTCAACACTTATTTTTGCCCTTGCGGACCCGTCGCCCATTGTTGAATTTGGAAGTAGTATCCATTTACACTAATATATATCGTCAGCCCACCGTTCCTGGCGTTCGAAATAACGTGTATTGCAATTTATTTTTTCCACTTTTGTGGAGATCCTAGCTCTGAAATTATGCTTGTCTTCCTACAGGTCCGTATATTTTTTTCCTTATTTGGTGAGGAATCATGCCTTACAGTTTGTCGTATAGTTAACTATACCCTGTATGTTGCTTGCTATCAATATAACTCACCCGATATCAACCAAGCCTGGTATATTGACAAAACTCGAAGAGCTCAGCGTCTATATTATGGTGTGTACAACTTTGATTTTTCACTTATTTTCCATCAAAGTTGGGATTCGGACTTACTCCGATTTCATTAAAAATCAAATTCGATGGCCGTGGGAGAAAATTTGAGATTTGATTTAGTGAAATTAATATATTTCACTAAAACGCAATCTAATGTGTAGTTTGGATTTAGGGAAGTCAAGAGATTGTACTATGGCTCAGTTAGGCTATAGAATACACGGAATGCATGGAGACAGCCCAAAGAATGGGAATGCATATTGCATTGAAGGCAACTTCCTATTCCTTGTATAGATTATCCACTGAAAAAGATCTCCAAGTGGGAAACAGTAGTTGTTTACACGTATGAAATTGCTTATACTGATTAGTCTTCTGTTATGTAGTATACCAAAATATATATTTTTCGATATACTCAACTAATCAAATCGGGTGTTAACTTTCCTTGTGAACTACCGGCATGAGAAGAACAATACAAGATATTTCTTTTTACCTGAAATGGAAATTCTCCTTCATGAGCTCTTTCTCCATTAATAATTGTATCTTCATTACTGATAATTGGCCCTGAAACAATTTTAATTCTTATATAATTATAATAGCAACAACAATGTCTTTTAAATAGCAACAAAATGAACATCAACAACTGAAAATCCAATCAAATATTTTAGTAATCCTTCATATCCACACACTGTCATGTTTCATATAAGAATAAATGTTTATACTTCAATATCTAGTAATTATTTACAAAGACATATGCATTGATGCTGTTCAGTGACACTTCGAAGATCATAGAATTTAGCTCGTGTAATTATCCAGTTTCTTTATTATTATTATTATTATTATTATTATTATTATTATTATTATTATTATTATTATTATTATTATTATTATTATTATTATTATTATTCAGCCTCCTTGCAGCAGTTATTTTTTGTTACCTTCATACTGAGTGCGTTAAAAACTGTGCGTTATATACACTTTGAACTGTCATAGAAAATTATTATTTTCCAACCCACAAAGTTAGATTTCTGTGGAAAATAAGACTACAGTCCAATTTAAAAAATAAATGTACTTTCTTCCAAATAATGATAAAGTAAATGTTCAAAATGGTAGCGTTTCAGCGTTGATACATTTCAGAATACGAATCAAGACCGCTTCCGTACTTCGCATCGAAGTGTCCAAAGGGATTTCTGTGCGTTCCGTTTGAAAATCATCCCAAAATGTGTCAAGCTTACGTGGTTTATGATGAAACACCTCTTTTTTCATTGTGCCCCCTAAGAAAAAAATCGATTGGCGTAAAGTCTGGACAGCGCGCAGAAAACTATTTTCCTTTATTGGCCCCTTGCATCCTATTGAGTGGTCTGGTACATTTTGATCCAGGTCCTATATCGGCACATTCCTGTTATATTACGGCGGAGCACCATTTGTTGGTAATAAAACCTGTCATTACCATACATTGCACGAATGGCAGGGAAAATGAAATCGGCAAGCACTGTGAGGTACTTTTTATATAGTTACAATACCATCAAAATGGAAAGACCCAATAAGTCCCTTAGGAAACAAATCGCATCAGGCAAATTCACATATGTTTCAACAGTAATATGGGGATTCTCTTCAGCCCAGTATACAAAATTATACGTACTGACAACTCCAAATTATCTTTCATCAAACTAAACCGGAATGCTACCCATAAATTCCGGTTCATGTGTAACCATTTTCTCAACCCATACATAAAATCATTCTGGGATCTGGATTGTCGTCACTTAGCTGTTGCATAAGCATTGGAATGTACAGATGCAACTTACCTTTCTTTAGTTAGCGAAGCACACTACTAGCTCTTACACTGCTCTCGTAATGTTTTGTCTTGATTTTTGCGACGAACGTTGAAACAGTTCGAGCACCGAGAATGAGGATTCAGCACTTGTAGGCGTGTGAGGCAGCCTTGGTCTACCACATTAAACATATTTTTCTATAAACTTCAGTTTTGTTTCGTAGACCTGTACTTGTCACTCGAGAAAGTGGATCAGTTCCATACTCACTCTCCACTGTCTGTGAACCATAGCAAGGTTCTCAAACTTCCAGTAGCACATTAGACCCTACTTCCACTCTTCAAAGCTTAAACCATGCCATCTGCCATCTCTACTCCCTTGTCACTAACTGGATTGCGTAGCTAGACCGGCAATTCTGCTGCCACCTGTTGAGGAAACACAACTTCCACTTTTTTTTTTTCAGAAATTTAAGCTTGTAGGTTGGTAAAATAAATTTTCTATGACTAGTCGGCTTTCTTTTCTTGGAGAGATAACCCGTCATTTCAGTCTCATGAAGTGGACATTTCTTCACAAAATAATAATAATAATAATAATAATAATAATAATAATAATAATAATAATAATAATAATAATAATAATAATAATAATAATAATAATAATAATAATAATAATAAATAAACATGAGGTCGTCGTACATAGCCTGATTAGCTTCCGTTTCTACATATTTTCCTCTTTAATAACATTTAATTGCTTTTACTACTAGATGGGATTTGTAAACGTCAAAACAAAGGAGAGAGAATCGCTAATCTTGTAGTACTTCGCAACAATTTTTACAGAGGTAGTTGGTGAGTACTTCACATTTTATGCCCTTAGCAAAACTTCCTCTATAAAAATTGTTGCGTGAGTATCTTAATATTCTGAAATATGTATTTTTGGACAGGGCACATACTAGTTCCTAAGTGAACTCTTGCCCGACTATGTTAAGTGCCATAGTTCTGGAGCTATGGGCTTTTAAAGTTTTTTTTCATGCTTCCGGCAGCCTATAAGTCCGAAAGGAAACATTTGTGCACCCAGGTTTAGTATTTACTTTTTGTCTTATCTTGGTGTGAGGAATCACCTGCCAAACGTTATCGGTGTTGTTTTGAAACACCCTGTATAGAGGAAAACAAGATATTCTTGATAAAAGCGTCATTTACAGAATATGTAACTTTTTCTGCACATAATGGTAATGAAATCCTATGTTAATTTTGTAAGTAACCAACAATAATAAATACATTATAATTATTAATATCATTATTTGTAAAAGTGAATAGAATAAACCTGTTACCTTCACTTGCAGCCTTGATTATTTCGAATGATATTATTAAAGTGAAAAGTGCAAAATAGCTGCAGAATGTGTCCATCAGGAACTGCGCCATTGGTCACTGTAGTAGCTTAAACCACACATATTTGTGAATATGACCTATCAATATAAAGAATATTATGATATTAGCACATTTTATAACGACAAAACTGAACTTTAAAAATGTTGATTGAATATTGAACTTCAAATATGAAATATATTAATTGAACATTAATTAGTTTCACTATTTTTTTAGTTTGAAATATAAAATGTAAACAAACATTAAAACATGAAGATCATGCCCTAGTGATCTCAATTCAAAGCATATATGTGATAGTTTAAAGGTTGTCAAAAGATTTTTTTAAAAAAAGTAATTGTGATGTTTACTAAAAAAACTAGTTGAGAAACTTCCTGAATGTTTTAGTGCTTCAACTTTGCGAAGTAGGAATTTGCACGAGACGACTTGCATCCTTTACTAGCCTCACGAGAAATTAAAATTAAAACAAGAAATCAATTCGAAAAAGAGTCAAACTTTCTAAAGTGAAAGTGATAGAAATTTTCAAACTTAAGTGTGAGTCTATAAGAATAGGACCTTGAAAATTAGAAAGAGAGCTATTGTGTCAGCAAACTTTTTTTTTTCTTAAGGGAATGTGGTAGATCGCATATCCTGAGGAACATCAAACTTCTTCACATTAACAATATCGTTGTGTGCCTATGCTACTGAGGCTTACCTGGGCTCAGAGGCACAGCGCATACTAGAGCTCTTTTCCAGATGAGGTTTCCATACCTACAAATCTAGAACGTATCCCCATTTTTATTCTACGAAGGAGATTATGAGAGTAAATAAAGGGTACACAAATTTCGTGGAGGAAATTGTGAGCAAAAGGAAACATTCATTAATAGCAAAGGTAGTGTGTGAAGCTCAATGAGAGTACCTTTGTTCTCTAAAATGAATCTAATTTGGAATTTAATTTCTAGGAAAAATTTTGATTAGTGTCGGACTAAAAACAACACTTAGCCTCACAACAGACATTCAGACGGGAGAGCAGAGTTATAGGCATTTGTGAAGAAACTGCAATAGATTCAGATTTTTGTCAGCGAATGCTTACTACTTATGAACTTAAAGTTTTCCATTCCAGTTCGTCGTAATCGGCACCAACACTCACACAAACACTTCACTACTACACAGTTTGTAGAAGTTGTTCGGTGGCACTTATTTGGTCCATAAAGGTGAATGGAAAGTCCTCTAGTTCATTGGACATCAAAATTGCTAGAAAATCCTGTGCGGTGATCAATAAGGAGTCGGGGTCCCAGCATCATGGGCGACTAGCAATCGTCTTTTCCCTTCTCTTCTGTGAAGGCGATGTTTTTCGGCGACTTCCCTCTTTTTGGGAGGATGTCGAGGGTATCTTCTAAATACTCTGAAGGACCCAGAGAATTGTAAAACAGTCTTTTTACGTATTGGATATCTTCTTCCTCATATTAAATTTGTCTTTCGATGATTAAATTAAACAAATAGGATGAGCTCGCACACGGAGATCTTGCGCGACTGAATTTTAGAGGCAGAAGTCATCATGTTACAAATCGTTGGTCCTATTTGTAGCTTCGTATGACGTTCTTTGAGCGATGAAGCGTCCATATCTCAGCAAATTGATTTCCTGGCGATGGGAACGGTCTCTTCAATGCATTCCTATCTTAGGTTTGCAGTTTCGTTGATTTTTTCAATCTTCTGCTCTGTCTGCATGTCTGTTTCCCGGCTAATGTTGAAGGCCGATTTAATGAAGTAAGAAAAGTAATTGTTTCTATGCAATGAAAATTAATTTGGAATAGTTGAGTTTTTCTCCGATTATTTCCTTTTACTCGTTCTTATTTATTTTTGCTTTCTTTCTATAAATTACAAATTAGATGAGTTTTACGATATTAAATCTAAAAGATTTTCATTGTACTCAAAGTGTACCCTTAACAGTAATGATTATAATTGCATTATATCATTTTACTTAACCAGCATATGTGTGTGTAAATTCGTGATATTTTTTATTTATCTGTCCGTCCGTCTGTCTGTTCCACTAGAACTCTCGTAAAACTTATTCGATTTAAATTAACCTTAGTGATGCTTTCCTTCTATCTTTTGAAATAATGCTATTGCGTAAAGTCGTAATCTCTCAGAAACGAGAATTAAATCCACTCCACATTTTTTCACATATATAAAATCCATTATGTTTTTTAATGTAAACTACGTAAAAAATATTCGATTTCAATAAATCATAATGTAGTGTAATCTTTCTTCAGGATATTCTAATGCCAGTTTCTGCAGTTGAAATCGACCAAGAATAAACTTTAAAACAAGTATGTTCTTCCCAGTTTCGAACGTTTCTTATTTAAATATCATAAAAGAATTTTCTTTTATAGATTTCGAAAAAAAATGATTCGATTTTGATGCAATACGACGTAACTTTCTTTTAGTCCTCCAAATTGCCCCACTGTATGAGATTAAAATCTATCAAAAATATAAAGAGAATCCTCCAACTGAAGAAAAAACATGTTCTACGACATTTTCCCTAAAAATAAACCTAAATATTTAATTTTGAAGCAATATGGCACACATTTCATTTGTGCTCTCGAATAAGCCTGAATGCAGTTCAAATCAGTAAAAAAATAAGTGATGTATTTATCTTACAAATTAGAAAACATGTTCCACAAGTTTCGTAAACAAATATTTGGTTTTGATGAAATATATGACTTATATTTTTCTTAGCCTTTCTAGTCATCCCTAGTTAGAATTATTGGATTAGAATCAGTCGGGAATGATGGAATGAATTTAACTCCTTCCACGCGATTTAGAATATACGGTATGTCTCAAGATAGCTTTCGTAAAAATATTGCGGTTTTGATAGAATACATCTGGTGTATACCTTCAATGAGATTTTCACTCAATTCTATGCTTGGGATTGAAATCAATCAATGTTCCCATTTTTATTAAACGTGATGAAATTGGTAAATAGTAAGACGATGAGAATTTGCAATTAAAAGAAGATTTGATGTGTTCACAATGTACAGCACCACTAGTAATAGAAATGGCCTTTGGTGCCAGTGGCACTGGGTTCAACTCCTAATGGGGACACTCGATCGAAAAAGTGTAACAATCTTTTTTCAGACCAAGCATTCTGAGTGAGATTTTCCTCAAACACACAAGTCAAATATCGGGATGGCAAATATAGGGATATCATGATGATTCAGATCGCTCTCTTCCCCAATCCTTTCTTCCTCCCGAATTTTTCAGGTAGTGTGGTCGCCGAGAGACGTCGTCCCTCATATCTGACGGGCTCACATGATCATAGATGCCGGAAGCCTAGAAATTTAATTCCTAACTCTAACCTAAACAAGCAACAAATTAAAATATACTTAATTTCTATTGGTATATTAATCTATTGACATTCTGGCACATGAATTTGTATAAAATTGTAGCATTGAGTTTTAGATGGTTAGTATTTATTGGAGGAGAGCTGAAGATAAAGAAAATGTAACAAGAGATAATGTAAATTTAGTATAAGTTTTTTTGATATTAATGTATATTTTAAGGAAAGTGTGTGTTACTATCAAATTACTAAAACTGGATATAAATGAAGCAAATCAAACTTCAGTGAAATCGGCATGTTTGTAATTCACCACATATTAACGTAAGATTTGATTACACAGATACTGATACGTGTATTTTCGTGTAAGAAAAATATTTAATGAAAATGTTTACTTTATCCTTTCGTGGTAAGAGGGTTTTTTCTAAATCTTCGTATTTGTGTACTAATGTCCTTAATTGCTGGTGGCATCTCTAATTATTTGTAAATTTCCACATATATGTATTCAAAACAATGTACAATTAGGATGTTAATAGTATCCAGCATGAAAAATGAAGCGCGGAAAATTTCACAAAGTTATGCTTTCAATATTAGCATGATCTACTTGAAGTATTATAAAACATAGCGTTATAACTAGAAAGAAATAAAACTAAAAATAATAGATAAATTGTTAAAATCATACCTTCACAAGCAGATTACGTATTCTGCAGCAATTACACCATTTCATATTTTTAATGCATGTATTATGTTTGTAAGCATGTACTGTACACGCAAATACATACCCTATTAAATCCCACTTGAATAGAAGCCAACTATCAATGCAACATATTTTATCCTGGTCATGAATATATTTATTATTATTTTCGTTCAACAGAATTCACGTGTTTAAAGTAGTCATGACAACACAATCGTAACTATACATATGCTGTCATTACTGGTAGGTCACTTGCTTCAAGTTGAAAAACTTTCATGTAATTTTCTGTATTAATACAAGGTATCGACTGTAGCCTGTTTCAACATCTTTCTCTTTTCCTGTCACCATACCTTGCATCATGTTTGTCATCAAGTCCCTTCTCAACCAATGTCCTAACAAGCTTCTTTTTTAAAAATTACATCCAATATTATTCTTTTCTCCTCTACTTTTCGTAATAATTTCTTATTTCTTTTGCTTCCGATTCAGATAATGCTCAACATTATTCTCCACACTCACATTTTAACAGCCTGCAGTATTTTTCACAGCTTCACAGCTTTTTTGCCCGTGTTTCTTCCTCATAGAGTACAATATTCCACATGAAATATTTTATAAGAATATTTCTTAACTTTTTATTGAAATGCCTCCTTTTTTAATTCCACTCACGTTCTCACGTCGTATGTTCACTAGTAATACTCTAGATACCAAAAAAACTAGTCATCTGTTCTATTTTCTCATATTGTACTTCTATATTTGATACCTACTGCTTCGTTCCAATTACTGTTGATTCTGTATTTAGCATTTGTTTTCCTCTTACATTCTTCTTGCCTTTTCTCAACTTTTCTAACATACTATTATTATTAGAATCCGCAACAAGCGCCGTGCATCTGCGAACCGTATACATATGATGTTTCTGTCTCATAGTCAAATTTTATCTTTCAATCTTTCTGGATATAGACTTTTCTTCACCATCTCTTCTAGGTGATATACTAAGTGAGGATGACGAGACATAACATCCCTGTTAATCTGTCTTCCCAGCTATGTTCTTCCCTGTCCTTTCTTTCTCTATTTTAACAATAACAATCAAATTTCATATGTCTTTGATCCTTCTATTCTGACCCCACGTTCTTTGGAGCCTCCATTAACAATATCTAGTTCACCCATATAAAACATTTTCCACATCAAAATATTCAGAACACACTCTCTTCCCGTTTCCAATCAAACTTTCGTCGTTTTCTTTTAATAAGCCAATATAATTACTTATTTCCTTACTCTTTCCGAATCCAAACCGTTTCTTCTGCACTTCCTAATTTATTCTTTCATCCACCTTTAGGTCAGCATTTCAAGCATAATTTTTCCCGCATGCGATATGAGACGAACATTTCTGTAGTCTTCGTATCTATCTGGATACGATTTCTTAACCAACATTATCATTGTCGTCGTGATGGAATATTTCGTTCACTCCCTTGTTTCATACATTTTTCTACCATAAATTTCATATTTTGCCAGTCTCGTGATATCTTCAGGCCAATCGAGTACAAGTTTAGAATCCGTACAGGATAGCATGGAAGAACTTGAGGGTCTCTTACTCACACTTCTGTTGTATTGATGTATTGATCAGAAATCACACTTCTGATAATACGATAAACAACGTTTTACAGTCAGTTACTGTTGAAACGTGGTAAGTGCAGGTAGGACATGGTCCGAAAACCTTTAGTTGTTGGAATTTTGAGCGTTAAAAATGTAACGATGTTTAATTTGAAAAATAAAGCCTGGTACGAGTTTTTGCTAATTACTTAAAGAATAATACATAATTGGTAAATCTCACTGTTTGAAGATAGCTAAAGTAAACCTTTCTAGGAAAGAAAAGATGGAAAATTTTAAGAATTAGTTTGATTATAATATGGTTCTGCATTTTTGTAAATTGGATGAAACTATGGATTTCACAGAAAAACGTTATTTTGTCACCTATTATATAAGCCCTGCAAAACACAATAAAAGAAGGACATGCAAATCAAATGTTGCAAAGGCTCATGTCCTTTAAATATTTTCGAAAATTCACACTTGCGAACCTGATTTGGTGGAGAGTTTAAACAGGTGAATAGTTGAACAAGTACATATAGGTTAGAGGGAATAGGTTAGGTTTAGAATTAGAGAACTGTGAAAACGCAAAAAGTAAGATTTAAGTACTAAGTTTACTATACTTTAGGTATGAACAAAAGATAACATGTCAAAAATAAGAATGAAAACGAAAATATTAAAAACATCAGAGATTTTCATGAGAAAAGAAGTTACTCGGTAACGAATACTAGCGAGTTAAAAGTTTTTCAGAATGAAAATGGAAATTTTCTTGCTGATACATGAAATAGACCGTTTAGAGCACAAGAAATTCAAGTTCAATTACCAAAGATGTGAGAGAAAAAAACAAAGTCTGTACTCCATCTCAATACGTAGGAAAGTAAACACTGTCTTTCATGTTATAAGATTTATTTACAATATCTAGACATGAATATTTTAAGGACTGAAAAGAGCTTCAGGTAGAGATCTTAAAGATACAATACGCACAAAATGTTCAAAAATTGGACTTTTGAATATCTTGTGCACCGAACGCCCCAAATATACTAGGTAAGTGGTAGAATTATTTCAATAACAACAACGAAATTCGCATTGGAGAAAACTGATTCAGAAACAGATTCTCTTCGAAATTCAATCGGCTATTAAAATTTATAGATTTAGATTAATCTCCACAAGTTGATTATACTTTAGTCCAACTGAACAAGACGAGAGATACTATATTACTTTTTTTTTTTTTTTAAGAAAATCACCAATTAACCATATGAATATGATAGAAGAAGGAAATGTCTTACAAATGTACTTTGCAACTTGGAAGATCGCGTTACTTTGCAACATAAGTAATGGAGGTGAATGAATTTTAATAAAACATGGAATGTTAAAGCAGATGAAAAATTCGAGTACACCCACTCCACACATACGACACACCACAAGAGACAACCATGAATAGATTTCGGAATCTTCTTTATGATCTAGAACTCTCTAACATTGAAAATCTGATAATTTGATTACATATTTTACTTTTGAATTCACATTTTCGAGTAATAAGAACTAAAGAAATAATAAATCGTTAGTATATCATTGCTTACTATTCGTAACATTTTGGAGAAAAAATATTACATAATCATTTTTCCTACCACCTGAACATTCGTTCTATGAAACAGACACTCCTTCCTTGATCAAAAGCAGTAGTGATATTTGCTATTACTTGCTCTAAAAATTTATGTTTTCAAAGCTAGAAATTACAGGGAGAATCATTCATATACTGACCACACATCCCTAAACCTGCAAGGGATCTGGATGCCAAGGGTTTATCTTCTGTTGCAGCATCAACAACACTGTGATTAAAATAAGTGAATTATTATATTTTGGCAATTTACAAGAGAAACATTTATCTTAAAAATGAGAATATCAGAAAAAGACATACAATAATTATTAGAGGGGAAAAAAGATTATCATTACTGGAATACATTGTAATTTGTTTATAGTGGACTGACAAGGAGACTTACGGAAGTGTCACTCACCGATTTGAATGAAACTTTACATACTTGTAGAACATCGAAAAATAATCGAACTTATTTTTTTAATTTCGGCAGTGGTGCGGGTTTAAGGGTAGAAACTACCGTTTGAATAGTAGGGGTAATCTCCAAGCATAGATAGAAAACAATCATTTAATGTAGAAGAAACATACATGTAGAAGGAACATCCGGGGTGCTTATTGAATGTGAGTCCCCTCGTCTCTCATTATAGTCCAAAACAATCTCTTTAAATCTGAAAATGTCCTTGTGAAAGCACCAAATTAGGGAAAATTAACAAGTCATATGAGATAATGGTTTCAAGAGGTTTTTCTCCCAGCGTCTAATGCAAAGTCCACTTTGTAATTTGATTCGTGGGGTGATCACAATTTATCAACTTTTGAACCTATTTTAAGAACAAAAGAGTACCTCAAAATAGAAACCCTTACTGCAGAAACAACTGGTAGGATTCAGCCTCATGATTTGTTCTTTTTTAGGCCGTGGAAAAACTTCTTGAGACATTTTTCTGACATTGTCCTTCTCTATAATTATAACATAAATTTACATTTCCCTAATAAGATTCAATCACTGATTCATAATCAGTTTTCTTCTTCCATATTTGCAAATTTTATTAGGTATGCGTGGTGCAAAAGCGGTTATTTGGAAGAAAAAACACTTGCGTTTGACCCGTAACATTTTGTTTCAAAGATTCTGAAGCATTTTGCGATTTCGTTACAGCTATTTCCGTAATAAATGTGAGTGTTGTAAACGATGTTTATACATCACACACTTTTTTTTTTTTTTTTTTTTTTGCGGAATATCATTACTGTAAAACGTTTTCTCGATAAATTCATAATTATAACAATTGAGGATAAATGAAGTTCTGACGTGAGAGGCTAGGGGACTCACTTTAAATAAACACAGCGACTAGAGAGAGAGGAGATAGGACTCACTTTCAATAAGCATCCTGGATAGTGAGAGGCAAGAGAACTCACTTTAAATAATCACTCCTAATAGTGAGAGGCGCAGAGACGCACTCTGATCAAGCATCTCGTTAAAGTACGTACAGAAAGAGGTTTCAAATCTTTCAGTAATCTTCTCGCAGTAACCCCAGCTAACTATGATTATTCTGCCTAACTACAGAGCATTTCAAACTAGAAAAATTTTTGTAATTGTAATCACCATATTGGATCCGCCATTTTGAAATTTGTAATTTTGACGTCAGATTCTGCATCAACTGTTCTACCCCTTCCCTTGCCGGTATATTTTCTTCTACATTAAATGATTGTTTTCTGGCTCTGCTTGGAGACAACTCCTACCGTCCAAAGAATGATTTCTACCCTTAAATCCGCACCATTACCGAAATAAAAAAATATGTGTCGATTATTTTTCGATGTTCTAGAAGTATGCAAAGTTTCATTCAAATCGGTGAGTGACATTTCTGTAAGTCTCCTTGTGAGAGACAAGTGTAATGGTTTAATGTTTATCCATCTTGAAGAAACTAGAAAGTTACTTGAAGTTGCTTTTAGTTTAACACGCCAGAATTATCCACCGTGGGATAATGAGATGTATAATAATGATGGAATGAATAAAAGTGGGAGGAAACGAGAGAACTCCGAAATAAACACAAGCACATCTGCGTGTGTTTATCTACCACAAGGCTCACTTGGCGGAAGCTGAAATCAAACTTGGAACCTCACGCATCAGAAGTAAGCTCTCTACCATTCAGCCACCGCTGCCTGTTGCCTGGAAGTTTTTTATATATATTTGAGAAAAACTTTTTAAAATTGTGGTAATAATTGTTAAATGTAGAAGTAGTATTCCATGAATGATGTCTGTGATGGGAATCAGTTGTAGTTAATTTAAGCCTAATTATAAGTAAAGCAGGGATGCAAATAAGCAACACAAGTTTACTAGCCCAAGAAAAAAGCTACTAGCCCACATTCCACAATAGAAATCATTTAGTTATCTTCGGTATTATATTAAATACTCGCCCGCACTGATGAACCACTCGCCCTGACGAGTGGGCGAGTGGTTATTTGCATCCCTGAAGTAAAGTGTTTAACCGTCTTTCTTCACAGAATAACAGTTCTGTGGTACTCCTTAATTATACACAAAACAGAATTATTTGTTTCAACTTATATTGAATTGAATATGAAAATTAATACTCTACATCTACTGATACTAAATTAGTTTATGGATATAATTTGTATAACATTTAGAAAAATGATATTCGTATTTTGAAAAAAAATGCTACACTATAAAATGTTGTAAGTTTCAAAAACATCGACAGAACTCTTGCGCACTCACCAGTATAACCATGAAATCCTTACCTTTTAATCAAAAACCTGAACTGTAAATCTAGACAAAGAATTTTTTGTTTGCTTCACAAAAGAATAAAGTTCTCACTTCTTGAATGCTTATAATGTATTTTACGGATGGTTGCTTAGCCGTAATTTATTGGTTTATACTTATAATACAGTTTATGGATGATTGTTTGGCTGTAATTTATTGGTTTATCTTACATAACAACAAAGAGAAAGGTTATTCTGATATTTTGTGAAAAGAAGACTCTCTATAAAACATACACAATCGAACATTCTACAAAAGATCTGTTCACAATCGAACAACAGTGTGGAAATTGTATTGTTTCAAAATCAAGTTGAATCATGCGTATACCATGTGGTCTGCCAATTAAAGTCAAAATGACTTCGGTAATTTATCACATTAAATGAAAGAACATGGATTTCAGAAGTACCATATTCGCAACTAAGTGCCATCCTTCGCATAACGAATCTTGCTACTTCTTAAATCATGCAATTATCATTTCCTCAAATGCTGAGACAACTACTTTTGAGATGGCAGTCAAAACACGATAAATGACATATAATGTATTCGAAGAATTTACTTCTCCTTTGTAACAGACACAATCAAACACACAAATAACTATATAGATAATCACAGCGAGTGTCCGGTGAACAGTGTTAAAATATACAGACTACAGATGATTCCTGACATCTAGATTAAACCTCTTCATATTTTGGTTAATCATTTACGAAATTACCATAATATATCTTCAACTTTTGGCACATATCAATGACAATGAATCACAAAGTAATGAAATCTAATAATGTACTGAAAAGGATACTTCAATAAATGGATCTTGCGTAAGAGTATTCTCCAGAAAAAAATAATAATAGAGAATCTCTTTTAGTTTGAAATGAGGAGACATTCGAATTACTAATTTAGCTTGTCAAATTGAATTTTTAGATGGAGAATTTTACCATCTTAATAACGTTGTTTCTGAGTTACAAATGTTTGAAAATTGTGACATTTCACTTTGGAAACTCTACATCTTTAAAACATGATGTTGATATCAGAAAAAAAATATACACGAAGAAAGAAATCGTAATTTCTCTTCAATATTACAATAGGACCATTTGAACAATTAATATATAAAATTCTATAATAAATTGTCAAATTTAACTTTTAAAAATAAAATGTAACATTATATCTAATATTACTTCCGATCCATGATCGTTTATAAAATTGTCACTCTTACAACATTGACACTATTGTAAGCTTGGATGTAAAGCAACAATATATTCGAGCAACAAGTATGTACATGATATTCATTTCTATAATCATACCGATGAGTTTCATTCTGAATTCTTAAGTTTTTACCTTAACAAACTAAAAAATATAAAAGATTTTTTTCTAGAAATTTTAATATTTGGTCGTCACTTAGTAGTGAGATCTCTAAAGTGACAACAACCAGTGAATTAGCTTATCTTCTCAGTGTCTGATTCAAGCAAGCTGCCTAGGTCCACAGAACTCAGAGGGATCACAAAATAAAAAAAAAATCGAAAGAACAAGTCATTCAGTAACGTTTTGTTTGATTTGGTATTTCATTATTACGCTATAATAACAAATCTAAATTTTCTGTCAACACGACTTCACAGTTCACCCTCAATACTGATAAGAAAGCGTTGCATGACCTCATCTACTACATGAATGATCAGAAAAATACCTGTATATACTAAAAGGTAGATGTAGTGTAGAACAGTCTGTGGCTAAAGCACAATTGTCGAAAATATGCTGAGACGATTTCAATAGTGGACAGCTTATCACGGGGTTAGTGTAGTTGCGAATGAAGGGCCTCCGGCCATAAATAGCTTAGGGCTGCAAGATGCCTTAATCCGCCATTGTTAACTCTTATAGTGAAAAAGATGCATTTCTTTTTATTCAATTTCCCGGAAATGTGTAGTTTTCATGTTATTGCTGATCATTCCTTCAAAACTACCAACGTGGTGCGTTCATTTCCTAAACTTTTACTACTACTACTACTACTACTATTACTACCACTACTACTACTACTACTACTACTACTACTACTACTACTACTACTACTACTACTACTACTACTACTACTACTACTAATAATAATAATAATAATAATAATAATAATAATAATAATAATAATAATAATAATAATAACAATAATAATAATAAACTTTCTATGAGCAGCATGGGCCATGATTGAATGGATTAACCATTCTTTCTGTCGAGCAGTTCTTGGATAGGAATCTAAGCTTCGATGAAATAGTAAAAAACTTGTCTAGGTCAAAGTAAGAAAGAAGAAATTTCAAGGCATGAAAAATGTTATAGAATAGTACAACATATTTATAACGAACCTTAATCTAGATATAAATTCTGTAAATTTTGCATTAGACTCATAATTCTAATATGTGGGTATAAAAGTAATTCGGTTATAACATTTATAAGGATGTCAATTGTCAGTTATGAAAATCAGAACAGGAAGATCATCTTTAAAGTTCACTAGGCACCTGCATGCCTCCTGTAAATTCTTCTTACAGTTAGTATACCGCCTTTGAACTTCCTTAGGAGCTGAAAATGAGTGATTTTCAGTTGTATTTTGCATTTGCATTTTGAATGAACTTGACAAGTTCGTTGCTGAATTCTCTATGTCTGTCTCTCTGTGTGTGTGTCTGTTATTTGCTAATTTTTCAATTTACCTTCCGTTCGATAGAGCATAAAAAACTGTCTGAAAGAAGTGATGGAATTTTTCGCGTCACTCTTACCGTTCCCGAGATATTGGGCGGAAAAGTTCCGATTTCGGGAGATTTAAGGAGCTATATCTCGGGAACCTTAAGTCATAGAAAGATTATATTTTGCGAATTTTTCAATTTTGAGCTCTCCATTTTCAGCATGTGTTTTCGTAAAACAACATATCGTAACACGTTTTAATAGAACTCTTAAACAAAACATGTGGAAAAAATTTAGTACTCAAGGAAATTATAGATGGATAGAATATCACAAGAATTATTTAATAAGCATAATAATAAAGTACGTAGAACAATCGGTATAAAGCCCGTAGAAGTTAGTAAGAAAAATTAATTCTTTTAAACTTCGTTCTGAAATGCTCTTGGAGCATTCTAAACTAATTATACTGGATGGATTGTATAGTAGATTATAGATCGCGATGTAAGGTGACTTTTATTTATCTAACTTTATTCGGAAGATTTCATTTCTACAAATTAATTTTATTCGTAAGTAGAAACTATTGGTTCTAAAATTATGCAATATTTTAAATATTATTCATAAATTCAAAATATACATTAAAATGAATAAGTTTCTGCAACTTATCATAGTTCTCACTATATGATAAAGCCATATATGTATATATATATAAAGCTTATACGTATTAGTATTGTAATCATAATTTCATTTGAAATTAAACAAGAAGAAAAGACAATACAAAATATTAATAGTTATATCTAACTTACATCAGAACGGAAACAACTCATTGTTTAACATTACCACTGTTTCTTCCTCTTTAAGAATATGAAATAGACAGATTACGTTACATACTTTAAGCACAATGGGAATTAAAAATAATATTGACCTTACACGAGTACAAAAGAATGTATATTGACGATACACGAGTACTTATAGAATATTTATTATCCTCCCTCCTACCAAACACATATATTAACACATATATTAAAAGAATGCACATTGAATCATTAATCTTTGAAACTTTGAACGAAACGTTCAGTAAATCTTTTCAATGCTCCTTTTGTATACCGGAATCTTATTTGGTATAACTAAGCATATTGTGCCAGGTAAGCGGAATCTTATTTGTTATATCTAAGCATATTCTACCAAGTAAGCGGAAAATATTTACACTACATAAACAAACTGAACTAAAATTCATCAGATCGTTTAGAATGTTACTTACGAAAGAACATGAAGAATATTTTAGTGCTCGTAATTGTAGTACTGCAAACAAAGGCTAATGTTTATTTATCGTTGGAGCATCATGTATAAGATGATTGAATTCGAATTATGAAATACGTTGGTGACATGGAATGGCAGATATTTTGTCCTGTCATTTCTTCTTTTCTCCTATGGAAAGAATAGAATCCAATGTCAAAATCAAACCGTATGCACAAATGTTAATATGCACCCAGTACAAATGGGCTTAATATGTACCCAGGTACACACAACTACATCATCTTATCTATTTATAGCCTCCATAAATAAAACGAAATGAAATTTTTAAGTTTTACGTCCCACGGTTATGTCGGTTAGGCTAAAGGAGACGGTGATGATGAGTGATGAATGAAATGGTGGAATGAAGAAAGTGGAAGGAAACGGGAGAACCCCGAGAAAACCCACGCACACGGTGTTTGTCCACCACAAAGTTCACTTGGCGGGGGCTGGGACCGAACCCGGGACCCCAAGCACCAGAGGTGAACGCTCTAGCACTGAGCCACCGCGTCCATAAATATTTACAAAAACGTTCGTCTTATATTTAAAGGTACTGTACCAAGGTACATATTAAGAAACTCTGCTGTAGTCAAGACTATGTGCAATTGTAGCGCAGGTAGCGATATATACCTAGGTATCAGCGAGACTCAAAGGCGGATGTAGTCCGGGACCGAGGACCTAGGCCCCCAAGTTTTTAAGTGACCTAACTAATTTAAGCTATTATTTATATATTTTTGAAACTTTACTATAAACTCATATTTATACTACTGTCTTCTTATTCCGCCACCCTAGCTTTTACCTTCTAGATCCGCCGCTGACAAGACTGTTTATTATTAGATATTACTGTTTGCACAAACTGAGACATTTAGTTTCTATCGTTAAAATTTTTGCGGGTCTTTGTCAGTACCTCCTAGAAATAGGCTAAAGAACATAGCTTGAGAAGTTAAATAATTCAATAATAATTTATCAACTAGTTTTTGTGCGCTTTAAGAACTAATTGCCATATATATTATAACTTTACAATATTAATAGCGTCTAAAGAAAAAGTGTCTAGCTATCTACAGATCTTATTGAAATGAGTGAAATGGTATGCATCAGTGTAGAAGTTCATGCGTAGCTTTATTGAACGATATTGAAATATATATATATATATATATATATATATATATATATATATATATATATATATATATATACGAGGTGTGATTAGAAAGTTTTAAGACTGGGCTTGTAATTTAAAAATGGCAGTACTTACAGGCTATTGTGATGGATCTCCTTCAAAATTAGACTCTGCTGAATGAACACACCTATTCCAACGGTGTTTCCACTTCTGGAAGCATTCCTGAAAATTATTTTTCGTGATGGTGTGAAGCACTCTCTTCGTATTTGCTTGAATGTCCCTAATTCAGTCAAATCACTTTTCTTTCAATGACAATTTTAATTTAGGAAAGAGGTAGAAATCGGCCGGGGCCAAATCTGGAGAATATGAAGGTTGCGGAAGCACAGAAATGTTGAATTTGCCCTAAAATTCCTGGATCGAGAACGCACAATGCGCTGGTGCATTGTTGTGGTGGAGAATCCAATTCTTTTCTTTGCAGAGGGCAGGCCTTTTCCGCCGCACATTTTCGCGCAGACGTTGAAGGACACTTTTGTAGTATTCCTGGTTGACTGTCTTCCCCCTAGGGGCAAATTCATGATGCACAATACCCTTAGAATCGTAAAAAAAAAAAAAGCATTGTCTTCACATTCGACCGATTTTGTCCCGCTTTCTTTGGTCTTGGTGAATCTGGCCTCTTCCACTGAGAAGATTGGGTCTTTGGTTCTGGGTCATATCCATAAACTCATGATTCGTCATTCTATTCAAGAAATCTGAGTCCATGTCGGCTCGATTAAACAGTTCTTGGGACACTTCGAGTCTGTGTTGTTTCTGCTAGTGTGACAACACTTTTGGAATGAATTTCGCGGACACTTGACGCATGTTCAAATCATTAGTTAAAATTGACTGAACTGCATAAAAACCTAAATTCAGGTCTTCAGCCATTCCCCCTAATTGTAAGTCTAGGGTTCGAGGGCACTAAATCGCCAACTTTCGCAATGTTTTCGTTAGTTTTTGATGTTGAAGGCTGGCAAGACCGGGGGTCATCCTCTACTGACTTGCGGCCATCTTTGAATCTGCGAAACCAGATAAACACACTTGACCGTCTCAGGCATTTGTCTCCAAAAGCTGTTTTTAAGAGTTCCTAAGTCTCCGAAGCAGATTTCCCAGTTTTAAAAGAAAATTTCACACAAACGCGTTGTTCCAATTTTTCATCCATTTTGTGCACTTAAAAATCCGCCAAGACACACACACACACGCCCGCACTCAACTGGTTGCTACGTCGTACTGAATAAAGATATCTCGGTGCATGTTTCAACATGTCTCAAAAACACACCAAGCCACCGCTTCCATGCTAACAGGCGATTATATCTACTCCTCCTGAACAGTGTTGCCAACTGTCTTACAACTTTCAATCACACCACGTATATATGTATATATCTTAAGCTTTTCATTATGGTATTAGGAAGATCGCAATACAAAATGTGGTTAATGAGATATAGCCGAAAATTATCACTAACTTTCATCGTATTTTAATTTATGTTTAAATAAAATAATGCCCAAATATAAAACATGTATTGGTCGATAGATTAAATCAAGTTGAACAAATAACATGCTTGAGGGTAAATAGAAATACCTCTCGAGGAAATCGAGAAAGTGGTCAATATTAACAGTTTTTATTTTGCTGGAAGAAACTACTTATTTATACAATATACATAGCAAAATACACTGATAAGTACCTAATTTTCTATTGCTGTTTATCTTTTCCTAACGGTGACACACACACACACACACACACTACGCGCATCTACTTGGAAGATTAATCAAAATTTAGCAACACAAATGGGTTTGTTCTAATTTTAACTCAGACATATAACTTAATACTTGGAACTCGATTGAAGTACATTTTATTGTGGATTAGAACTAAAAGAATCGAATCCAATACGTTTGACGTATAAGTACCTAAGTCACCTAATTTATTCAATTCTTAGTGAAATTTCAGGTTCGAATACAACTTTACATTGTAGTCACATGTCTTGTATGTAGTATCGACAGGGCCGGCGGAAGGGGAAAATATCACCCGGGCAAAGAATCCATATGGCGCCCCCTACAACCCATTGGTATTACTGAGTTTAAATTTGCTATGCTACCTTACAGATAGCTGCTTTTAAAGGATAACTCCTTGAACTCTATAACTATAACTATAAGAATCAATTATCAAATTGAGTAAGATCTTAACTTTTGTCAGTTAAATACACAGAGTAAGTTTTGGTTAACGATATACGAAACAATTATTTACACATGAGCATGCAAAATATTCTACGTCACTGATTAGAAATTTACAGAACAATTCAAGAAACAACGATTTATATAAAATTAAGATTGATGATGCGATACAGCATTTATTTACACATATATACATAAACAACCTTGTTAACTGCGAAAGAGAACACATTTATGAACAAAAGAACATACAAATATATTTTGTAACAGCATTGTACAAAGATTTCGCAATACAAATAATACAACCAGTAATATAATTTTATATCTTTATACAGTTTTAATGCAAATTGTCCTTTGACTTGTTTACAATGCTAAGTAAAGTTAACTTTTCGTGCCTTTTTCTCTGCAAAGTCTTTAATTAAAGTATCAGTGTCAAGCTCACACAGAACATCACATTCAATAGACATCATAGAAAGGCCTACAAGACGCTCTTGCGTCATCGTTGATCGTAGGTAGTTCTTTATAAGTTTCAACTTGGAGAAACTTCTTTCTGCTGAAGCTACACTTACAGGAATAGTTAGTAAGATTCTTAGAGCAATAGTTGCATTTGGAAATAACCCAATAAGGGAGTTCTTGCAAATATATGTAAGTACTTGCAACGGGTTGCTCCCACTTTCAGAACCGAGAAATGAAGGTAAAAGTAAGAGCTCTTGATATAACTGAAATCCGTCAATATCACAGTGATCTTTGTCTGTTAAAGATAGTTGTAAGTCCTTGCAACACTTTAGTAAATACTATTTGTCCGTTATTGGATGGATGTCATACAAAAACCCAAATATTTCGCTGTGCTGCTTCAGTTGTTGAAATCTTTCATTCAGGAAACAGATAATTGTGTCTAATGTGCAAAAATAGAAGTTACATTTAAACGCACTGTATGGATCATTAATCGGTTCGTCTTCAGATTCATACAAAAATTGTCGTTTGACTTTTTTAGGTCGGAGTTTTGGTTCAGTCTCAAATTGTAGTTGAATGCCGAGCTCTTCAGCAATTACTTTGGCATCAACCAAAATATTCTGGAAACCTTCATCACTTCGCATGTTCTCAAGGTGACGCTTGGTTTTCTTAAGCAGATCAACTGCTTGCTGAATGTCCACTGATTCTTGTTGGAAAACATGGCTAACCACATTAACACAAGAAAGAACTTCATACCAAAACACCACAACACAAACGAACTTAAAATTCAGGAGCTTCCTAGCCAGGGAACAAGCCTTATTTTTGCCCATAACTTTTATCTTTGAGTCCTTTGATGCTTCGAAAAGAGCATCGTAAATTTCTCCTAACTGGTAGCGAAACGATTTGACAGCATCAATACAACTCTCCCATCTAGTATCACTAGGAGGTTTCAAAGTGAAATTGGATATATGTTTTTGCAGAACAGACCAACGATATGTGGAACTAGAAAAATAATTGTATACTTCTTGCAATAAAGCAAAACAATATATATATATATATATATATATATATATATATATATATATATATATATTTTTTTTTTTTTTTTTTTTTTTTTACAGCCTCACTACAGCACATTGCAGATTCATTCACAACCAAATTCAGTGAATGGGAGTTACAAGGGACAAAAAATGCTTGACTATTTAGATCTAATATTCTTTTTTGAACGCCTGAGTGCTTTCCTTTCATATTGGTATCGTTATCATACCCTTGGCCAAGCATGTTTGAGAGAGGAATTTTCAGTTTTTCTAATTCTTCCAAAATAGTGGTAGTTAGTCCTTCTCCTGAAGAATCATTTATGCACAAAAATCCCAAAAAATGTTCTTCAATGGATGGTTCCTTACCCAGTTCTACCTTCACGAAACGAACAATTAGTGTCATTTGCTCTGTATGACTTACGTCTGGTGTACAATCTAATATTACGGAATAATATGTCGCTTTCATTAGATCAGTCAAAATTTTATCCATTATTTTTGACACAAGGAGTTCAATTATTTCATTTTGAATGTCCTTGCTCAAATAATGTACATGTGTCTCTTTACATGTTATTCGTCGCAAATGCTCAGCCATAGTAACATCAAACTGTGCAATACACTCAACTAGTTTGAGAAAATTGCCGTTGTTTCTTGAGAAAATAGTGTCATTTTGACCACGAAATGCCAAGTTCTGGGAAGCAAGAAACTGAATTATACACAGCAGTCGTTTGAGAACCTCTTTCCAACGCTCAGTTTCATTGCGAATAATTGCTTGGTTTTCAGCGTCAACTGTTTTACCTGACTGTAATCGGTTTGCAAGTTCAAACCACGATTGGAAAGCCTTCATGTGAGTCAAAGATTTATCATGCTCTGATAACAGTCTGGACATATGCTTCCAATCCGAAAAACCTTCACAAGAAGAGAGTGACATTGTAGTACCACCGAAAAGACGGCAACAGAAACAAAATATTGCATCCTTAGTTACTGAATAAATAAACCAACTACGAGCAACTTCTTCTTCATTGTGCAGACGTCTTTTGTAGTTACTTGTAGTAAATCGCCGACCCTCGCTGTTTACTGGGAACTCTCGTTTGGAGACTTGAACTGGACCTCGTCTAACAAGTATCTGACGCATTCTGTCCGTAATATGTTCTGGCCAATTTCCTGGATCAGCAAGATCGATTGATTGTGATTCCAACAGCTGAAAAAAAAAAAAGAAAAAAAAGTCAGTAGAAAATAATGTTAAATTTATTTTAAACATTGTCTTCTAACAAAGAATAAGTGACTAAACTTGAATGGAATTTTTAAAATTGTGTTCATAATTTTTAAAGATGGTAGGCTTGCACCGAAGATGGGGGGGGGGGAATATTCAAGCAGCTAGATCGTCCGGGGATAAACACACAAAACTTAGAATGACGCATGACCAATAAGCCTCCGATAGATGTGAAATATAAATAAATAAAGAGGGGGAGAGGAAAAGTTTAATAATAATTGAAGTAAATAAATACAGGTTTCGTGCGAATATAAGACGTCCACGTCATGTTCTTTTGTATACATAGGAGAATGTGCCCAGGATTTCTGAAGCCCTACTCAGGATTCTCGGTTTCAGCATTGAAGTGCTGTAATGTGGTTAAATGCCTTGACCCTGATTGGCTCCACAAATGCCTCTTACGAAGTTGAATCAGTAATGAACGACCAGATCAACCGGGATACAAACATCTTCGTGGCTGACTTAACCTAAGAAATATGCAACTTTGAAGACATTTTTTTGAACATTATTCTTAGCAAGTTTGTATTTCTTACTATCTGTATTTTCTTTAAAATATGCACATTATTATACACTAATTAAAACTAAACTCTGTTTTTTAAGCTCCGAAATACCACTGACTGTGTCCTTTTTTTTCTTTCTCTTTAAATGTGGTGGGTTGGTATGTGATAAGTTAGTTGACTTGCATCGTAATGTTTTGGGGCTTTCTGGATTAGAGTTTGGTACTTTATATTATTTGAAAACCTTTCCGATTTCCTTGCGATGCTCAATATAAAAAGCCTTGGGGGATAGAATCCGCTAACTCTTGCATCAAATGTGAGTCTGCTAGTCATTCAACCACTAAGGCAATAAATATTACATATTATTATTTTTAAAAAAATGTTATCCCATATGTCTCCCGTCAAAGCAACTTGAACGGAATACAGTGATATTATGCACCTAGACACAAGAAATGAATTCCAAAAATTGAGTAAGTGTGACCCTTAAGTTGTTTTTGATTGATTGTTTATATATTTTGCATGTTATAATTTAATTGGTGTCTCCGCAGAACGACTGGTTAAGCTCATCGCCTTATAACTAAGGGAGCTCGGGCTCGATTCTCGGTGAGGACCCAAGTGGTTCGGATCCCGCCCTTAGAACGTCATCATCATCCCATGGAAAGCAATGCAAAGCCACCACGGTTTCACCTTGCTGAGAGACCTTCGGGGTCAAACACATGCTTCCGGGAAGAACACCAATCATCATCATAAATTAATTACTAATAGCAGGCAAATTATGAGCTTTCTTATATTACAGTACAAAAGCATATACAGTTTGAACCTCAGTATTTTCATTTTTCCAACAGATTAAAAAAAATAATTACAGTAAAATGTATGTGGCCAAACTATAGTCTGTTAAAAGATTTTTAAAAAAATGTCAGTTAGTGAAAAGTCTCTAATCAGTTCTACTGCTTGCTTATTTGTTACAAAAATAATAATTCGATTTATATCCTGAGTTCAGGTCGAAATGACCCATTCATCTACAACACCCGTCAAATTAAACCAAAGAAAATCAATAATATTGTATATGCTTCATGGAAAGTAAGTGAAACATAGTTAATTTAATCCCACTAGCTAGAGATTAATCCCACTAGCTATATATATATATATATATATATATATATATATATATATATATAGAGAGAGAGAGAGAGAGAGAGAGAGAGAGAGAGAGAGAGAGAAGCTAGGCCGTCATGAACATATTGGTACAAGATATTTAGAAACAATTGTCGGTCTGTCGAATTTATAATTTATGCCTGTCGAATTGCAATGTACTCTAATAATAAAAGTAATTATGTTTCACTGCATTCCCTGTTATATTTTACACAATGCTGTAATTTTGCTATTTGAATAAACATACAATTGCATGTTGGTTGAATATCACGCAATGGTTAACTTACGTCTATTACAATTTCCTGTGGAAATGCTGATCCATCTTCGTTTCGTATATCAATTGTTCCAGATTTCAATTGTTCTTCTTCCTCCTGCGAAATGCTCGTAATCGATCGATCCACCTGTGGAAAAGAAAAGAACTAATACGTTACAAATAAAGTTTCTTTTCTTAAAAGAAAAAATATATTTAATTTGTATTCTAAAGGTGAAGAAAATGCATAAATGATAAAATAACTGCGTATAAATATTGAATCTACATATTCCGTGTTCATTGTGAAAATGTACAGTTAGGAAAACTAAAAATGGGGCGATTCTTACAGAATCTAGGTAAGAATGGCCTCATTTTTTCTTTTGCTAACTGTACATAAAAATTAAATTCTCTCCGTATTCATTAACAACTTTGTGTTATGAAAATCATCAAGAATCAGCGCATTCATAAAATAGATGCGAATGCATTCAAATTAGCTGCCGAAGCCCGAACACTTTTTTTTTAAAGTCACGTTAATCGTATTGGATAGAAACATAATCTATATAATCTTACACTGGTACATGTTACTTATTTACGATATGTTTATGAAATAATGGGTCTATTGCAAAATTTGTGATAGCGAAACTCCACGGGGATCTGTTAACGGTAACAATTATACATTTTAACTCTTCAGAATTCTAGTTAGTAGACGACACTACTACTACTACAATACTACTTCAATACTACTACTACTACTTCTACTACTACTACTACTACTACTACTACTACTACTACTACTACTAATAATAATAATAATAATAATAATAATAATAATAATAGTAATAATAATAATCACTGGCACGGCAGACCAATAGATCCTGGGCCTGCTCCAACGCCATCTGATAGCGAGTGGTAAAAATTCATCCACCTGGGTAACAGAACGCGGGTCAGCCGGTCGTGTCACTACCCACCAACAGGCGTATTAGGAGCTTTGCAGGCCAAGTGACCGTCATATCTTTATTTATGTGACTCCCCAGTTTTCCTGCCGTTGAAAAGCGGAAAGTCCGGGGATTGAACCCAGGAGCACGTAGACATGAGTCCAACGCTTTAACCTCTAGACTATGGAGGCCCTCTACTTAATTAATAGATGAATGCTTGAAATACAGCTAAAGTTGGTTAATACACATCTAACGAGTAAAATACTTATCGCTTTGGTACATGTATCAAGCATCAGTGTTGGTATAGAATGTAATTATTGCTACTTATATCAATGGGGAAAGAACTTTCTTTGAGCCTGAAGTTCGCCGCCTATCTGAGAGGCCGCCACCCTACCCACCCCAGCCTGCTAAAACGCAAGTGTGTAAACACCTGTTCTCTATTAAACGTAATAAAACGAAAATACGTTACGTAATGTAGGCCTACTTACCTGTACTGTGTTGTTATCTTCTGGAATATTTGTTGATTTCTTGCTGGTTTCCTCATTCTCTGGTTCTACGTTTTCATTTCCATTATTGTCTGTTTCAGGAGTACGAAAGAATTTCTGTAATGCTGCTGCCTGTTTCTCATTTTCAGCCGCTAATTGTGCTCTTCTTTTTCTGTATACATTTCCAGAAGGCTTCTCTTTTCCGACATGTTGATAAAGAACACATTAACGCAACGATTCTTCTACTAAGAGTCGAAATTCAGGAGACAAAAGAAGAACACTCACACCATGAAGCCTGCACTACATGTACATGACTTCTGATTTATAATTTTCTTTCACGAGACATTTGACAGTACAAACAGGACTAATTTGTTTTTGGTTGCCGATAACTCAATATTGTTTGAGTGTATTGTTAGAGCGGCCGATATAGCTTTGTCGCAAGGAGTGCAATTGTCGGCACCGCGGCGGTTGTAAGTGTCAGAGCGTGTTATTGTTGCTCAAAACTCCCAACTCTCAACAATAACCTTTAGCTTTGTCAGCGGAAATTTTTTTTATAGACAAATAAGGTGAAGGGATGAAGGGATTTCCTTTATAGGAGATTCAAGAAGAAACCGGGGTTGTTATAAAGAGGGAGGCCTATGGCATGAGGTAGTAACCAATGTTGCTACACAATTTATGAAAAGTTAATTTTTAGTTCACCGTTTACAATAATATAAATTTAGCAAGGATTTTGGCGCCCCCCAAACTCCCCTAGAATTTGGCGCCCCGGGCGGTCGCCCGGCTCGCCCGGCCCTTCCGCTGCTACTGAGTATCGATGCAGAAAATCAATATTATACTCCAACAAACGAACAGAAAATGCCAACAAAAATATGGACACCCTTCTTCTATTTGGTATTTTCTTGGTAGACCTAAGCCTGACTTTTGTTTTATTTATTATCATATGATTCAGATTAAGGGAAATCTAGTACAGTTTTGCATACTAAGATAATAAATATAGTAATAAATATGGTTCTAACATAAGATACCATGTCGATTATACATGCCAGAAAACAGTATTTTCTGCACGTTAAAAGTTCGCTCACCTATTACTCATAATCCATTAGTTTAAAATGACGGAATACGACTTTTTAGGTGCGGTATTGCATTACGTCCATTACTTTTATTCAGGCGCGGATTTATGGACGGGGTTATAGGTGCTATAGCCCCCATTGGCGTCCGGGTTTACAGGGGATAAAACGACCACTAATCGTAATTTACACTGAATAAAATGACACGTGGATGTGCTTTATACTATATAAAAAGGCAAAATATAGCTATTACGTAAAAAGCACGATCAGGAAGCAATATTTTAATGGAAAACATAGATTAGATGGGAGAGAAAATAGCACTTTTCTTCCCTTCCTCCTGAGTCTCAACTTTTCACTGAATAAAATTGTATGTTAGCGTTTGTCAAAGCCAAGTAGGCCATACAGAGAAAAATCCGTTCTCCGGAGAGCGGTATATTGTACAAATATACGGTATCTTCTTGCTACTATAGAAATCAGTACGGACAATACGTTATCCATATGCTACATACGCACTACCCTTAGATGTTACATCATGCCGTTGCAGGATGTCTGATATCTAACAGTTTTCCGTATATTACATGCATATACTTATGTTACCTTCGTCAGCTATATGTTATATACGTCTATTTGTATGGGAGATCCTGACCGCCTACGTTGTTTCATACGGAAAGTACGTATAGATGGAAGACTTATACAGAAAGTATTATAAAACATGCGTTTTCAGTTATACGTCTGCTGTATGTTAAGCCCCAAAACTACAGGAATTATACATGTAACCTATCTTTTTAAGTACGTCACCTATATTTTTTCTCAGTACAAGTAATATCAATAAACCTGATGTACCTTACGGACTTTTTTAGTTTAAAATTTCCAATGCCTCTCAAAATACATTTTCGTAAATATTAAAATGCCAATGTGAATGCATACCAATGTATTTTGTAATATTAAAAGTAAACTTATCATATTTTTAAGAATTTTTGGCGTAATGTTCTTTTAAGTATTGAATCTCTTTCGTTTCCATCTTTCCATTCCGGTACGATTGTTTGTCGCGTAGGTAAGAAGGAAGAAAAATTAAAATCCTGTTGTGTATTGTGTTTACAATAAACTATCAACTTCCGGAAAGTCATAAATATCACACGCGTTTCAAACAACAAGGAGAAAAAGGACGTGAATCACTACTGGTTGTTGCTTATCCATCTCGAAGACCATATATCTACCAGTTTATTCAGTGTTTTTCTGGATAGAAAAAAGATGGAAAGAATAGCATCAAATAGACATCGATTGAAACCCATTATTAAGACAATTCCATATTGTGCCAGGAATAAGTTATCATTAAGAGGTCACAGAGATGATAGGTCTTTTATATGTACAAACACGAGGTAATTGTTTAGTTGGTAAAGAAGGTACTGTATATGCAGACGCACGTTAGTATTCGGGTTAGATGTCGTGGACAAAATTCTGTAAGAGCATTTAGAAACAGCAGGGGAAAACTCTACTCTTCTAAGCAAATCTATTCAAAATAAAATAATATTGTATGTTGGTGAGATTATACGTTCTTGAATTATGAAAAATGTAAATAGATCCAAAATGTATTCGGTTATCTGTAAAGAAACAACTAATGTTATGGCAACATGTGAAGTATGTTGATTTGACTGATTTTATAATCAAAGAAGATTTTCTCTGATTCTTAGAACTGAGATCAATAACAGTTAAGCAAGTTGTAATAGAGGAATTGGGAGATTAAGTTTAAGTATGGTGCACCTTCATGGTCAAGGTTATTATGGTGATGTTAATATGGCAGGAAAATAAACGGTATTCAAACTCGTATTTTAGCAGAATAGCCACTCGCAGTTTACACACTCAATGTTTTAGTCACTTCTTAAGCCTATGTGTAGATAAGTAATACAAAGTAAGCGCATTCGAAATATAATGACTAACGTTGATAGGATATCAGCTTTCCTTTCGGTATCACGGAAACGTGCTAACGTCTTAAAAACGGCCAATTTTGTGTCTGCTATTTCTAGCACACACACACACACACACGAAAAAAAAACTGAAAAACCTTTGTGTGATACGTTGGGTAGAAAGACATGAATCAGTAAATACATCCATAGAACTGTTTCCTCATATTGTAGAACACTTAAATCAGCCCTGGCCACGGCGAGCAGATAGTGGAAACTCTCCTCGTGAGCGCTCACGAGCATTCTACGTGCAAATACCATTGTTCGTGCTTCGTGAATCTTCGGGTTCCGTCCTTCGAGGAGCGGAAGTGTTGTCAACCTTGGCGGTAATCACTAACCCACCAAATAAAAAAAAAAAAAAAAGTATGTATGGTAACTGATTGTCATTTAGTGTAAAGTGTTTTTTACAATGTGGTAACCGTTAACTATAGACAACACAAACTTGTAACAGCAATCAAATGATAAACTATGTACGTTCCTTTTCTTCTTTTTTCTTTCCTTTTGTTAAAGAAGGATGTGGTGGAATCAAACCAACGCCTACATTTATAAAAATTTGCTAGTTTGGAAAACCGGTTTTCAGGGTTTGTTATATTATGTTGTTTCGCTTTTTGGGAAAAGAGAGAATCTGTTGATACAAAAAAAAAAAATACTGTAGCACTTGTTTGTAATTATCTAAGTATTATCTCCAGAAAATTAGCTTATGAATGTATGTGTGTACGAATAGGCTTAGCAAGGGGTTGGTTGTGGAGATTAGAAGCCACTATTACACCATCAATAGGAAGAATAATATTTCTTACTCCACTTTTAAAGTTACTTTGATCGCAAAGAATCAAACAAAATATTAAGAGAGCCAAAGAGATTTTCCATTTTTAAGAGTGACCATTAGTGACTACCATTAGTGTTTTTTTTTAACAAGTAGTGTCTTTTTAATAATGAAAAACATGTTGTGCCTGGCTGGTTGCTTGCCGGTGGCTTGTGAAAAGTGAAAAAGAATGTTAAATCATATCAACGACTGAAGCTACACGCTTGTCTTTCTTCGATAGATACTGATTGATTTTGAAAGTCACAATGTTGTAGGGCTACTGTAACAGCGTAAAATCGGAAGGAAACGTTCCAACTGAATGATACGAACAATTATTCCCAATATCTTGAACATGAAACGTGGGTTGCACGGATAACGCTTAAAGTGGGCTGGACTGCACTGGAATTTCCTTCCGGCAAATTAGTGTTTGGTCGGAACTCAGTTCTTCTGTGTAATTGTCTCTTAACAACATTTGAACATTTCTTTTAGATAATAATAACATCTAACTAAGTAACTATATGCCCTATGGAACCCGAAGGTTCAATGCCGCGTTTACAAAATATTTCCACTAACTTCTGTCCTAAGCCAACTGGATCCAGTTTCTACTCTGTACTCTTATTTCTGCAAGATCCATCTTAATATTGTCTTTCCATCTACGCCTAGGTCTTCCTAGTGGTCTTCTTCCAATTGGGTTTTCAGTTAAAATTATGAAAGCGTTTCTAATTTCTTCCATTCTGGCTACATGGCCTGCCCACCTGAGCCTTCTACACCTAATGACCCTAACAATGTTAGGTGAGCGGTATAAACTATGCAATTCCTCATTATAAATTTCCTCCAATCCCCATTTTCATCCCTCTTTGGTCCGAATACTACTACTACTACTACTACTACTACTACTACTACTACTAATAATAATAATAATAATAATAATAATAATAATACGTATTATTATTATTATTATTATTATTATTATTATTATTATTATTATTATTATTATTATTATTATTATCATTTTCAATCTCCCGTCGTTCTGCTATCAATCTAGGAACGAAAGGCGTTTACAACTGAGCAAACGTAAAGCGAGTGACAACTTACAGACCGAGTGATAATGTAATACAACGTCACGAATTGTGTAAGCAAGCTAGAAAGGTCTGAAACAGTTCGTTTCCGATTTTTGCAGTCGTTTTTACGTCTGTAAGCTGACATGTTTAATATTAGTTTCTTTCTTTCTTGTTCATTTGTTAGTTACTTCAACGCTAACTGTAACCTCTATCATGCGTCTTCCTCGACCAAAAAACGTACCAATTTTATTTCCTGCAGTGTTTTCGCGTCACTGCTTTCGAAATGGGGAGGGGGAGGGGGAGAGCACACTTGCACATTTCACGCTTGCGTCTGCTCAATGCTTCAACATCGTGCGAATTTCTGACCAGGCTTGGCCGTAGGTTTTTTGCCATCATGTGTGGTTGGCAACACTTATCGGATACAGTGGAAGGGGCGAAGCTACCACCATCTGTGTTCACCTGCTCTTTTCTTCGCTCGTGCTCGCTCGCGCTTCGGCTCCGGGAGCCAATTCATGGACAGGCCTGACTTAAATGCTTAGAAAATGCTCACAATGATGAAGTGTCCAGCAATGCTTCGAGCTACAGTGCTACGGTATAATATAGCGACTTTATTGTCACTGGATATTGTAGGTCACTGTTTTTCTTCCTCAGTCACTTAAGTAAGAATCTAAAAAGAAATCCAAAATTCGAGTTGAAATTACGAATGTAAGACATGTCCATCAAGTATTCGAAGAACTGGGAGAAAATGTGGATGTAACATTCTCATCAATATGTAATTCGCTGTGTAAAAGAGTTAGTGATATAGGGGAAGAAATTGAAGTTCTAAGAACCAGTGATAGATCAACGGATGGGTAAACCTCAAGAAACGCTGGGTATTTCTAAACGACAATATTTACTAATTTCTTTGATTTTTAAATTCAACAGCTAAAAAGTAGATTTTATAATATTTTAGTGTAAATCTTACCTCTTGAATTCCTGCAAATCGACACTGTTATAATAACTATTGTGCTATAAGCTGCATTAGTATCTGAAAAAGATTTGCATAAAACCCAGATAAATTAGAACTTCATGCTGAACTTACTTTGAGGAGGAAAATGTAAAACAAAGCAGAAGAGTAGAAGCAGGAGATATATGATACTGCGGTGAATGTACTACAACTCTGCAACAAATTCTATCCTAATATAAGAATTCTTCTCCAACTACTACTAAAAAAAAGTATTTACTACTTTACCAGTTTAAACTGCTGCGATGATTGAAAATATACTTGAATGGTATATTGTCCGAAGAACGATTAAATGATCTTGCTTTAACAACTATTCGTAAAGTTAGAAAGGTTGATGTGGAAGAAATTATATTTTTTTCTAGAATGAAATCCAGAAGAATGGATTTAAGTGATTGGTCAAAAGATTGAGCAATTTGCTGTCAACCCCCAACACTAGCATCAAATTAGTTGATAACATGTTCCCACTACTGTATTTCAGCACATGGGCTTAGAAGTATATGCAAAGAAAACTAAATACATGGAAGTTCGGAATTGCAATACTGGAAATTATGGATTCGTTAAAATATCAAATAATTCTTCCGACAAATTGGATACTTCAAATACCTAGGATCAATATTAAGATATCAAAACCATATTCACGAAGAAATTAAATGAAGACTCAAAGTAGGAAATTCGTGCTATTATTCCGTTCAAAATCTTTTCTCTTAGTGAATTCTGTCGAGGAATTTAAAGCTTAAAATATATAACACGAGAGGCGTGTCTTTTGTTGTGTTGCATGATTGCTGAACATGGTCGCTTACTCTGAGGGAAGAACGTAGATTAAAAGTACTTGAGAATAAAATCCTGAAACGAATATTCAGACTCAAGAGGGACGGGAATGGCGGAAACTTCATAATGAGGAACTGCATGGTTTAGCCCCCTTCTTGATCATATCCACACCTGTATATACTTACATGGAATAGGAAGATAAACTAGTTATATTTTGTCACAAAGGACTTATCAAAACGCAAGAGCGCGAAATCATTTGCCAACAGAAATGGCATGAAAATGCAAGTGGAAGAAAACTTATAGCATTCTGTGTATGAAACGACTCGGATTATAACAAGTGGATGATAATACAAAAGATATTGAAACGAGAAACTAGGATTGATCATAAGAAACTCCGAGAAAATCAAATACGATGTTGTGTGCAACAACCTTGGATAACCAGGAACCCTTCAAATCAAAGCTGGAGCTTTGCTGCTTTATTTATATATCTATTTCCATCCCTTTCTTATTAATTTTGACTTAACCTACTTGTATATTTTCTGGTTAACCACTGAATGGCAAAAATTTAGAACATTCGCGTCCTAGCTGTAACTCGAATGGATAATAGACTCCTCACATGAATTATCGTCTAATGTATTAGGCACTGCTTCTCATGCTGTAGTTCCTTCCATAATTTTTACTAATGGTGTTAAATATAAACTAACAGTGAGGCTCGAAGGTAATTACAATGGTTACCATTAAGTTGTAAACTCCTTCCTACACCAATACTTTCCTTTTAAAAAATCTTGCTTCTTAGTATGGAGTATAATGTTAATTATATGCGAATTTCATACCGAAGACACATGTAAATTACAATCTAATAGCAAAGAGAAAAAATACAGTTTTCTCTTTTTGTTTGACTGTTTCTTTCAATGATTATCATTCATAATTATTATGCCTTTAAGTTTCAGACATACATGATGGAGACGAAGAAAAAATAGTGGGTGGGAGCACAGCATTGAAAGGAGAATTTCCATTTCAGGTAAATAAAGATCATAAATTAAATATCTAATTTACTGCAGTCGATTGTGCCATTGTGCTATTCAAATCAAATGAGGAGGCATGTTACGCTCTCCAGTGACTGACAATATGCCTGAATATGTAGTAAAATTTAAAAATCCTGCCTGTAAGGCGTAAACTTCTGTGCAATAGAATGTTCATATTTCCGGAGACTAACTCTATGTTACAGCTTAAGTAATACATGTACTGATAATTTATGTAACATTGCCAGCATAGAACACGCATGAAATATATAGCCAATAGTATAGTTACACATTTCAAAAACTTTGCACTCGCACATACGTTCCTAGGTTTTGTTTGTTATCAACTAATTTCCTTGAATAAATTGATGTAAAGAAGAGTACAATTAGGTAAAATATGTAGCAAAACCCTGAAATCTGTTTAATTAATATTATAATTTGCACTAAAAATAAAATTATAATGAAATCTTTAATCTGCAACTCATTTCGTAAGTAATTTCTTTTATTTTACAAGTTTCTATTAATGTAAGAGATGGATGTTGTTGGCGCTGTAGTAAGGCAGAATCTTCCTTCTGTTATTTCCGTTCTCCGCAGTCAGATGGCAATAGTACAGCAGTAAACAAGAATGGTGTGTGACATAAAGGTGCGTACGAAACAGAGAGGTGTTATTGAGTTCTTGATTGTTGAACAAATTGTACCCCTGAAACTTATCAACGCTTGCTAATGGTCTACAGAGACGATAAAGTGGATGTGAGTAAAGTAAGATGATGGGTAGTGCGTTTTAGAAGTGGTGAAAAGATTGCACTAGATACCATGACCCAGGCGTTCCTGCTCAGCTGACATCCGTCACAATGAATAGCGCCTCGTGCAACTCATCTGTGTTAATCGGTGGATTACAACAAAGGAATTGTGTGTACTGGTGAATATTGGCTGTAATGTCTTGGAAAAGGTGTTGGATAAACTGGGTTCTAGAAAAGATTGTGCGATATGGGTCCTGAGAATCCTTACAGACGATTACAAAACTCAATGACTCGACACGCATCGAGAGCTGCTGGACCAGTACGAGGTTGAAGGTGACAATGTTCTTAGGAGCATCATCACATGAGACGATACGTGGTGTTACCACTATGAGTCAGAACCCAAGAGAGAGTCCATGAAGTGCCAATATGCCATTCTCCATCAAAATTGAAGTTCAAGACAGCCATCTGAAGAAAAACTGAAAGACTTCATAATTTAGAAAAAAGGAGAGTCTGGTTCTTGTGGGTGTTTGAAGTCTGGAAAAGCTGAGAATTTGGAACTTTACAAGAAGCCACTGACCAAGTAGAAAGTTCTAATTGCAGGAGTCAGGTCAGGGAAGGAGAAAGGCTTTCGTCTGCAACAATAACCCCGAGGCCAATGCTAGTGTTGCTACCTTGGAGTTTATTGCGAAATTTAATTCGGCTGTCCTACCACATTCGCCACACAATTTAGATTTGAGCCTTCCGACTTTCAACTCTTTGGTTCTATATAAGATGGACTACATGTGCAATATTTTCCTGAAAATACTGTCATCCTGCAGATGTAAAAAGTGACTTGTCTCTACTGGTTCTGACTTTTACGAATGTGGCATGCAGGGTCTTGTTTATCGTTGGCAAAAGTACATAACGAATTGTGATGACTATGTAAAAAAAATACTTAAGTAGCTGGAACTTTCCTTATTCCATCGTGCAATTCAGTTCTCTGTATCTAATGGTTTACAGAAATAAATACATTATTTGCGGAATGTTCAATTAGTTCTTGAACTACACGTTTATTCGTTGCTACATCGTTAGTGAAAAATTATGTATTATTAGTAATTTTGTGAAAAAAAAACTAAATATCAAATGAATCGAAGTTTTAAACTTTAGAATGAGAATACTAATGTAATTTTTATTACAATTACTTTATTTTTCTGTCTGTTTTAATTTCTTGCAATATATAAGATAAAGTTACCTGATGTTTTCTCTTTATTTTAGGTATCATTAAAAACTTATGGATCTCATGATTGTGGAGGTGTAATTTTAAGCAAGGAATGGGTTCTAACTGCTGCTCATTGCTTAGAAAGGTTACATTTTCTTTTAAATTACTGTTTATTTTCTCTCTAGACCTTAAAATATTCTATGTAATGTGAGTTCCTGTCATCACGGTATGGCGCGTCCTCAAGTTGTGGATCGAGAAAAAGACTTCTATATACGAGATATAGAACTTACCTGCGAATATATTGAATAAGCAATCGCGGACAGACGACAAGGGTGGTCCTCCAGATTGGGTGTTTACCGTGAATCTAACAACCTCATCTGTAAACAAAAATATATATATTTTTAGAAATATCCACTGAAACCTCGGACCAAAACTAATAACTTGACATACTAAAGTAAAATGATCAAAATAGACATAAGATTATCAACACGGAGTACAAAAAGCCTTTATAGGGCAGGTGCATTAAAATTGGTAACAAATAAGTTAGAGTAATAGAATAGACTTAGTAGGAGTTAAGAAAGTTCGGTTAAGGAAGTTCGGTTCGGTAGGAGTTAAGGAAGTTAATAACGGTTCGTGGGAAGGAAAGGAAGAGGTACAGACCCGGTAAAAATTACTTCTTCCTATGAGGGAATAATTAAAACGTAATCAACTAGAAATAGGAATTTTTGTTCACAAACGAATAATAATTAAACCTGTTGGATTTGTTAAAGATAGACTTTCTCTCATTACTCTTAAGGATCGGTGGTGCGATATTATTATTCCAAATGTGCTTGCCTAAACAGAAAGTAAGGATAATGATATGAAGAACAGTTTTTACGAAGAAGTTGAACGTGCATTTGACCAACTGCCTTGAAACCCTATGAAAGTTATATTAGGAGATTTCAATGCGAAGGTAGGACGAGAGAGTATTTTCAAACTGATTATAGTGAACGAAAGTCTACATAAGGAAAGTAATGACAACGGCGTTAGATTCATCGTGAAGAGTACGGAATTTCCACAGCACGACATTCATAAATATAGTTGAATCTCACCAGATGAAAAACTACAAAATCAAATTGATCACGTTTTAACGTTCCACCTTGTAAAGGTTTATAGTTAATTTTATGTTTTATTTATTTCAAGTATTTAAATATTTATTATTAATTTGTTTTCTGCAGAGTTGATATTTAAAAGTTTCTTAGTTATGTTCAGAAAATGTCTGGATTATCATTACCTAGGTATATTAATTATTTAATATCTCTGAGATTCTTACATAATACAAACCTTATGTCGAAAGTACTTGTGGGAAACTGACTCTAAAGTCTTCAATTATAACAAATTACAATACACAAACATTCTCCACATACATGGTGAAGTCGTAAGTCTTGCAATATTTCTGAACACAAACAGCAGGTGCGTGTATATGCCGTGATCGTCTGTGAGTACAAAGTCAAACTGGTCAAAAAGTAGCAGTTTTCTGAAGCGGACTATTTGGACGGAAGTCGCCACTCCGTTCGTATCTCCAGTCAGTGTTTAGTGACTGACGATGAGTGTTCAACAGTGTCTAGCACGTGAACTGTTACTGTAGAAGTTTGAACTTGGGTATCACGCTGCAACAGCGACACTAAACATTGGCCAGGAGAAAGGGAAATGTACAATGAACCACAGCGCTGCAACCCGTTGATTCCAGAAATTTCGTGCAGGTTGTAAAAGTGTCGAAGCCAAGGACCGGCAGCCCAAGTCAACAGACTCTAAGGTTACATGCCACACCATTGAGCAAAGTCCATCCACCAGCAAACGACAATTGTCAAACAACTTGGAATGTCCCAGTTCACTGCAGTGTCACTTTCGGGAAAACCACCAGAAGCTGCCGCATTGTGGCACATGAGTTGACCCCAGCTCAAGCCAAGAGAAAAGTGTCTATGTGCCGATAATCGCTGTAAAATCCGCGTGATGTTACACGTAACAAAATTGGATGTTTGAAATCCGGAAATGCAGAAACAGTGTTGAGCAAAATCCAGCTTCCAGAAGTGATATCCAAAACGAGCAGTTTTCGACCATACAGTCTCTATTTGTGTGTGGTGGAACTAAGAGAGAGTACTGCACTTCGATTTAGTCAATAACGGTCGTACCATCAATGCCGAGCTCTATTCCGAATAGTTAAAGTGGATGTATGCTGAACTGTACCAAAAATATTCTGCATTGGTGAACCGGAGGTGCGTCCGCTGCAACATGTACATAAAACTACAGTCAGCTCAAGAAACGCACCAAAAACTTAGGAACATGATGAGCCACACCTAACATATAGTCCTGATCTTGTTCTTTCGGATTAACACCTGTTTCGGTTTGCGGCACACTTCCTGAAATCAAGATGCCTCACTAATTAGCAGGGGAAGGAAATAGAAGTGACTGACTTCTTTGATTTTAATTCATAGTTTGAATGCTGGTCTGGTTTCATTGTAGTGGAATAAACACAAGTACGTCATCTACCAGAATATTGCAAGACTTATAATTCGCCCTTGTACTTCAAAAGATGGAAAATGTACTCTTTTAGAACGCACATTGTCGAGAAATAAAAGTGATATACATAATTCTTCGAACTTGAAAATAAATAACATTTTTCCTTCAAGAATAAACTGTATATATTCCGAAGAAGAATAATTGATACTCCGAACTACAACTGAAGGTAAAATCAGTATTTTCTTTTGTATAGAAGCAAGATGGAATTTCTCAGATAATGAATCTAATTCTTTTGTTTTCCCGAAGTATAAACAATTCCTGTAATTTATCCTTAGTGATATGTTAACAAAATTAAAGTTCAAAAACTAAATTCCTATTAAATGTAAAGCTATGAGTATAATCTGTTCTAGCATATTTATGTCTGTTATATATATATTCTAGACTTACTTAATACAATATCTTCGTTGTGTAATCTAGTTAAATCTGGAATCCAGTTGAATATGATCCTAAATAGCATTCATCTTGGTTGAGTAAGTTCTTATCTGAGTTGCCTTACCGACTACGCCACAGTGGATTTTCGCTTGCCATGAGGATAGTTATAAAGAAAAAAATGTCTATTTATATTTGTATTTAACACTTAATACTGCAACTTGAAGATTTTGTATTACATATTTTAATTATTTTTCAATATGCATCTTACCAGTATTTTATATATATATATAAGAGACAACTATTTTCTGAAATAGTTTCATAACCTAAAATAAACACATTATATATATTACTAGCTAATTATTTTCTGTTTCAGATAAAATAATCATTCCTATCTTAGTAAAAAAGATTCATTTAAACACCATTTAGAGCAAAAAATAAATTACTACTGAAGTATTGCGTACATTCTATACATCTGGATGTAACTGGAAAATTATTATGTTCCTCATCGTTCACTGAGAACCACGTTCTGGATCATCGATGACTCATGGCCTATTCCTTGGAAAACACAATTCTATATATTGAAAGAAAATTTGAAGATTAGTGAACGTTATACAATGTAACCACTGATCCTTCAACTATCAGAAAAACAACAGTAACGATTTTAATAGTAATAATATTTTGTACTTACATTTTTTATAATATTTGTTTTTCATTTAATCAGTTACCTATACTCTCTCGTCTCCTTCAAATTTAACATACTCATTGTCATAATAAGTTGAATAATATCGTTTGATGTTAAGCTTCATTAGGTAACCTCTTAATTTGTTTCAGCATATTAAACATCAACTATACATCTGTCTTCTACAAAAAATACAAATTCTCCCATGAGGGATTGCATGAACAAGCAATTGGTGACTTACGTTTTACATAAGCAGTTCGCTCCACTTCATATGATATGTAATTATTGAAGTGGAAATACTTACGTTACTTTGCTGGTTTGCTCATAACAATCTCTGGGTAGTTGTCTGAGCAGATCGAGTTAGCGGGTGTTATCGAACGAGCAGAATTATGAAGGAGCATGCTATACCCAAATCACTCAAATGTTGCAAGTCTCACTCCAGAATTGTTGAAAATGTATTTAATTAATTACTATTATAAATTTCTTCTCAACTGTTGGATATAGAGCTTTAAAAAGACTATTATGGATATACAATATATATATACATTTCATTCAGCTACACAAACTCAGTTGAACAGGTGCAGATTGGAAAATCGATTGTTTTAGCCCCGGATTAGTGAATAATTTTGAAGAGGGTAATTTACAGAATTTCATTGAGTTTTCCTTTTCCATGTACTTAGTTTGAAAGGAAGTTGTGTTTTGTCTTAACTGAACGTCAAATAAATATAATAATCTTTTTAAGGTAAAAAGTTTAAGAATTGGCGCAGTCGGTACAGAATTTCAGCATTACATTTTGTTTGGAAAATGGCATCCTTTAGCAATTTTGAGCGTTTCAATGTCGAAACCGGTCGAATTGAAATATACATTGAGTGCTTTGAGGAAGCTGCAGTATAATTTGATTTGCCTGAAGAGAAGAAAGTGGCTACCTTTTTAGCTGTTATGGGTACTTCAGCATATGAAGAATTACGAAATTTGTGAACATCAGATAAACCTGCAACCAAATCGTACAACGAATTGAAGAAGCTTATGTTGTGCCATTATTTTATCAAAACATATGAAATTGCAGAAAGATTCAAGTTTCATCAGTTGAGGCAACATGAGCATCAAACGGTGACTCAGTTCGTTATAGTTTTAAAAAATCAAGCAGCTTACTGCAATTTTGAAAATTATTTAGATCACTCCTTACGCGACCAGTTCGTTTTTGGGATGAAGAATAATGTTGCCAGAAGACAGATATTAACTTCCACTTCTCTTAATTTTCAGCAGGTGATATGCATAGCAACGGCTGTGGACGACACCGAGAATCAAAGGTCTGTATTCAGTACTTCTAATACATAAAATACTCAGCCCATTTATCTTATGCGAAACAGGATATGTAAAAGCAAATCTAGCATACAGAGATCAGACTACTTATATAATGAAGATTACTCACCCTAATAGCACAAAACAATTTTTAAGAGATTCGATACATAAGGGATTTTCAAGAGAAAAGGAAACATGTGATTAAGTGTAAGAACTGTTATCACTGGCATGAAAGAAACAAGTGTCTAGCGTTCGGTAACAGGTGTTTTAAATGTAATGGAGTACATCATTTAGCTTATGCTTACACTCAACAAGAGTTAAATGAGGATATCAAAGAGCTTAAAATAAATTATCAACCTTTTGACAATGATCAGGAAAATTTACGACAGAGAAAAGCTGAAAATTCTTCGTTATTATTTAGAGGTCAAGTACAGAATTTGTACCAAATGCTATCAAAATGTGTACCAAATTTGTACTATCTTTTATCAGTCTCAAAATGAAGTACTTTCAGATTCATCATCAAAATCATTAATTAAGGGTAGTGAGGCACCTAAAGTAGAAGTGCCTCAAATTCCACTCAAGCGTAAGAAAAAAAAATGTCTAAGCGTAGATCCACACCAAGAACTACATCTGTTGCGAAACATGGAAATGTTGAGAGTTACTGTTTATTATTTGAAACAGAAGAAGAAATAGTTACAAAAAAAGAGCACAAAAGGTATAAATTTCCTCAGGAAAAGGAAGATATTACGAATTTAAGTCATGTCAATTATAATTTGATTGCAGAACCAGAATCACAGAACTGTAAGGACAAGTACCATAAGAAGTCAGAGTTAACAAGAAGATACAAGAGAGGGCTTAAAGAGAAAGTGGTGAACTTATGGATGTTGCGAAATGCATTGAAGTTTTAAAACAAGAGTTATTGGAGTTTCTATGAGAGTTTTAAACATGTAAAATTTGAGAAGTGTATGTAATTAGATTGGAGAAAACAACATTAATTGCGGTTGGAATAAAGAGTATGTGGAAAAGTTTGTGGTTAGTTGACTTATATTGTTTAATGATCACAATACTTATTTAGTTTCAAAGAAAAATGTGTTGGATCGTTAACTGAACGTAAAGTAAATATAATACTCTTTTTAAGATAAAAAGTTTAACAGTTATTACAATAATTTCCACCACTATATCTGCCCTCCGTACCGCCCCGATTTTCGAAAAAATCCTTCCTTAGTGGTACCTTATGTTACAAATCCTAGGTACAGTACAAAATTAAAGTTTCTAACTTAAGCGATTTGGACTGGGCGTTGACCAGCCAACCAGTAAGTCACTTAGGTCTTCTTATATATATATAGTGGCGGATCCAGGATATGATCAAGAGAAGGGCTAATCCATAGTTTGTGGCTTTATCCAGTGTAAAGCAGGATTGAAGCCTATTTTTTCCAGTGTATACCTGAGCGTCAAGGGGCGGTTATAGCCCCTCTTGGATCCGCATATATATATATATATATATATATATATATATATTTATATATAAAGGGAGAGAGATTAGTCTTTGGCTAGCTGGGACTTCGGACAAGATCTTCGCGTTTGCTGGGCCTATGGCCTCATACCTCATGTTTCAGCCTTTCCTTATGTTCCGCGCACGATAAGAACACATTTATTGTATTATTTTTTGCACAACTTTAAACACACATTTCAACCAATGATAACTTGTTTTGAATAAGGAGTTTATATACTAAGTCTTATATCCCTAACATGTTACTAATTTTAAGGAATTTTGAGATGGGGCAATCTTATTATAAGAATTGGAATCCTTACCTTTTTCTTCCCTTCTAACGAAAGCATTTAAAAACGCAAAAATACATCTTCAGTAATTTTAAATTGAAAGCTTAAATACCAAATTTCTGATCTCTAATATTCAAGTTTTGCGAGATGTTGCCACCTTATTACAATCCCATTCTGTATTCTTCCCACCTTTTCTTCATCCCTTCCACCGAAAATATCAAGAACTCTGAAATACATCTTTAAATATTTTAAATAAGAAGTCTAAGTATCATATTTTATGTATCTACTCTTAAAGGATTTCGAGTTATGGTTATCCCATTTTAACATTTGTAACTTGGCCCATTTTTCTTTCCTTCTAGGGGAAACGTAAGATAACAGTGAAAAACATGTAAAATTACTTTAAATGGGAAGTTTATACATCTAATTCATGTTTCTACTCTTCAGAGATTCGGAGATGTGAAAATTTTACTATAATAATAGCTACCCCTACTTTCCCCTTCCTGGTCGAATTTCCAAAAATTCTTCCTTACTGGTTCCTTAGTCACAAATCCTACGCACTGTTAAAATTTCAAATTTCTTGCTTAAGTGGTTTCATCTTATACATATATATTTATTTGTATGTGTGTGTATGAAGTTACTTCATAATTGAGATATATGAAGTTAGTAAAATAATAAATGCAATATCGTTTTTTTCATTAAAGAACGCCAACTATCAGCGCTGGCTCAATAAAAACTGAAGGAGGTTCGATTCATAAAACAGTCAAGAAGATTATTCACGAGAAGTATAATGAAAGTGGATATCATAATAATGATATTGCAGTTATTAAGGTACGTCTCTTATTTCATTAGTTACCTTTAATACTCTTTGCAAGTTTCATAAGCTCGCCAACAAATCCCGTTAACAAGCTACAAAAGTTAAATAATATAAGCCCATAGTTAAACAGTTCAATTTTCAAAATATTGTTTAAAAATTGTAAGAAAGTTAATATCTGAAGCGAGAAAGTTGTAACCCACATATTTCTAAGTAATATGTTTTCAGAAACCAAAGAAGAATGTCTGTTTCGATTTAAGGTTTCGAAATGTAAGATACTATAACAAAAATATAATTCCTAACAATTTAGTGTCAACCATTTTCTTGTTACTTATTCAACTCTTGTGTAGAATAGAGAAATAGTTTGACATTTCAAGAAATCTGAGCTTTTCACGTTGCGTTTACTCTACAGTACTACACAATATTTACTATATATTACAGTACTATACAGTATTTCCAGAAGTTTGTTATAATGCTTTAATTACTCCCAAACCAACATCGTATTAAAATTATTTAGATTGGTGTAATATTATTACGAAATTATATTCATATTAAATCATTTTAAATTATAAATTTATCTTACATAGTTATAAAGAGTATCAACTATTATTGCTTTTTAAGTATTATTTTGCTCGGTAAACCAAAATTATAATTGCTTCATGTACAAATACTACAGATTTATATCTTATAATCATTAAAATTTATAATTAATCTTAATAAACGTACGCAAAACTTATTTAACACTTTCGTTGTTAATAAGTACAAAATTTATTTTTATGAAGTAAAAACATTGCTGATGCAACTCTCATAAATTTAGTAAAGAATCCAAAACTTTAACACGTAAAAATAAATCCTATCAGAATTTTATAAACCTGAATTCTAATACAGCATACAAATAATATGTTTCTGTAGGGTTCATTTTATGCAAGTATATATGACTGAAGTCTTCATATTCTCCCCTCGAAATGTGACAAGTATTTGCAATGTAAAATATTATATGTTCTTGATATATATGAACTTTATTGGCTATGCTACCATAACAGAATCACGAATACCGTAAAGATTAACAAACGTCATACTATTTTTTTAAATATGATATTTTGTTAGCCAGCCATAACAATGAATTAAATTATATTTTTCTTTCTTATTAAAAGCAATTCAGCTTATAAGTTGTTCATATTGGACAAAACTTTGAATTTTCTATCATATGATAACTTCACTAAAGTTTTTCAATCTGTACGTAATATGTATGTAAAGTTTTTCGATCTGTTAATCTGTACGTAAAAGCAGAGGTATACCAAACATATATCAAAATCCAATTCAAATAATAATCAGTGTTCTCGATCAATCAAAAGGAATTATCAAACTATTCCCACTTCTTTTGTAGTACGATTAACATTCTGATAATTCGCTTTTGAAACCAGGAGAAAAGATTGCTTATGGGTTACATTCCTTTACAATAATGTTTAGCTTACTTATTTCACAAATATTGCTTATTCAGGTAGTAATATTAGACTCAAGTTTTCTTAAATTTAGAATTTTTGTACAATAAAACTGGCCAAAAGGCTAAGTGACTTTGATGTTATTTTAATTATAAACCAGTAGCTCTCTTTGATTTTTTCTCTATTTGAAATTTTCTTTTGGAAATAATAGTCTTCTTCAGAACTAAATAACTAAATTGATAGAATTGTATAAATATTAGTTTTATAAAACTGAAGTAATAATTGAATTGAATTTTCAGGTCAGGCCAGGCTTTCAGTTTGGGAGAGAAATCCAACCAGCCAATTTAATAAGTGCAGGAGAAGAAATCAGAGACGGCACAATGGCCACTGTAGTTGGTTGGGGAAAAACTGAAGTAAGTGATTGACACAAGATTCTATGTAGTATTGCACTTGGTGAAAAGCTATAGGAAGATACTTTCGTTACGTTTGCAATTTTCTGTATTCATCTATCGTTGAGGAGGTGTGTAGACAGTTGATATCTGTAATATATGAAAATTACGTTCACAAAACTAAAATAAAATAGTATTTGCTAAGGAAAGCAAAAGATACAATATGATATTCGAAATGTTTTCCTCATACTCTCACAAGTTAGTTTTCCTTACGATTTACTATTTGAAATAACGGTTTGTATGACAGTAGTATCTTAAGATTAGTTTATTGGCTATTCTATACAATAACACGTAACTCACTTTGTTACTCACGCAAAGGTTCAAAGTAGATTATCAGTGATAACTCCCAAAAGCTCTTATATACATCAGGGTTTTGAAGGAACATCTCGACGCTTCGCAGGGCACTCTAACTTGTATATAAAAAGAAAGCTGCAATAAAATCAAAATCCTATAAAGTAAACTAATAAGTATGTCACTATTACTATTAATAATGAATTAGATGAGGCAATTGTTGTTAGCCATTAAAGCAAATATAACAGAATAACACGAAAATATACAATAAATTATTTAATCGCATGATCTATACGGTAAAGCAAAGCTTCTATGATCTATTATGCGTGAGGCAAGTTTGTATAGATTTCGTAACAAGGGAAACAGCTTTTCATATGTTTCAATATTTTGAGAAGTTATATTGTTTGTAAAGAATAATTAGCTTAAAATCGATTATTTTGCACTTGCTTTTAATAATATATTTTAGTTTCTCAAGATAAAGGAACAGATTTTACATGCAATGAACAACAATAACATTTTGATAATTTTAAGAATGATGTACCTTATCCTTTCTGTCTTATTGATGAGATCTTGAAAATGAAATGTCCTCAGTATTTAGCATCGTAAGTTCAAACTGCAAATTAACTCTTATATAGCTCATAAAAATAAAAAAAGATGCCTTCATTTAATAGTTAAGGTATGTTTACACTATTTTGAAATCGAAATGAAGTGTTGATTAGTGGTTTCCTGCAATCTATGTAATAATCTAAAATATTATTACAATTATACATGTATTTTTCTATATCCCTGTTAAATTTTAATTTAAAAAAATATTTATTCCCCGTTTAAATTCTTTCTCCGCCACTGCTTCTTTAATGACCACGTTATTATACTCTCATCTCTTTAGTTTCGACATTAAAATTTCTATTTAAGTAAAATAAATGACTATAAACAAATAATATAAATCACGGGAAGGAAGGAAAATAATTTGTAATAATTCGGGACCATCTTATCCAATGAGATGCGCTAGAACGGTTTCCCGTAGTTCTCTTCTATCGCCCGCATCTCTAACTTGATTGTTATAGGTCCTATTGGCATTTTGCCTTTAAACCATTGGATGCTAGTGTACAAAGACCGCTAAATCTGTGATGTTAGCGTCTTTTCTTGAAGAACGTGTGCGAGCATAGGAGGGTCAACTAATGTGAGGAAAAATAAATAAACCTTTACACACCATTAGTGCTCCGTTTCAATAGGATTGGACAGACACGAATAACAGAGGTATGAAATAGTGAAATAAGCAGAAATTGAAAATAAAAGAACAAACTAACAGCAGAAAGTAATAGGCAAAAGTGAACACAACAATAGTCATGTGGGCAGCCATATTGCATTAACTGGAATTTTCAACAGAAAATAAATAAATAGTGAAACGTTATTATAGGTATCTTCATCCAATAAAAATAACAGTGTCTCATTTCTTTCATTTATAGGTATTGTTGCTTTTTTTATCATGGCAGCCCCATGCAATTTCTGTGCCGTCGTAAACATTGACATAATGTCAAGTTAAGTAAGGGTGGCCCACCAGGGTACAAAAATGTAGTTCTTTCGGCGAGGCATCTGCCAGAGATCCTTGACTGATCTCTGCAGATGTCCTAAACTTGTAATATGTAATTTTATAACCATTATTATCAATATTCCCCTCCACTCGGTGTAGAAATTGACCATTGCTTTGCAAATCGACCTATATCAAAACATAAAATTTAACAATCCACAATAGGCAAGAGTTCCACCGTAGTTAAGTATCACACCGGAAATATATAATTGTTGATTTTAGTTAATGTATTGTGTGATTTAGTCGTAGTAAAGGTCAAGGTCAGGTCCATGATATGTAGTATTGATTAGAGTATTTACTTATTATTTATTTGTTTTGTTTAACCTCATTTCTTTTAAATAATTTCAAGACTAAAATAATTATGCCGCGAGTGTTTTTCGATAATTTTCGTAAAATTTAATTTAGTCCATGACATCCATGTATTGAAAATATACGTATGAAAGTGCAAATTTTATTGTCAGGTGCAAGGGATGCATTATCGTTGTCTACTGTGTCGACTAGGGTGCCACCTGTTACCCTTCGCTCAATGTTAGTGTTTTGTTTCAATAGAACAATTTTCACCAAACTCCTGCGGCGAGTTTGATAAGTAGCTGCTAATATGGTTATACGCTTCAACAACAAAAAAAAAAAAAGTGGTCTTGGGTTATTTTAAATATGAAGTTTTAATCTTGATATGCTGTTGGTAATTTCATGTAGAAATTTAAATTCGTTATTAATTTAAGAAAGGGTAAGAAAGAGTATTACCCAATTATTGCAAGCAAATCCAGTTATTTCAAGACTGCAGAAAAGTGAGAATGTGTTTTCGTGTTGTAAATGCTAGCCATGTCACTTACCTGGCTAACATTTATTCACATTAAAAAAAAAAAAATAAGAGTATAGTTTCGTGGCGGTCTACAGGTGTAAAAAAAAAAAAAAAAAAAAGTCAAAATGTGTTTGACCGTGTTGTGGCCGTAACGTAATGTAATAATAATATAAATAAATAAATATAAATATAAATGTTTTATTGACAAGTGAGAGACTCTCGGGCCCAACACCAATGATAATTTATAAGAATATTGATAAAGACCCCATGGTATTTTGAGTATAGGCCACGGTTAATGGAAGTACATGTGTATTGATGAGTGCGTGTGATATTTCGGCGTCTTGCTCTAACTGTATTTGTTGCTGACAAAATTGAACAATTCGGTACGCGTTGGGAAAGGAAGGTTATTTGGTTGAATTAGGTAAGAAGTTGCAGTGAAGGAAATTTATACTTAAGGTAGGAACCAACAGCATAATAGAGAACTTTCTTAATGAAACAACTGCCAATTGTTCAGATATAGTGTCAAAGTAGGTTTCATCGGTATATACACTTCATGTATATGGATTTTTTTTTACCCTACCACTTCCTTTAGGCACAAGTGCATGACATTCATTTCACTAATGTGGATGGTCAACTAAAACTGTTTTATGAAAGTTATGGTCTACACTTAAGTTTTATACTCTGACGAAAGGCGAAGAAATATTTTATTCCGACGTTCAAACATTATTCCAAGCGGCTGACTTGCGTGGTGTGCTTCTGGCGTGCAGTAGACAACGTGTTGTATGTATGTGTGTGTGTTGATTTGGGAGGATGCAAATTTGTTGTTTTTCCGCGATTTCGTTTTCGTACTTTTGGAATCTGTTACATGCAAGGAGAAAATCGATAGAGATGATGTTCAAACTTTATTATTGACTTACCACTACCATAAGATAACACGCCGCTCCCTTTTCCTCTTACGTTCTAGAAACGCGGCGCATGTCTGTAGCGAGCATGTCTTTGTGAGCTCATTTTGGGATTTTTGGCAGTTTTCCTTCCCAAAATGTCGGAATTTTGAATTATTATCATTATTATTTCTTATTATTTTCTTAGATTGGAGTCAGTGCTTTACTATTTTCCTGTCTTCTACGGACATTTAAAACTACCACGATTTTTTTTTTTTTTTGAACATTCCAAAATTAAACAGGCAAACCCAACCTTCCGATGCAGTCGGCCGTAACCGACATGGACGTTTCTGGCAGATTACAGCGACTAGAGCGCGGGGAACCTAAGGGTAACGCCTAGGGTGTTTTCTCTTGGTTTTCCATGCTAGGACACAGCAATTCCAGCGGTCATGTCGGGACATTTCAATCCGCCCGATATTTGGGGGCGGTATTCGTTCGGAGTTTATGAAATAGTTTGGATATTTAGCGAATGTTTAAATGTTTTTTTTTTTTAGCGTGGGAAACTAACAATGTCCATTTCTTACTTCTTCTTCATACCCTGAAACTTATGCATGTGTTGATGATTAACGAGGACTGCGAGTTGGGAAATTGTCTAAATTTACGCTAGCGATATTTTTGGAGTAGGGGAAAATATATTTGGCATTTAAAATAGTTGCTAAGTTTTTTTTTTTTTGAGAAAAAAGAGAACGACTCGCAGTTTCGTTTACTCTCAACTAACTAACTTTGCCTGAATCTCTTTTGACTCCTGACTTTTTTCTTGTTCTAACCTATCTCTTAATTTTAATATTCCCCTATTTTCCCTAAACATGTTAATATATCTATATAAAGTTTGAGCGTCAATTCGTAGTGGTCGTTAACATTTTTTTTTTAAACTGTTTCTACATTGGTTTGTATTGTACACAGAATATATATTATACTCAATGATTACGTTTTGGGCCTATCTGCTACCTTCTTCGGTCGTGTGTCTGGATTATGGCGAGCTGAGTTATTCAGTGGCAGATTAACATTTCAATACACGTGTTTTTTTTTCTTTCTTTCCGGTTTCTTGCGATATAACTTAACTGACATCGTATTTCCTCGTCGAGCTGAGTGCAAATACCCATTCTGTGTAGGAAGAATCACAATATAAAACTTGATTTTGTTCTCTCCCCTCAAACTTATTACAGTTGTCGATACATTTGAATGCATTTAGAGAAAATTATTGATCTTACAAATACTATGTTTTTTTTTTCTTTTACTCATATACCTAACTTTGAAGTAGCCTTGTTTTAATAATTTTGTTCACCCAAAGTCATTTTGTAACATATATAATGAAGTAAAGCTTCCTAGCGCCACAGAGCATTCTATATAAATATGTTGTACGCAGTGGAAATGGGGTTGAAAATAAAATTGAATTGTGACGCATATATTATATGATTACAGGCAATTGTAATGTTACGATGAAAAATATATAATTAATCATTACGAAATGTTTGAAATAAGTAAAGAAATGTAAAGTTAACCCTGTATTTACCGATTCTACATGATTTTCGTCGAGTCCCAACCTACCAGTACATTATTCGAATTGCCATCTGGGGTGCTAGCCATATTTTGTTTGACTTTTTTTTTTAAAAATATATTTGCTGATTTTAATACATTTCGTAGTACGATATTTGTGTATACGTAACATTCAATACTGTTAAAATTTTGTAAATTGGGTGGAGAGACATAATTATGCATCAACTTCTCAGTGAAATAGTGATTTCAAAAATCAGTGGTGGCAAGTAATATAGTAACAGTCTAAACCAAGCACTCAGGAATACTAAATTATATCTTTCCAACTTAGTGAAATCAAAGTTAAGAAGCTGTCCCAAAAATATATATATCCTGATCTAAGAAGTTTTGCGGTCGTTATGTTAAGTGGAAGCAGTAAAATATTAGACTACAATCCATCATTTAAAATTTCTTATAATGACTAAATATGCTATTCCCGGATGAGACTTATGATTTCTGTGTGGAAATCTAATTTTCTTCAGGTATGATACGTATAAATAAGTAAACCGATATGGTTCCTCCAAGCAGATCAGTTGGAGCGCTGATCAGAAGCAGGAAATATATATATATATATATATATATATATATATATATATATATATATATATATATACTTATGAAAGTGTGCTGTGTACTTTTAGTGAAATTTTGAACTACAATCTAATCGACATAGGACCCGATATAGATTTTTTTTTTATCCAACGATTTAAGTTTTAAGTGGATGTGAGCGAAGAGACTCAACGTTCTAATTACTTCTAACCTCTTCAAGAATTTTGTTTTTATTATCTTTCGTTACTTTGCTAACTTGAAACCCTTTCAAGTATCTTAAAGGAAGTGGTTCACTATTGGACGTTTTATTATCAACTATTCTTCGTATAGTACCAACCGTAATGCCACACTGATAGTGGAGCTAAGAAACAGATTTTGTTTTCTCGACGTGCTTATTAAATTTCATATACGCAAAAGCTACGAAACTTTCTAAAATGTGTAATATATCTATGTATATTAATTTCATTTATGTTTTAATAATCTGGTTACCGATGTGTTGGATACTTTAATAATCTCAAATGTAACACCGTTTTCTTAAAACTTATTAGTTAAATCTGTTTTGCGAATGATAAAATTCTAAAATCTTGCTTTCGAATTTTATTATATTCTGTTATACAATTTTTTTTCTTTTCTTCCAATTTATTTTTCCTTTCTCTGTATGTTAACATGAATATTTCATGTATTAAAATGTTTAGTGGAATTGAATTATTTGATTCAACATGTATTAGTAGTGAGTAGTACCTGACTTTTGACTTTAGTGTTTAGTATAATTTAGGAATATGTAATAAGATAGTTTTGGTGTGATACTAGTAATCTATGACAAGTCAACAGAATTACTTTAAACTTGGAAATCCATAAATATCAACATTTAACAGAGTTACCATCAAAAGCCTAATGAGTAAAACATGAGGTGGTGCATCATCATGATAGAAGAAAATAATGAATACGGTAATTTAAGTTAACGGTACCATTTAATTAGAAATTCACTCTGAAATATGATTAGTACATTCATATCAATTCGCAGCTTACCAAGGAGGGTTTCGGTTCATATTCAATTATTCGGCGTAATTGAATATGAATCGGCCTAGTTCCAATTTACTGTTAACTTCAAATTTCTGATACTACAAGCAAACAATAGCATGAAATTACCTTAGAAAAGGTAATTTCGTGTCATTCTTTTTAAATTGAAAACCACTCGTCCTCATCCTCCGTTCTGGACACGGTCATATAACTAAAATAAAATAAAATATAATTTCGGAAGTCCATTGCCTTTTAAAACTTTAATACCTTCATAAATCATTTAAATCCGTTAGGCTTATTACAATTGCCTTGGCGACCAACAAAACAAATTATAACCAGAATGTAGGAGGAGTGACGTAGTTGGGGGTTTCAATTTTTGGCGCCCAAATGACAGGACAAGTGTCACCATAGTAACCAAGTTACTAAAAACACTACGGCAGTTTTCGGATAAGTCAATGACTAGATAATGTATTTCAACTTTTATTCCGTGTCTAAAGATTCGTAGCTATAGTGATGAAAATATCATTGAGCACGTATTATCTGCTTACATCAGAATTGTTCATGATTTGAAAGCAAACCTTCAAGTTGATAGAACCGCTAGCAACACCTCATTGTTTTGTTTTAAGGGTGGTTAATAAGCAACAATAATTTAAAAGTGGAGGAAGTAAAAGTAAGTAAATAACGCCGAAGAACTATATTTAACCCGAAGGGCCTATGCAAAGAATTAATTTATATTTGGAGTGTATATTTTGTGTTTATTTGTAAGTTATTTTCTATGTGTGTAAATGTTTAACGATAACATGGCAAATTCGAATAATATAGTGGGGGGTGGAGACTCCTCGAATACTTTGTGTTGCCAGTGCAACCAAACATATGAAGAACCCCAAAGGAAAGTAGAATGTACCAAATGTCCCAATTGGTACCACTTCCAATGTTTACAGTACTCCGATACGGAGGAAAGGGAGGAACAATTGGCAAAAGATTCCAACTGGACATGTCCCAAATGTAGGGAAAAGCTCCCTGATCATAGCTCAGAATTAATGAAAACGTCTGAACAAGTAGACGCAGACTTTGAATTGGGTAAAGTAACTGCCGAATCTACTCGAAATGAGATAGAGCTGGTAAACGGTAAAGACGGAAATGGGAATTCAGAAGACGGTGACACCGTCGGAAATTCAAGCCAGTCACCTGTCGACATGCAAACGATGTTGGCAGCGATAAATGAAATGCTAAAATCCGAAATGAATAAGATGAATAAGGAAATGAAGAAAGGGTTCGATGAAAATAAGGTAGAAATGATGGATTTGAGAAAAGAATTGGGTAATTCGGTGAACCGATTGACTGAGGACATGAGAAACATGAAATTGGAAATACAGGGTGAACTTAGGAGCGAGGTAAAAAGACTAGATAGTGTAATCCTGGAAGTTAAAAATGAAACTTCCCAATTGGAAAAACGTGTACGAGATGTAGAAGTAGTTTCACACTCGGTCCCAGGTAAGATTCAAAAATTAGATTCGCAGGTAAATTTGAACAAAGAGGCTCTTACAGAATTGAAAGTAAAAATGGACTCTGTAAGTGAGATCAACGAGAAAATACGGAGTCAGTTGACCGTGCTGCAGAATAAGTGCGATGAACAGTCAATCAGTAATATCAGTAGGCCACTAAACCCAGAGCCTACTGTAGGAACGGACACTTTCGTTAAGCAAGTTTCTGAACCGGCTTGTCCGCGTATTCCTTTGAGCACTATTTTGGAAGAGTCTACTTCCGAAGGAACTATCAAATTACCAATGCCAGTGGTAAGCTCTTCCATAACGAATGCAGTTGTAAATACACTTCCACAGTTTAGTACTGTAACCAGCACAGTACCCAGTTTAAATATTCCTCATTCGTCTCCATTTAAGTTGAATTTGCCGCTGAGTGGTCTGGCTCCCTCGTGGTCCGGAGGTTCGGCCGTGGGTGGTGTCGGATCGGATCGCGGGGCGTATCCTTCTGGGGTTGGTTGTGTCGTTTCTGCCGGGTATCCCTGGACGAGCGGTATTAGTACTACTCGTTCGGCTCAGTATCCTATTCCAACGCCTATATTCAATAATTACACGTCAGTACCGAATGTGCATGCACCCATGCAAACGTACATGAGTACTAAAGTAAAAATGGGAGACATTGATCGATTTCCTAAGTTCGATGGCAACACTTCATCTGGTATTCCAAAAACTTTTCTAAAACGGTTGCAACAGTGTATGGATATGTATCCGTTCACTGATTACGAGAAATTACAAACTGCGGAGCGTTGTCTATCGTCGTATGCGGCTGCATGGATGCAGGCGAATCGGCACAGAATGCAAACGTACTCTGATTTTCTGGTGCTGTTTAAAGAAACTTATTGCAATGACCAGATTGAACGCGCACAGAAGAAAGCGTTGCAATCTACACGATACGATAAAACAAAGTATGCGTCGTTGCTCGATTTCTCCTGGAATATTATAGAACGCTATTATAGTATCACTAATGAACCAAGCAATGCCGAAATTATTGACATTGTAATTGGGTGTCTTCCGCCCGAAGAATCCAGAGCCATTGCAGCTCACTTATGCCAGGATGTGAATGAACTCGTCGCACGAATCGGTGCGTTGTCCGGAGCGTCGCGATATGGACACGATGCTCGACCTCCCCCAAGGAAGTACTTTGCTAGGCACGTGAAAGCGAACAATCCTGTACGAACACACGTTAACACGAGCTGCCAGACTGACTTCCTGAGTTACACTCAGACAGGTTATAGATACCCTCGCGCGTTTGAGTCGGGACACCAGAATGGTGGACCGAGATGGTTTAACAGATATAGATCAATTTCTCATCAGCCGTATCACAGGCCAAATTCTAATCAAAATGTTGATAACAGTGAGTATCGTGGAGCTGTTAACAGACGCGGTAATAGTAGACGTGGTAGAGGTGGATACACTAATACCATAGATCATAGGAACAACACTAGTGATAGTAATAATACCCATAGTCGTTCAGAGAATGAATTGCGAATAGTGACCCGGGAAAATGACCAAAAGACCTAGCACCCATCGAAAATAGTCGAAAGTTAATTCTGGTATCTAGTGATACAAATAAGAGTAACAATGAAATTTGCACTGGATTCTCGTTAAAAGAAAAACAATTAGTCATGCTAAAAAACTCACCCATTGTCATCTGCCATAAAACATGAAGCTGCTAAATGGATGTTAGTATATACCGGCCCATACCTAGTCCACAAAATACTGAAAAATTGCGCTGTTCTACATACACTCAAAGGAGTAAGTATCGGCACTCATAATTTCCACAATTTAAAATTATTCAATTGCACACAGGAGAAATATGAAGAATTGTTGAAAGACTACTCTAATTAACGCTATCATAAGACCACGACCTACCAGTACTAAGTAGTAATTTAGTATGCTTCACATTATCTTAATTCACGAGCATGGTTATTTCCCTATTAGAGCTCAAATAATCGTAGTCAATTTAGAAAAATTTGCTTTTTATCAAAATCAAATTTTTCTCGCGTCGAGGTGGAGAAATTGTAATAATCTAAAATATTATTACAATTATACATGTATTTTTCTATATCCCTGTTAAATTTTAATTTAAAAAATATTTATTCCCCGTTTAAATTCTTTCTCCGCCACTGCTTCTTTAATGACCACGTTATTATACTCTCATCTCTTTAGTTTCGACATTAAAATTTCTATTTAAGTAAAATAAATGACTATAAACAAATAATATAAATCACGGGAAGGAAGGAAAATAATTTGTAATAATTCGGGACCATCTCATCCAATGAGATGCGCTAGAACGGTTTCCCGTAGTTCTCTTCTATCGCCCGCATCTCTAACTTGATTGTTATAGGTCCTATTGGCATTTTGCCTTTAAACCATTGGATGCTAGTGTACAAAGACCGCTAAATCTGTGATGTTAGCGTCTTTTCTTGAAGAACGTGTGCGAGCATAGGAGGGTCAACTAATGTGAGGAAAAATAAATAAACCTTTACACACCATTAGTGCTCCGTTTCAATAGGATTGGACAGACACGAATAACAGAGGTATGAAATAGTGAAATAAGCAGAAATTGAAAATAAAAGAACAAACTAACAGCAGAAAGTAATAGGCAAAAGTGAACACAACAATAGTCATGTGGGCAGCCATATTGCATTAACTGGAATTTTCAACAGAAAATAAATAAATAGTGAAACGTTATTATAGGTATCTTCATCCAATAAAAATAACAGTGTCTCATTTCTTTCATTTATAGGTATTGTTGCTTTTTTTATCATGGCAGCCCCATGCAATTTCTGTGCCGTCGTAAACATTGACATAATGTCAAGTTAAGTAAGGGTGGCCCACCAGGGTACAAAAATGTAGTTCTTTCGGCGAGGCATCTGCCAGAGATCCTTGACTGATCTCTGCAGATGTCCTAAACTTGTAATATGTAATTTTATAACCATTATTATCAATATTCCCCTCCACTCGGTGTAGAAATTGACCATTGCTTTGCAAATCGACCTATATCAAAACATAAAATTTAACAATCCACAATAGGCAAGAGTTCCACCGTAGTTAAGTATCACACCGGAAATATATAATTGTTGATTTTAGTTAATGTATTGTGTGATTTAGTCGTAGTAAAGGTCAAGGTCAGGTCCATGATATGTAGTATTGATTAGAGTATTTACTTATTATTTATTTGTTTTGTTTAACCTCATTTCTTTTAAATAATTTCAAGACTAAAATAATTATGCCGCGAGTGTTTTTCGATAATTTTCGTAAAATTTAATTTAGTCCATGACATCCATGTATTGAAAATATACGTATGAAAGTGCAAATTTTATTGTCAGGTGCAAGGGATGCATTATCGTTGTCTACTGTGTCGACTAGGGTGCCATCTGTTACCCTTCGCTCAATGTTAGTGTTTTGTTTCAATAGAACAATTTTCACCAAACTCCTGCGGCGAGTTTGATAAGTAGCTGCTAATATGGTTATACGCTTCAACAACAAAAAAAAAAGTGGTCTTGGGTTATTTTAAATATGAAGTTTTAATCTTGATATGCTGTTGGTAATTTCATGTAGAAATTTAAATTCGTTATTAATTTAAGAAAGGGTAAGAAAGAGTATTACCCAATTATTGCAAGCAAATCCAGTTATTTCAAGACTGCAGAAAAGTGAGAATGTGTTTTCGTGTTGTAAATGCTAGCCATGTCACTTACCTGGCTAACATTTATTCACATTAAAAAAAAAAAAAAAAGAGTATAGTTTCGTGGCGGTCTATAGGTGTAAAAAAAAAAAGTCAAAATGTGTTTGACCGTGTTGTGGCCGTAACGTAATGTAATAATAATATAAATAAATAAATATAAATATAAATGTTTTATTGACAAGTGAGAGACTCTCGGGCCCAACACCAATGATAATTTATAAGAATATTGATAAAGACCCCATGGTATTTTGAGTATAGGCCACGGTTAATGGAAGTACATGTGTATTGATGAGTGCGTGTGATATTTCGGCGTCTTGCTCTAACTGTATTTGTTGCTGACAAAATTGAACAATTCGGTACGCGTTGGGAAAGGAAGGTTATTTGGTTGAATTAGGTAAGAAGTTGCAGTGAAGGAAATTTATACTTAAGGTAGGAACCAACAGCATAATAGTGAACTTTCTTAATGAAACAACTGCCAATTGTTCAGATATAGTGTCAAAGTAGGTTTCATCGGTATATACACTTCATGTATATGGATTTTTTTTTACCCTACCACTTCCTTTAGGCACAAGTGCATGACATTCATTTCACTAATGTGGATGGTCAACTAAAACTGTTTTATGAAAGTTATGGTCTACACTTAAGTTTTATACTCTGACGAAAGGCGAAGAAATATTTTATTCCGACGTTCAAACATTATTCCAAGCGGCTGACTTGCGTGGTGTGCTTCTGGCGTGCAGTAGACAACGTGTTGTATGTATGTGTGTGTGTTGATTTGGGAGGATGCAAATTTGTTGTTTTTCCGCGATTTCGTTTTCGTACTTTTGGAATCTGTTACATGCAAGGAGAAAATCGATAGAGATGATGTTCAAACTTTATTATTGACTTACCACTACCATAAGATAACACGCCGCTCCCTTTTCCTCTTACGTTCTAGAAACGCGGCGCATGTCTGTAGCGAGCATGTCTTTGTGAGCTCATTTTGGGATTTTTGGCAGTTTTCCTTCCCAAAATGTCGGAATTTTGAATTATTATCATTATTATTTCTTATTATTTTCTTAGATTGGAGTCAGTGCTTTACTATTTTCCTGTCTTCTACGGACATTTAAAACTACCACGATTTTTTTTTTTTTTTGAACATTCCAAAATTAAACAGGCAAACCCAACCTTCCGATGCAGTCGGCCGTAACCGACATGGACGTTTCTGGCAGATTACAGCGACTAGAGCGCGGGGAACCTAAGGGTAACGCCTAGGGTGTTTTCTCTTGGTTTTCCATGCTAGGACACAGCAATTCCAGCGGTCATGTCGGGACATTTCAATCCGCCCGATATTTGGGGGCGGTATTCGTTCGGAGTTTATGAAATAGTTTGGATATTTAGCGAATGTTTAAATGTTTTTTTTTTAGCGTGGGAAACTAACAATGTCCATTTCTTACTTCTTCTTCATACCCTGAAACTTATGCATGTGTTGATGATTAACGAGGACTGCGAGTTGGGAAATTGTCTAAATTTACGCTAGCGATATTTTTGGAGTAGGGGAAAATATATTTGGCATTTAAAATAGTTGCTAAGTTTTTTTTTTGAGAAAAAAGAGAACGACTCGCAGTTTCGTTTACTCTCAACTAACTAACTTTGCCTGAATCTCTTTTGACTCCTGACTTTTTCTTGTTCTAACCTATCTCTTAATTTTAATATTCCCCTATTTTCCCTAAACATGTTAATATATCTATATAAAGTTTGAGCGTCAATTCGTAGTGGTCGTTAACATTTTTTTTTTAAACTGTTTCTACATTGGTTTGTATTGTACACAGAATATATATTATACTCAATGATTACGTTTTGGGCCTATCTGCTACCTTCTTCGGTCGTGTGTCTGGATTATGGCGAGCTGAGTTATTCAGTGGCAGATTAACATTTCAATACACGTGTTTTTTTTTTCTTTCTTTCCGGTTTCTTGCGATATAACTTAACTGACATCGTATTTCCTCGTCGAGCTGAGTGCAAATACCCATTCTGTGTAGGAAGAATCACAATATAAAACTTGATTTTGTTCTCTCCCCTCAAACTTATTACAGTTGTCGATACATTTGAATGCATTTAGAGAAAATTATTGATCTTACAAATACTATGTTTTTTTTTTCTTTTACTCATATACCTAACTTTGAAGTAGCCTTGTTTTAATAATTTTGTTCACCCAAAGTCATTTTGTAACATATATAATGAAGTAAAGCTTCCTAGCGCCACAGAGCATTCTATATAAATATGTTGTACGCAGTGGAAATGGGGTTGAAAATAAAATTGAATTGTGACGCATATATTATATGATTACAGGGAATTGTAATGTTACGATGAAAAATATATAATTAATCATTACGAAATGTTTGAAATAAGTAAAGAAATGTAAAGTTAACCCTGTATTTACCGATTCTACATGATTTTCGTCGAGTCCCAACCTACCAGTACATTATTCGAATTGCCATCTGGGGTGCTAGCCATATTTTGTTTGACTTTTTTTTTTTTAAATATATTTGCTGATTTTAATACATTTCGTAGTACGATATTTGTGTATACGTAACATTCAATACTGTTAAAATTTTGTAAATTGGGTGGAGAGACATAATTATGCATCAACTTCTCAGTGAAATAGTGATTTCAAAAATCAGTGGTGGCAAGTAATATAGTAACAGTCTAAACCAAGCACTCAGGAATACTAAATTATATCTTTCCAACTTAGTGAAATCAAAGTTAAGAAGCTGTCCCAAAAATATATATATCCTGATCTAAGAAGTTTTGCGGTCGTTATGTTAAGTGGAAGCAGTAAAATATTAGACTACAATCCATCATTTAAAATTTCTTATAATGACTAAATATGCTATTCCCGGATGAGACTTATGATTTCTGTGTGGAAATCTAATTTTCTTCAGGTATGATACGTATAAATAAGTAAACCGATATGGTTCCTCCAAGCAGATCAGTTGGAGCGCTGATCAGAAGCAGGAAATATATATATATATATATACTTATGAAAGTGTGCTGTGTACTTTTAGTGAAATTTTGAACTACAATCTAATCGACATAGGACCCGATATAGATTTTTTTTTTATCCAACGATTTAAGTTTTAAGTGGATGTGAGCGAAGAGACTCAACGTTCTAATTACTTCTAACCTCTTCAAGAATTTTGTTTTTATTATCTTTCGTTACTTTGCTAACTTGAAACCCTTTCAAGTATCTTAAAGGAAGTGGTTCACTATTGGACGTTTTATTATCAACTATTCTTCGTATAGTACCAACCGTAATGCCACACTGATAGTGGAGCTAAGAAACAGATTTTGTTTTCTCGACGTGCTTATTAAATTTCATATACGCAAAAGCTACGAAACTTTCTAAAATGTGTAATATATCTATGTATATTAATTTCATTTATGTTTTAATAATCTGGTTACCGATGTGTTGGATACTTTAATAATCTCAAATGTAACACCGTTTTCTTAAAACTTATTAGTTAAATCTGTTTTGCGAATGATAAAATTCTAAAATCTTGCTTTCGAATTTTATTATATTCTGTTATACAATTTTTTTTCTTTTCTTCCAATTTATTTTTCCTTTCTCTGTATGTTAACATGAATATTTCATGTATTAAAATGTTTAGTGGAATTGAATTATTTGATTCAACATGTATTAGTAGTGAGTAGTACCTGACTTTTGACTTTAGTGTTTAGTATAATTTAGGAATATGTAATAAGATAGTTTTGGTGTGATACTAGTAATCTATGACAAGTCAACAGAATTACTTTAAACTTGGAAATCCATAAATATCAACATTTAACAGAGTTACCATCAAAAGCCTAATGAATAAAACATGAGGTGGTGCATCATCATGATAGAAGAAAATAATGAATACGGTAATTTAAGTTAACGGTACCATTTAATTAGAAATTCACTCTGAAATATGATTAGTACATTCATATCAATTCGCAGCTTACCAAGGAGGGTTTCGGTTCATATTCAATTATTCGGCGTAATTGAATATGAATCGGCCTAGTTCCAATTTACTGTTAACTTCAAATTTCTGATACTACAAGCAAACAATAGCATGAAATTACCTTAGAAAAGGTAATTTCGTGTCATTCTTTTTAAATTGAAAACCACTCGTCCTCATCCTCCGTTCTGGACACGGTCATATAACTAAAATAAAATAAAATATAATTTCGGAAGTCCATTGCCTTTTAAAACTTTAATACCTTCATAAATCATTTAAATCCGTTAGGCTTATTACAATTGCCTTGGCGACCAACAAAACAAATTATAACCAGAATGTAGGAGGAGTGACGTAGTTGGGGGTTTCATCTAATAATATCATTACTTTAAGAAGTTGTTGCGAAAATGACCAAAGAAGAAAAAACTGTCCAACATATATCTATCAGTTGAGTTTCTCTTCATATCCCATGCCCACATACAGTCGCACAGTGTAAAGAGTCGATTGAGTCAAGTCATTGCTGATTAGTAGATTGGGATCTGTGATTGTTTTTTATTCACGTTAAGAGTCCCAAAATAATTTGGTGGGAAAATTGAATTAGTCCCGCTCCCTACTAACACATGGTATGAAGTCATTGAGATGTGAAATTTGAATTACAGGATACATGATTTTAGGTCAGAATTCATGACCTTCGGTGTTGGCCCTTCTAGGGTTTATAGATCAAGGACTACTCCTCTTGATTTTGCTAAAGATAATACGTCTTTTTTCATTTTGATTCTGGATCAAAGGACTACGACCGTCATGTGGTAATATTGTTCTTTCTTAGGCTAAAGTTTTATGAAAAGTGCGCTTAATTGATTAAAAAGTCAAATTTGTTCTCTATGACGAGATTCTTAAGAGGTGTGCATATTTTTATAATTTTTGTGTGTCAAAGGTCAAGGTCCTATGATTTAGTAGATATTTTTTTTTTAACAAAATAATTGAACAGGTACGTATAAAACCCTAGACTGTTACCAAATAATTTTCTTAACGTTATATTTGGGAGGTACACTGACAATATGGTATCACATTATTTTTCTGAATTCTCAAACGGTTCTCAAACTATGACTCGCGGCAAACTGCTACGAAAGCACGAAATTCTCAGCACAACCAGTTTTAAATTTAATGTCATCGTCGGAATTTTATAGTTGTATGTGGAGGAAACCTTAATTATTGATCAAAGTTATGCGAGGAGAAACAACGTTTGTGTGAAATAATTTTACAGAAAACTTTAGAAGATAAATGCCCCGGGGCTAGAGAAAGAAAGGAAGTGAACACTGGAACTCAAAGTGAAAATGATACAAAACAAAGTAATACTGTGAATATTATCCATAAGGTGATGAATACTAATAGATATGGTTGTTGTAGCGATTATATGGTGTCCATGGAAACGTCTAGAAGGATAGTAGTTTCCATTATGTGTGACAGTTGTAACTTATCGTACTATTGGAAGTGTGTTTAGATCGATAGGTAAGATATTTTAAGTATGTCCACTACTGGTTGACATTATGTGAATTGTTCTAGAAAACAAACTGGCAAAGAGCAAGATTAAAGAAGACAGAATGGTGAAAGACAAAGTAAAGAAGAACAAAGTGGGGAAGATCCAATGTTTGAAACAGATGTGATCCCGGAAGTGACGCTTATAGAAGAATGTGAAACCGGGAGTGGAAAAGTGAACCAAACTGTCGATCAAATCGATGCGAATCTAGATTTGAGAATGAGAGGAACGGAGAAAGATGTGATCGTGTGCTCGAGCCAAACTCAGAAGAACCAGGAAGTTATGAAAGAAATTGATTAACAAGGCAATGACCATAATGAAAAATCTTGCACCAAAGTTAAAGAAAGTGAAGTTGAATTTGAAGAAAAAAGTGATAGAAAGACAAAAGTTAACACTGGTGTTGAAGAGAACTGTGACACAAAATTGAAGTTTGACGAAGAAGAAGATAACTTTACAAATAAAAAGAGAATTGATTTAATTGATACAACTAACATGATGATAGGGGAAATATTTCAGTGTATAATGAAGGAAATTTCTCAATTTAGAATAGACTTACAGAATATTCTATCCGATACTGCGAATAATAAATCTACCACGATACAAGAGATACGTAGTGATCTAAAGGAGACATCTGCTTTTCTGAATAGAAGAAATAGATAGTGAAGAAGAGAGAAAGAAACAAAACAGAGAAATTTCACAATCTACTAGAAAAGAATAAGTACAAGAAAAATAAGATAAAGAAAATCAGAATAGAAGAGGAAAGAAGGAAAGGAAGGATAAAAGAGAAAAAGGAAGAGGAGAAGAGAAAGTTGTACGGGTAGAAAGCATTGGAAAAAAGACAGAGACACTAAAAATCTTATTAAGAAACGGAGGGTGAACATATACAGAAAAGAGGGACGTAGAATTCTTGAAGTGGTTAAGAAAATAAGAAATAGGAAGGAAGATGTAAATGAAGAAGATAAAGGAATAGTATATGAATTGAAGTGTAAAAAATTGTAGTATGATATTCATTGGAGAAACAGGGAAAAAGCTTAAAGAAAAGGTAAAACAACATAGGGACGATGTGAGACTTAAAAGAGAGAATAACGCTATACACAAACATGTACGAGAAAGAGGACGATATAGTTTGGGAAGGGGTCCAAGGCCTAGAAAAAAAGAATAGAACAATAATAAGGAAATGGAAAAAAGCTCGAAGGACTAAGAGAGAAAGAAGTGAAAGATTAATGAATTTGACAAATGGACTTCAAATACATGATTTATGGGATAGGTTGTTAGAACGAATTAAAGGTCAAAATCAAGGATATGAAAGATTATTTAAGAGAAACAATAAAAATAAAATTACATAATAGAACATTGAATTGAGAAGCTTCAAAATTAACTGATATTTGGAATAATTTGTTAAATATTATTATTATTATTATTATTATTATTATTATTATTAATAATAATAATAATAATAATAAAAGAGAAAACTTAAAAATAATGATTATAAAACAGCAGTTATACTAAAATTTAAAATGAAACAATTGAAATTATACAACCACATTTCATTAAGTTATTGAAACACATGACTTATAATTTTAATAAATAAATATATACTCTGGTAGAAAAAGATTAATTATTTAACTACTAGTTCCAGAGTAAGATGGATGAAAATACATCAGAAAACATACCAATATTATGATTTAGACTATTAAAGTGTTTTAAGGTACAAATGACTTATTCGTCCACAACAGAATGCTTAGCATATTCTAAGGTGTTGCACTTAAGTGATCATACAACAACTAGCACTAGTGTGAATCTTTTCGTACAAGGTCCAACGTTAATGAGCAGAAGGTTTGAAAATACTTCCTACGGAAGTTGTACAACAAAACTGCGCAAAACACTAAAATGTATTGATACTTTAATAGGAGTAATAAAAGTAACAAAAACCTGAAGAAAAATCATAAAACATTATTTTTTAGTTAAATGTGAATTGAATGTTTCTTTCAACACCTGGGTGTGCAGAGCTACCAGAGGATTGATCTATGCCCTCCCGTGTTAATGGTCAAGTTTTATATCCAAACATATATGAAACATGGGCCTAAGATTCCAATCATATTCGTTTCCGCAGGGAATCGAATCAAGACCTAGACTATCCACCCACTACTGGAAAAAGTCTTCATATCAAGATATAAACCTAAAGCTAAAAGAGTGTATACCCTGGGTCTTCCATAATGGTGATGGTATGTACCGCAACCAAATCAATTTACCAATATCTCCAACCATCAGAAAACAATGTGACATCTCAAAGTTCAAATGATTTCGGGTCAATCTCCTAAATATTAGATATGAAGTATACATTAAGAATATTATTTAGCAACAGTCTAGGGTACTATACGTACCTGTTCAATTATTTTAAGAAAATACCTCTACCAAAATATATAATCTTGACCGTTGACGCTTAAAAGTAGAAAAGAAAAGTGCACACCTCTCAAGAATCTCATCATAGAGGGCAAATTTGAATTTCTACCAATTTAATACCCTTTTCATAAGACTTCAGCATAAGAAAGAACATAATATGATCTCATGCCAGAAATATTCCTTTGATCCAGGGTCAAATAAAAGATAGACCATGATAACTTTGCCAAAATGAAGCGGAGTAGACCAGGACCTGTGAACCCTGTAGGAGACCAGAGGTCATGCGTTTTTTTAACTCAAATCCCTGCCTCAATGATGCCATAATTTACTTTTTCACCAAAAAATCATATGAACCCTAAGAACCAAGAAGAAAATTTCACATGACTCCACTCAACTAATAAGCAACGAACTGACGCAAAAAAAAAAAAACTTCTTACTACTCATATATACTTAATTTAGCTGCAGGCGATATAGTTAGTATAGAATAGGGTTGTAATTCTCTACTTTATGGTATTCGCATTATTTTTTATTTAGTCCTATTTTATTAATGTCTTATACATGATACGTCTATTTTTTGTTGTTCACGTTCAATCCCGATGTTCATTTATTTTTCTGTGGTAGTGGAAGCTTGCTGCTCGTCTACAGGAAAGGATGACCATGTTTATTTTCTATACCTAGAACAATGCTGTTTTAAATGTAAAAATAAGAACAGAGAAATAAAAAATGAGAATCTTTACATCAACAAAAAGTTTTATTGCATTGTAGACAAGGGAATGACGTCACATTACGAAAGTTGTGAGAAAAAAGATACAGAGGTTCCACGGTATGCTTAAGTACGTGAAAAGGTAAACTCTATTTTTCACATTATAAAAATGAAATGTGTTCGAAATGACCAAAGTGGACTCGACTACCTTGTTCTGAAAACTTCGCGCTGGAAAATATTATATGTAGAGTCATAACTAGATAACTAATACGAAATTATTAATCTTAGAGAAATATAAAAGCTGCTTATATTAATCCATAGATAAACGGGATATCAGATGTGGCAGACGAACACAAGGTTATATTCATCAAATTAAAAGTAAGCATTATGGTTTACTAGGACACAAAATAATGTCGCATTAATAGAACTCTAATCTGAGGAGAGATTATCCTTCCTGCCTCCAAGGCTACCTGATAATTATATTATGCACAAGTAAATCTTGAAGCCGTAATGTATAAGTTATAGATATATTCAACTCTTAAACTATTGAAAAGGAATCAGGCTAAATTGGATATCGAATATACAGAGGATTACTTCAAGTATAGCATTATTAACTGTAAAAAAGTAGAAAATGTAAAAGAAAACACTAATAATAGAAATATTTAGCACTTTATTAATGTTATCATTATATAGTACAAAAGAACATAATAAACGTGTACCAGTGATAATTATATACAGAGTCCTTGCTTTTATAAGGTGGAAAATGAAGCGTATCATACAAAAGCTAATTTTATAGTTAGCTGTGTTTATGACCTGATTAGAATAACTTTCGATCTGGAGCGCCGATTTCTATTGTAGAGGTTGTATCTGAAAAGATAAGAATACAGATTAATAAAGAATAATGTATTATTGGTTATTTTATATTAAGACAATGATAGTAAATTAAAAATAGAAAATGTAGTTTCAACCGATATAATGGAAACAATTGAAGTGAATGGTAAAATAATAAAAATGAATATTGAATAAACGATGAAATAGACATTTTTTGATATAAAGTAAATCACGATAATAAACAATAACAAATAAAATACCCACCCAGGATCTTGAAGTCTGAAAACATTCTAGATGACATCTTATGCTATATAATGTCATCATCGATGATGCATGGAAATAGAGTAATAAATGATAACAAATGCATAATTAAGTTTAAATAGAGAAGTAAATATGTGAATATGGAAAATAAATGCTAGCTACTAGGATCTAACAGCGCTAATTATATCTATGGTATCAACATTTACTATCTATTAAGCCATTGTAACCCTAACTTCTATCACTAAACTACTACTATCAAAACTACTACTACTTTCTACTCTAATTACAATAACAACTAATAAAATATTATAATAATAATAATAATAATAATAATAATAATAATAATAATAATAATAAATATCAATCTGCATTACTAACTACTAACGTTGTTCATCAAGTGTAATGGCTTATGCTATTTTCACACAAAAAATGTCCCTTACACAAATACACGTGTATGTAGATTCTTATTTCTTTGCAATTTGGTAATTACCTGAAGTTTTTAGAAGTTCAAACATCTTGAAAGCCCCGCTTTCCCAATTTTGATTAAAACTTAACGTTTGAGATTTTTAAAAAGTCACAACTCTTCTTTCGATTACTTGCCTTCTATATATTTAATATTTTGGTTTTCATTTTTAAAAAAATGATAAGAATTGTATTGAATATATAAGGAATGTAGGAAAATAAATTTCTTATCCTTTTTCTCCTGAAATATCGTGAAGAATTTGATAAGAAAAGATAACTGTTCAGGCTTAATGCTGTCACTGCGCACAACTCATTGCAGTGATAATAATAATAATAATAATAATAATAATAATAATTATAATAATAATAATAATAATAAATAAATAAGTAAATAAATTGGCCATAACCGATCGCCTGTGGCAGCTAGGGACAACATATCTACCAATTATTTATTGACATATATTACTATAATAATATTGGAATTCAAACGCGTTCTGACTAATTTCTTTGGAACCCTGTAACAAATTATCAAATGTCTGTAAACAGTACCAGTTTCTCCTCATTTCATCTATTCCTTCTCATTTTCTATTTCAATCTGCAAAATAATTATTTAATCAAAATTTGTCCATATCTCAGTGAGTCCTTTACATCATTTCTTAAACTTTAAGTTCTGAGTATATGTAATTCATTACGTTTACTAAATAAAATCTAATTTTCCAATGCAAGTTAATTAGTTTATACAAAAGGTTACTTGCTGAATAACATGACAATTTACTTTGATGCAGAATTAGTTCATCAAATTTCTTGATAAAATGAATTATATCTCCTCCCAAAAATGTCACTAACAATTTTCTTGAAATCCAAATATTCTGTTTAAAAATAACATTTAAGTTTCCAAATTTATCCTTTAGAGAACGTTCAGTTATTTCAAAATAATAATAACTTGCTTCATTCCGTAATTATTTTACTGATTATGAAATAAATAAATGGATCTACATGAATCTACGTACATGAAATACTTATGCATATTATGAATATTTCTCACGAACTAAAATATAGTATTTTACTATTCTACCGGAACACTGACTTATATAATTAAATCATATAAGGTTGATACTTTCTCTGCATGTCATCACTCATATTAAACTAATTATTCCTTCAATTGCAGATGTGAAATAACTATGCAATCACATGCGCTTACTATAAATAAATGTAGACCTACTAATATCCACAAATATATATTATCTGGCAAAATCAGGGCCAAAGTACATCTGTGTTCATTAATTAAAAGCCAGACGTGGAGAAAAGAGATCGGCAAAAGTTATTCTTTTTTTGAGTAATTACTGTAATTCAACATAAGAGAACAAATCATTGCAAAAGACTAAGTATCAGCCGATTGTAATATTATTTCTGCATGAGTTTCCAGAATATTCGAAATAAAAAAATAATAAGAATCTTCGAAACTAAAACTATTCACTGTCCTTTCGCAATTTAGATTAAGCTGACCAAAATCTGATGTCATCGGCCAGTAATTATTTTTTGTTACAATTAATTCCTAGGTAGTTTGTTAAAATAGTAACCTAGATTAAAACATTATGCAACGTTCTCAGGTAATTGTTTTGAAAGAGCTATTGAACTTTCAGCTTACATCATACTAAATGCATCATTGCAGCAATAAATAGAGCAGGTTGCACAACACATCAGGAAGACAATTTTCCGAGATTAACATCCAAATTAAAAACTATTTTATCATAGTTATTGTAGACAAATTCCTCCAAGTTAGAAATTAATGTGCATATATCTTTCTTTTGTATATGTACAGCAATCACCAAAGCTCGTCCAGATTTGGAAAATCAATATGTTAGCTTTGTTGAAAACTCCAACAACAAAACATCTACTACAGCCACACGAAGTATATAGATTTATACTGCGATTTTACCAAATATCAGTTTGGATAAAATAACTTTGTCAGAAACCCACTTAGTTTCGAAACTTATGTAGGAAATTACTTGCAGTCCACATTTAAATCAAATTTATTTATTTATTTATGAAAACTTTTGATAGTAATTCAGTTCAAAATGTAAATACAGTTGAACCCAACAAAATACTTCATTTCTCAATTTTTACGATCACTTCCGTCAGTTTAAATATAAAATATGAACGACTTTTTAGGGGCTAGGAAATTTATGAACTAAACGTTTTAAAATTCACAAAACAAATCTAATCTCGAACACCGCTTGTATTTCTCTCTTTACCGAGTAGACAATGTTTCATTAATTAAACACCTGAATGTTCACCCCTAAACATATGCACACGTATTCATAGACGTTTCTAAATGTGATTAGGATTGTACGAAGAGTTTGACTAAAGTGTAGTTCTAACATCTATATTTAGAAACACGTTCGATATGTTATCCACGATTTATATGGGAAAAGGCCAGCAACGACTTCGGAATTGTCTAAACACATTAGGAGAAAGCAAGGTGAGAGGATATTAAATACATATGACGTTAGCAATTATTGCCAATCAAAATGAATCAAAATCTTCTTTCCACTGAAATATTAAGTTCTATCTTTTAGCTAATAAAGAAGGCATGCTAAACATGTCTAACGCAAAATGCCTAAAATACGCAAAATGATTCTGTTAATTACGAGATTAAAGCATTGCTGTATTTACATGCATATATATTAAACATTTAAAACATAATTCATGTAATTCCTGGATATTTAGTTTATATATATCTTTTGGAAGAATGTATTTATGACGCATCCAATATTAGTTTTATATGTTCTGTGTTACAGCAACAGCAATATTTATGTATTTGATACCGTCATTAGAAATATATTACTTTCCTTTATTGTATTTGTTTTTTCCTTTATTGTATTTGCTTATTTCAGTTCAGCTCTAGATCACATATTTTACGGAAGGTTGATGTTCCAATAATCAATTATAAAACATGTCAAGAAATGTGGGAATTTGAAGGAGCGAAAGTTTTTGAGAGTCACATATGTGCTGGATACCCAGAGGGGAAAAAGGATTCATGTGATGTAGGTGATATTTCTACATAAATTAAATATACCAAAATTTTCTATTATTACTAGAAAAGGGAATAATTGCATGGGTATAAAACTTAACCTAAATGATATCTTTGTATGTGGAATAATGATTATGTTAATATTCACAATTCAATGGAAATGTCAATCCACATTGAGGTCTCAAGCGGAAATTAAAACACATAATAACTTTTAATATTACATTATGCGATTACGTTAATTATCAAAAAATGCATGGTAAATCCTAGAAAATGATAAAAAAAAAAGCCGGTGGAATGAAGATTCTGCAAAGACACACGGTTCCGTGCTCGATGTTGAATTCCGAAAGAACAAATAAAGTTATACTAAACCTCGCAATCTCCCTACGTAGGTAAATGTTATTCACTATGCAATCGTGTTCTCTACAATAAAGATTAATTCTAATATTTTAATATCCAATCATAAATACTTATAACAATGTCTTATATCAAATACATATTCTTACTGTAAGCGTAAATACAAATAAATTTGTTGTATCTTGCTTCTATGAGTGGAAATTACAATACACAGTAAAATAAATAAATAAATAAATAAAAATAACTAAAATATAAATATAAATAGTAATAATATTAATAATAATAAAGTTCTAAGTTTTTAATGAAATTTATTTCTAAAATATGATATTTTCAGATACTATATGAAAGATACTATATACTTTTCTAAACTGTAAATTTTTGGTACTTTTAAGCAAATTTGAAAATCGTTTTTAAATATTGAACTTTAAGTTTGTGATTTAGGGAAGATGATAAATAAATCATCAGATTTCCTTGATGAGACCTATATAAAAATGCACACAGACCTATAGAAATAGAGAAAAAAACAGAAAAAACCTAGATCACCCAGAGAAAATCTATATAATAGACACTCAGAGTTGCAATTGCGAGCTGTTAAACTTGACCATTCCTCCTACTGTTTAGTTTACTACTATACCTTCTGGCCACTCGTAAAGTAAGGAACAAATAAAATTGTGAATTTTACTTAGTTAAATTTCTATACTCAAAGGTTCAACTAATGATTAAGTACAAAACAGTAACCAGCTCACTTAATTTTACAATTCTTATATTCTCATGAAGACTGAATGCAAAACTAAAAGCATTATAAGTTAGTTTCAATTATTCTTATACATAGCAGTATGCCAAAGATCCAAATATTAATATGCCTCTAAGCCAGCGTTTCCCAACCTTCTTCAACTTGCGGCACACTACGGGTGTTACTTGGATTCTCGCGGCACACTTATAGATATTATTTGTAAATATAAAACACAGTGGTATTTTATCTGTGATTATTGATCTCCTTCTCACGGAAAAAAAAGCTCGAACACTGGTTTTTCCCCGTGATAAATCATTATGCTTATTTTTCATTCTAATTTAAGAATAGAAAACAATTGCAATGAAATATTGGACTCAAGTTTTCAAAAATACGCTTTCTTTTAAAAACCTGTATCCAACCTTTTACTAAGAAAAAAATCACTAAATAACGAACGAACATACAAATCTCTTTTACTTTTACCATAAAACACAAATGTAGGTAATTTGTCAAAAAGATTGAATGATATTTTAAATTTTCAAGTTACGAAATAGTCTGCAACAATAAAGAAGCAATAATGGTCATAACAATGACAACAAATACTTTTTTCAACATTAGAAATGTACAGAACAGTAGCACGGTATGAAACTTAAAATTGCAGATTCGTAGTAAAGGTTCCTAGTAATGTGAAATACAAATAATACATTTTCCCCTACGTTTTACAATTTGATTGCTATAAAATTAATAATTTTGTTTCGATTCCTCGCGCCACACCAGCGGCCCATTCACGGCACACCGGTTGGGAAACGCTGCTCTAAGCAATAGGCTAATTACACTTTTTACAAACTTTCAATCGTAATTCCTTACTGCAGTGATGATTTCAGAGGTGTTTCGGGAATAAAATTCAATGTTGTACCTTGAAAAAATCGACACAATGCCTAGCAATTGTCAGACTACAATATAGGTAAAGTGTGGACATGTTGATGAGGCTGTGGTATTAGAACAACTATCAAATTTCTCTGTTTTAATGTGCTGTATGGCATTATATTGATATATGTCTATTCATATCAAATATGAACATAAATTAACATTGTGCTATCTTTCCTATTACGAATCTCACAGATGACGAGCGTGTGACGGGTATGCTCATAATTTATATCGATAGTATATATATATATATATATATATATATATATATATATATATATATATATATACGTATGTAAAAGGATGGAGAAAATAATGTAAAACGGAGAATGTCACCGTAGCTTGAGATGTAGAACCACACTTCTAATCCAAAACATCCTGGACCCACCTATGAATTAAAACATGCGTATCCTTAATTTTATTTTATGGGGCGTTCTATAACTTTTCATGAAAAATATGTTCTAGTTGTTGGGACGTTGATTATGGAGGGAAATGGGATTTTACGTTCTTTTTATTTTTAAGATAAACGAAATGGCTCTATTATGTGCAAATACAAAGTTTGTGAAACTAATGGAGGTTGTGCGAGATTCTTTTTTACATTCCTCCAACTAACATTCGACGTTGTTAGATGTGGTACTTTGAGCTAAGTCAACATGTAACACCGTCACCGTTACCTGTAGCAAACGTTTGTGCCTCTAGATGAAGGTGGTCACAGAGAATGGACTCACAGGCCTCGTTATTCCTTGTTCATATTCAATAATAATGGGACCTTGCAGAACACAAGGATATAACCATTTTATTATGAGTTGGAAACAGACAGTCTGGGTTGTAGGAATCTGACAATGTTTCCTCCGTATTAAATCTATGAAAATAAACTAGTTTCTCCTCTAGTTTATTTTTTAATTAACACAAGGATATTAATTGATCATTGAACAAGAATCTTAATTGATACATGGATATAGTTCATATGAGGAGTTCCGAGTAACTAAGGGCAAACTCATCAAAAGTTTATTTTATGAAAATGCATTCCGACTGGTCAAAATAAACGTCCCCTTTATTTTGAAACTGTATTATCAAAGGAAAAGAGAAATGATTTCCACAAAATATACGTACAGACATGAGAAATGGATGCCACGGAGCGGTTTGTTAACGGACATTCAGATTGCACGTAACTTTCGTTGAGTTCGTCTTTTCCACTCAGAACACCTCATTGTCTTTTTATATCAAATACAAAGTAGCAAGATAAAGATTTTATGTCAGGCATACTACACGTGACAATTACTGACTTCTATACTTTTCTGTTTCTGTATGTTTCCTAGTTTGATTCCGGAGGGCCATTAATTGTTGGAACAAAAGTTGTTGGACTTGTATCTTGGGGTCATGAAATATGCGGAAGTCCGAATTTTCCTGGCGTATACTCCAAGATATCATACTTTAGAGATTGGATTCGTGACCACACCGGAGTTTAGTACCTGTATACGTGATGTTGCTACAAATTCATTACATAATATATTAAATATGTATACTAGAAATGCCATCCATAAATTGATTGAAAAATTATATTTTTATTATAATTTCATGTAACTTTCTGATTGTAAAATATGATTTTTTTTTTAAATCGACAAACTTCAGTGTGATTTCTACTTTTTATAAAGAAAAACAACATCAGTATCTACAGTTTGGTTATTGTAATGCAATTAAAGCTACAATTGTCATGTGTAAGTAAAGTGTTTGTAAGTTACATATATAATAACCTTCATGAAGAAAGAAACATATTAATATAGTGTAAGTTAAATATATTATTGTCAGCAATTATTTCCTCATTATTAAAAATAACTACGAGAGGAATGAAGTTTTCTTTAGAAACAATCACAGACTGATAGACAATACAATAATAGCATTTTCACACAAATAATGCATTTATTTGACATGTTCTCAACCACTTTGTTCTGAGAAATTACGAGTTTATACATTCACGAAACCTAGTGTATGAGTATTGCAAAGAAGAGGCCTAATATAATTTAGATGTTTCAGGTTATTATTTTGCTGTTTCTTTTTAAATCAGAGATTCGTGTTACATGGAGCAAAAGTAATTTATTTGATTAATTAAATGCATTCACAAATCTCAAACAGCCTCATGTAGACCATCAACTTATACTTTTTTGAAAATCAGTGGTAATAAAGAGTTTAACACAAAAACAGTTTGCTAATAAAACTCTAACTGACCAAAGCAGTATACAGGGTGTTTCAAAACAACACTGAACGTTTGGGAAGTGATTCCTGACACCAAGATAAGACAAAAAGTATAGACCAACCTGGGTGCACAAATGCTTCCTTTCGGAGTTATAGGCTGCCGAAGACATGAAAAAATGAACTTTAAAGGTCCAAAGCTCCAAAACTATGGGACCTACCGTAGTCGGGTCAAGACTTCACTTAGAAACTAATATGTGCACTATCCAAAAATATATGTTTCAGAATCTTGAAGTACTCACACAACAATTTTTATAGAGGGAGTTTGGCTACCGGCATAAAATTTGAAGTGTTCTCCAATTACCTCTAGAAAAGTTGTTGCGGAAGTACCGCAGGATTTTGAAACTTGGATATTTGGATTGGGCATGTACTAGTTTCTAAGTGAAGTCTTGACCCAACTACGGTAGGTCCCATAGTTTTGGAGCTATGGATCTTTAAAGTTCATTTTTCATGTTTTCGGCAGCCTATAATTCCGAAAGGAAGCATTTGTGCACCCAGAATGGTCTATAGTTTTTATCTTATCTTGGTGTCAGGAATCGCCTCCCAAACGTTGCCGGCGTTGTTTTGAAACACCCTGTATATATATATATATATATATATATATATATATATATATATATATATATATATATATATATATATATATATATATATATATATATATATATATATATATTAAGAGTATATATCTGCGTTACAGTTTCGGCTATGTAACGTAGCCTTCCTCAGACAATTTTCCAAAGCTGCAATTAAAAAATTCCAAATAGAAAACGTTGTTTTAATTATAAGGACAAATAACGTTCTTACATTGTTTTAACAAAATAAACACTGACCAAAGCTTAAAACCCACTGTATTTTAAATTATAACCTATAACGGTTTCGGATATCTAACATATCCTTCTTCAGACTATCGAACGTAAAAGAAAATACAGACATATATATAGTCATTGTTATGACAAAGTTTAAATTCTTTTAACAGACATATATATAGTAATTGTTATGAAAAAGTTTAAATTCTTTTAACAAACATATATATAGCCATTGTTATAAATAATTGTATTCTATTTGCTGAGGCCTTTAGCCAATCCTGTAAATCTCCGTGTTTACTCTCCTACTAATAAAACGTTCCCCCATTTTTGGTTCTTATAAGGGCCTCTTTTTTTTTATTTTCTTCTTGTCTACGCTATCCAATCTTCCTTGACATAATTCATTAATAGGTAAGCCCCCTGTCCAGTTCATCAGTTTATGTCTTCCTACCTTCTTTATCCAATCTGCTTCTTTCCACTTCCTTATTATCATTCTTTTCTCCATCTCCAATACTTCCGTCTTATCCAAATTAATTCCGTGATTATTCCATTTAACATGTTTATATATGGCATTGGTATCTTTCTTACTCCTCACATCATTTTTATATTGTTTTTTCCTTTCTTTCATTCTATTTCATGTATCTCCTATATGTGACATATCGCAGTCCTCACACCATACCCTTAGATGACTCTTTTTCTTCTCCATCAATCTTTCTGGTGCCTTTTCTATTCTTCTTCTTTATTGATCTTAATAAACTTTCTCCACTCTTTCTATAAGTTCTGACCCCTCCTTTCTTCAATAAATTCTTCAGTTTCTCCTTCAGTTGGAAAGTGAACACGGAGACTTACAGGATTAGCTGAAGGCCTCAGCAAATAGAATATATATATATATATATATATATATATATATATATATATATATATATATATATATATATATGTGTGTGTGTGTGTGTGTGTGTGTCTGCATTTTCATTTATGTTCGATAGTGTCTGAAGAAGGATATGTTAGATATCCAAAACCGTTACATATTACAATTTAAAATACAGTGGGTTTTAAGCTTTGGTCAGTGTTTCTTTTGTTAAACTAATCAATCTCAATCGAAAGCCATGGATAGTCTTGCTAACGTTCTTACAATATATGCAATATATAAAAACAATGTACAATACGTAAAAACTTACCTTCATTTAATAAGCAATGTTATATCTTCATAGTAGGCATTGAATACTTTCTGAAGAACTTTAGAGATATGAATACGCTTGAGAGTTATGAGAATATAAGTACTAATTATAATCAAGAATTAATATTATTGCCTTGTTTTGAACGAAAGTTATACTGTATTCATAATAGCTGACATTTTATACCTTTTTAAGTGGAATATTTCTTCTTCATGTTTTCCAAAATGAAAGTTTAGCATTTTATTTGTTTTCATTCTCATAATTGAGGTGCTGTTATGACAAGCTGAGATTTCGGGACTAGTTCTCGTTACCATACTTTCATCAGCTTTGTCCATATTAACACCGAGGTATTATTTAAAACATTTTTAAGACTTTGAATCTATGATTGTTAATACCATTCGTCAATTTTCTTTTATAATCAATGAGATTAATTTTAATAAGATTTCTTAATAACAGTTAAGTCATTTTACAATTATTTAAAAATCAACACTTAATTTAGATCGTACTTCTATTTTAAGATATGCCTAAAAACAAATACCTTTACATTCTGTTGAGAGGACACTTGTATCATTTTAAACCCTGTCTAGTATTCGATCCCAGAATCGGATATGATCGTCGAATTTAATCACCTGAGGACATTCTTCTGTCTCCTCTGTTTCTTTCTTTTCTATCATCGAGAAGACATACGCAATGAACGAGAATTTATCTTTCTTGAAAGCATTGATGTAATTTTATGTAATAAAATATTATTATTAAGATGATTTATTAACCTAATTCCTGGTTCCTACATTTCCTGCTTTTTGACATGAGACCTGACCCGACGAATTATATGTGCGCGGCGTTCTACTTATTTCTAGATCAACAATCTTAGATTTGCTGCTATTTTTTTAATATAGAATTTGTAGATTTTTATTTCCGAAACATACTATTCATACATAGACTATACCTCTGAAAAGCTTTCAATTCATCGTCAATTCCATGGATTTAAAAGACTTCTGTTCTCTCATTGATAGCATAATTTTTGAGTGCATGCTGGTTTTATGTACTTAAATTATGACTGAAGTTTATTTCAGTCAAGTGGAGATTATAGCCTCAAATTCAAGCTCCAATCAACGTCACACAGTAATTCACTCTTGCTCCAGCTATCTGTCATCACGACAAAAACGTAAAACATTAATCTAAATAAGACTGCATGAAAAAAGGTTTCAAAAATCTTCTTTATAAACTATATTCTTTGGTTTTAGTTCCGTCTTCTTGGAATAAGTTCTCGACGCTATTCTAGAGAGCGGAACGTAAATTTCCCATGTCCAGTCAGATAAAATCGAAAGATTTGAATAATTTCAAAAGCCAGGAGAAATATTTAAAATTCACTAAGAAATAAAATACAAAATGTATCTGCAAAGTTCGATAAATGGATCAGAAAACAGAAAAGTTACTTATATTGAGCTTTAAAATCAACCTCACCCGTCACAACAGTTTTTTGGAAGGGTTCATAAAGATTTTGAAAAGTGTCAGCAAAGATTTTTTTAGTGGTAAATTAAAGAATTGCAATCTCAAGGTCTTCGATGTCTTGGATGTCTGCAAAAAGTGCATATTTAATACATACTCTACAAGATGACAGAAAAAGTTTTATAGCCGAGCTCAGGGAAATATGGTGGAACAGAACATGTGCAACAGGTGGAACAGAACATAGGTAGGATAGAGAACAGGTACATCAGCTGCATCATGAACTGACGCACAAGGGTCGTTCAGTATACATTCACATTATCGTGCGTTAACATCATTTGTCCAATCCTGTGTAACTCTGGCCAACAACATCGTATGGTTGTAGCAACAGTTTGAAAATATACACTGTTTCAAAAAGAATATACGTATTACGAAGAATTATTTTGTCCAAACTATCGATCGCTACGCCTCGGCTCTGCTATTGGAGAAACGAATGCATAGTCTAGTTTATATTAATAACCGCTAGATGTCAGTTGTCTTCTGTTTTGATTGGTAACTGTCATATGTCCAAAATGACTACTCCGCAGCAGAAATCATTTTGTGTTCTCGAGTTTGCGAAGTGCAATTCCGTGATTACAGTGCAAAGACGTTTCAGGTTAAGGTACCAAATTGATCCTCCGAATGGGTGGAACATTCGTAGGTGGTATTGACAGTTTGTAGATACAGGATGTGTATGTAAAGGAAAGAGTCCTGGCCGCCCTCATGTTCCTGAAGAACATGTTGCACGAATTCAAACTGCTTTCCAACGTAGTCCTTCAAAATCAACTTGTCGTGCCAGTCAGGAGTTACAAGTGCCGACAACAACAATTTGGCGTGTTTTGAGACGTCGGTTGGTTATGAAGCCGTACAAGTTACAGCTGTTACAGACTCTGCATCCTAATGACAAACGCAAACGTGTGGCATTTTGTAACGAGATTCTGGATGCTATTGACAATGATAACACTTTTTCACAACGCATCGTGTTCAGTGATAAAGCGACTTTCCGTGTTAGTGGTCAGGTAAACAAACAAAATGTTCGAATTTGGGGCCTACCCGAACCCACATGCAGTCATTGAACATGTACGAGATTCGCCCAAAGTCAATGTGTTTTGTGCGATATCCCGATCATCTGTTTACGCCCCATTCGTCTTTAATGAAAACACAGTTAACAGTCAGCAGTACCTCGCTATGTTACAGAACTGGTTGTTTCCGAGGCTGCACGAAGACAACTTCATTTTTCAACAAGACGGGGCACCCCCTCACTGGAGCCGCCAAGTGCGTGAATATCTGAATGAAATTCTGCCGAACCGTTGGATTGGTCGTCAAGGAGCTGGCAACTTAGCATGTCGCAGCTGGCCTCCACGATCACCGGATTTGAAACACTGTGACTTTTTCCTATGTGGTTTCGTTAAAGACAACGTTTATGTACCAAAACTCCCACAGAACCTGGAAGAGTTGAAGAACATCAGTGACGCAGGACATGCTTGCCCGAGTATGGAAGGAATTTGAATATCGATGTCATATTGTTTGTGTCGTTGATGGAGGACATATTGAACATCTGTAATTTGAACTTTGAAGTGTAATTTGAACTTGAGAGGTTCGTAAATATGTGTATAAAATTTCATTTTCATATGTCTTAAAGTTTATTAAATATATACATTCGAAATACGTATATTATTTTTGAAACACTGTGTACTATCGTAGAATGGGGTGTTCACGGTTTTACTCAGAAATTGATTTCGTATGAGTGATATTATCCTTCCCAAAATCAAGATCGCCTTCAACTTCGACTAATGGTATTTCCTTGACTAGCACTTGAATTCCGATTCGAATTTGTAGGACTAGACCTCACTCCTGTGACGATAGTTAGCAAAACATCTGCATCCTAGTTACACATAATAATGGAACCTCCAGAGTTTCCATCCTTCTTACTTTCTGCTTATCTATCAGTTTGTATGGCACAAACTTAAAACCGATCTTCCGTTTGTCCAAATCTTTACGTGTGACGCTTTTACTAACGTACTAACGTTTCTTCACAAATTCTATTACCGATTTCTTACTAGCATCTATAGCACTCATTGTACTTGTTAATGGTGACTCAAACATAGGTCAAACATACAGATATTTTCTTTCTATCCGTTACAAAACCGCCCAACCTAATCAAAATCGTATCTTTTGCCCATGACTTCCGTCTGGTACTCTTGTACTAATATTTCGTACGTTTCCTCAATTCGCAACTTAAGTTCATTTGTTGCTTCATTGAACTGTAACATTCTCTCTCCTAGTGTCTACGTTGAACTACTCATAGCAGATTTACTTTTAATGTCACGTGTACCTGGCGCTCCTCGGCATATCTCTGGATAGCGAAACTGTATGTAATTACATCAAACTTTATCTTATTAAATCTCAAATTTTTGAACTTTATCGATAAAGGCTAATATGATTATCCTGATACCTCATTATCAATATATCAGACATTCATTTAGTACTCTTCTAATATATATCTTAACTAAAACCATTCAACTTTGATTTTATTGTTCATTCAGCTTCGGTAGGCTCCTGGTTTTTACTATAAGACCATGGAACTTTTTCTACAAAAACTTACCTATGTAACCATTAACAACATAGTTACAAATCAACAATCTACTTTGTTTTTTTAAACAAACTACTTTTTATGACCACACACCAAACAAGACCATTTTTGCCATTTCATTTTATGGCACCAACTAATCATATAATTTAGCCACACACAACATTTCCCTCTTTTCTTTTTTACTTCATTTCTCTCCCTTCATTTTATTCATACCTTTCGTAATGTTCTTCAATTCATCCTTATCCATTCTGAGCATCACTTTCTTGACATCAATTTTTATCTGTTTACCCATATCCACTTTACTGTGTATTTTCTTCTTCCCTTGTGTTCTCCTTTTTCCACTACTATTTCGTTTCTTTCTCCTACTTTCTCTATTATCTCTGTTTGCTCCGGATTTTTCTATCATCTACAATTCTTACTATGTTTATCTTCTAGCTTATCTTTTGTGGTCACAGGCGGAACTAGAGGGGGCCAGGGGTTCCGTTCCCCAAGAAAAAAAATGGCCCTCCCCAGAATTTTTCTACTGGACGAAAATAATGTTATTAATTTATCTCAATTTACTCATTACAATTTTAGTGATGTTTGCATTCGACATATTTAATAGTGTCTATACTCGTCCGCCCATCCATTATATATATATATATATATATATATATATATATATATATATATATATATATATATATATGATCTGGTGTCAGGGTGTAGGAAAATTCCTGGACCAATTTGATAGTGGGCAGTATAGCGACCTCTCAACTTGCGCTATATGCGTTTTTTTTTTTATTTGATAGCTTCATTAATGTAAATTATTTTTGTATTGTTTCAAGTAATTAACATTATTGATGTAGTAATGTTTTTCTCTTTTATATAATATGTTTGACAAACCAGTCCTATTGTTATTATTTTATTTATAGGATAGTAATGTTTGAATAGTTAAGATTCTGAGAGCACATTATTAAGGTATACTGAAAAACAACAGTAAGGAAAGAAAGAAGCCGAATTCTTGAACTGCTACACTCAAGCGATTGCTGCCTTCTACCTAACGTTCATATAATACCCATTCAAAAGTCACTATTCAATATCGTTTGTTGCTTTTCCTTATTATTATTATTATTATTATTATTATTATTATTATTATTATTATTATTATTATTATTTATAAACTGAAGTTTGTGGTAAGATTCTTAAGGTATAAACTATAACCAGGCGCACACCCAGAAATTTTTGCGCACGGTGTCGGAAGTTGGGAGGGGTACAATAAATATTGCAAGACACAGACACGACGCTATTCTGCTCCCGCGTAAACGATATATAATTTCCAATAACGGAAGTGGTGTACCCCCGGAACACTTTCATATATATATATATTTTGTCTAGGAATTAATTCGTGCGGTTGGTACGCACACATTGAAGCTGTAGTACAAACACAAAATACATAAATACCTTAAGAAAAATATTGTCCATCGCTAGCCACCACTTTCGCCCATCTGTCAGGCAATGTACGGATTCCGTGGCGAAAGAAGTCCTCATCCTTGGAAGCAATCCAGTCAGAGACCCATGTTTCGATATCTTCTGAAGAAGTAAACCGCTGTCCAATCAAATCGTTGTTCATGCAATCGAACAAGTAGTAGTCCGAAGGAGCAACGTCTGGTGAATACGGCGGGTGGGGTAAAACTTCCCATCCGACATTTTCTAAATAGGTTTTGACCGGTTTTGCGACGTGTGGGCGAGCGTTATCATGTTGAACAATAAGTTTATCATGTCTGTTCTCCCATTCTGGTCGTGTTCTGGCCAGAGCTTGCTTCAAACGCATTAATTGTCGTCGATAACGTTCTCCATTCCTAGTTTCACCCGGTTGCAGCAGCTCATAGTACACCACACCTTTCATATCCCACCATATGCACAGCATAACCTTTGCAGAGTGAATATCTCGTTTTGGTTGTGATGGACCTGGTTCACCTGGTTTCACCCAGGCCTTTTTTCGTTTAGGGTTCTCGTAATGGATCCACTTCTCATCACCCGTAATAATTCGATGCAGAAACCCCTTTCTGCTCTGTCGTTGAAGCAGCAATTCGCAAATGGTTTTTCGTCTTTCAACGTCTCTGTCTTTCAATTCATGTGGAACCCAATGTGATATCTTTTGAATCATTCCCATGGCTTTCAAGCGTTTGGAGACTGTTGTTTGATCAACGCCTAATGCTGCTGCAAGTTGTTCCTGCATTTGACACGAATCCTGCTCGAGCAATGCTGTCAATTCTTCGTCTTGAAATTTTTTTGGCTGTCCAGCTCGCTCTTGGTCTGCCAAGCCGAAATCACCACTTCTAAACCGTGCAAACCACTTCTGACACGTTCGCTCAGCTAGAGCATGGTCACCATACACTTCCACCAAAATACGATGACTTTCAGTCGCACTTTTCTGCATGTTAAAGTAATGCAGCAGGACACCCCGCAAAAACACTTTATCAGGCACAAATTGCGCCATGTTTACTTAACTACAAACTGGTGTTGTTGACGCTTTAATCCACTGCCCTATACTACGAACGATACGCGATGACAGGGGTTTGCAACACATGTGTGGATACACGGAACTGTGGGACGCTCCGTTCGTTGCGCCATCTCTTGTCCACCCGCACGAATTAATTCCTAGACCAAATATATTATTGCTTTTGAAATGTGAATATATTTGAGCTATGCTAAGGAGAAATATTTTAACCGAGGAAGTCATGTCGTCTGTTGGTACGGAGGAACATGTACAGTCCGCAGCAATAAACCTGCAAGATGAGCATGTAAGTTTATTGTGAAACGATTAAGCCTTTTGCTCCAAAATAAGTGTGCAGGAGAGGTCGCCAAGGTTTCGCCTGGCGTGATTAGTGATGAGCAAATGCAAGACCAAGACCAAGAGCGGGGTGGTCTTGGTCTTGGTCTTGTCTAGCACATCGAGTCTTGGTCTTGGTCATGCACTGGAACCCTTGGTCTTGGTTTTGGTCTTGTACACCCAGTCTTGGTCTTTGTCTTGGTCTTGCATGCAAGAGTCTTGCAAGTTTTGTATTTAAGAAATCTCAAGTTTTTCATGGGCAAATTTTACTATGGATATAAGGGATAATAAACTCTACAATACGCCAATAGTGACGGAAAAATAATGAATGTTTCTAAATGTAATATAATTTATCGACGTGTAAGTATGATGATGGTGTACAACATAGCTGATGACCTTTTATTTTTTTAATGGGTGCCCACACTTCACTACTTATAAGATATGCCTAAATCACAACGTTTCGTAATCTGTTTATATTTTTTAACAGATCCAACACTCCACTGGTTCCCAAACTGGGGAGGCTACCCCTGAGACGCATGAAAGAAAATCAGACGGCACAGATTATTGAAATACCATGAATTGCAAAATTATTTTTATACTCTAAAAGGTGTCAGATGTTTTTCTTTTCAACCACGATTAGCTAATCCTTATATTAAACAAACTTGATATTAAATATTGAAACTTTGTTTTACTGATTCCAATATGTACACTATGGGGCAGAAACATTCACATTACGCAAAAGCGATGCAAAAATTGCAGACTTTCGAAACATGGGCATGGAGGAAAAAAGGAGATAATTAGCTGTGTTGAACAAAGACAAATGAAAAGGTGTTAGAAATATTAGCAGTAGGAGCAAAAAAGAAGAATTTTAGATATTGTTAAGAGGAGGAAGAGGAACTGGTTAGGATATTGGCTGAGGAGGAACTGTATTATGAGAGACGTGCTAGAGAGTATTGTGGAAGGAAAGAGAGGGAGGGAGCGAAGCAGACTAGTTGAAGGAAGGTATTAAAACAGAAAATTGCTACGTCAAGACGAAGAGACCAGCTGAGGACCACCACCGTTGTTTTAATTTTTGCTTCAAAATGGTGAAAATTTTCCGATTCATAAAAAGTTCTTCAATTTTTCTATACAAGACAGAAAATATTTCGATTCATGAAAAATTGTTTCACTTGTTCCTACATAGTACTGAATATTGCCTGAGCCATGAAAATTTTCAGATTCTTTAAACGATCTTTCACTTTTTAACATTTATATACATGATTTCAATCAATTTTATGAATACTGAGGAATTGTTACTTGATTACTGATATTTGTTAAGAACGGAATATTTTCCGGAAAAATATAGAAGAAAATTTTCCACCTCACATCACTGCTAAACAACGATGTAGAAATAAGTGGAGTATGTGTTTGTGAATCGGAAAATTTTCATCACTGTCTACCACGTATCTTAGTAACTGTTCTTTCACAATCCGCACTTTGTCGAACAACAAATGGACCAGAAGCTATTCAGACACTACAATAGTCACTTTTACTTCTTTGCTCCTGATGTTCATAGGGTAATTTCTGTTTTGCTAGAGATTCAAACGGAAACTGCCATGAAAATGACGTCGATAGTGAAGGGAATTTCAAACGTTCAAAGACCAGCAAAAGTCATTTTGCAGGGTTTAGGAATTTTCAGATAAACCATGAGAGGGCACGTATAAAATTTTTAAAAGCTGTAGGATTTAAATTCCAGGATTCAAGCTGTAAACGTGAAATGTTCTGTAAATACATATTTTGCTTTGTAAATATTATAATGCAATACAAGTATATTTTACAAAGGAATGGCGTTTATACATCTTATTTCGGTGCAAAATTTCACACAATTTCCTGAATCCTGTTGTTGGCAACGTCGCGGCGGAACATTTGCACAATATCAGCACTTTTTGCTCCTCATTAATAAGTCATAGATTACAGAGATTATCAAGGATCTAATCTTTAGAAACATTGGACCGATTAGCTAGCTTGCTTGAAAGAAAGTCTCGCCGGTGTCTGTAATTAGATTTAATTTGATTTCATTAAGAATTTGTGACTTTAAACTCCATTTGTTTGTATTAATTCTCATCATCAGAAACTCAGAACAATTTGCTGAAAAATATTGACATATTACGAATTTATTTAAATTGTTAAAATTATAGCCGACTCAGGTACTTTCTTCAGATTTTTGTCAGGAATAATTCAATACTTTCATTACCTTTGCAAATTAGTAACTAATTTTAGAGTCTTTCGGAAAGCGTTTGGAGTTTTGAGAGAAGAGTTATTAATTTTTTTGAAGTTTGACTTACTTTTTTATATTTATCTTTGATTAATGTGAACATACGATTATCTAACGCATAATAACATATTCACATCCGCACCAACATTGTAATAAAGTTGTTATTTCATCGAATTTATGCATTAAGAATTATTTAATCGAATTTAGGAGTTATTGAATTATCAGGTCTTGCGTGTAACAAGACTTTGATCTTGGTTGATCTTATCTCCTGTAGTCCCTTCTGTAGTGAGTTTTTGGGTAGAACCTGGGACAATCGAGCTTATTTTAATTTTGTTTGATTGTTTTTGGTTCCCTTGAACTACTGGCGGATGAGGGCGTTATAATCTTAATTTCCTGAAAATTATTCATCCTACAATCTTCAACTGAATTAACCCTTTCCGGATCCTGGCTTTTTGGGCTATTTTTTAGACTTTCAGTCAAGCAGCTACTGTATCGTCACTATTTATCCTAGGATGATGGTTCATACCTCATTCTCTTCACAATAGAGCTGGCTTTCGAATGGTACCACTTGCATGCTCATACCATATACCAGAAGCGGGAAAAAATGTCAAAGTGAAAATTTCGGAGGGAAAAATTTTTTCTCGAACTTTGGCCCCCCTGGACCCCTCCTGTGTGATCGTAGCCATCAAAAAAATCTGATAAATAGTACTTGGTATACTGAACGTGTGTGCCAAATCTCAAGTTTCTATCTTGAATAGTAAGGGCGGGATAATTTTTTCCAAGAATTCCCACAATGCCCCAAAGTACCATAAAACACTATGATCTCAGAGAAAAAAATTCCTGAGACATCCCTAATTACCCTAGGACTATAATCCGCCAATCATTCTCTTCAGAATAGAACTGTCTTTCGGGCGGTACCATTCACATGTCTCCATCATGTATCTAAGGCGGGAAATTCCTGAAAAAAGGGATTTTGGGGGGCAAATTTCCCTTTTTTCAACTTTTGCCCCTCTGGACCCCCCTGTTTTTACGCAGAAATCGGAAAAAAACTTCTGGTAAATACTACTCGGTGGACTGAATGTTTGTGCAAATTTTCAATCTTCTACGTGAAAAAATAGGCCCGCCAGAAAAAAATTCCCTACCATGCCCCACTTTTACCCTATACAGAAGTATATTTGGATAAAAATTCACCGAGACGGCCCTAATTACCCTAGGATAATAATTCGACCGTCGTTCTCTTCAGAATGGAACTGCCTTTCAGATGGTATGACTCACGTGGTCCTATCATGTATGTAAGGCGGGAAAATGACGAAAAACGGGATTTTGGGGGTAAGAAAATCTTTTTTTTTTACCCCTTTGCCCCTCTGGTTCCCCCCTGTTTTAGCACTGACATCGGAACAAAATATCTGGTACATACTACTCCGTGGACTGAATGTTTGTGCAAAATTTCAATCTTCTACGTAGAAAAATAAGCCCGCCAAAAAATATTGAACATACGCTTAGAAAATGAGAAAAGAAATTTTTGACTTATGACGTCATCACCTCCTATGTCTGGACGCAGGACGGTCTGAAACCATACGTAATGTCTTCTGCAAGGCCTCTGAACTTGAAAAAAAAACAAAAAAAAAAAAAACGGACGAAAAAGCTCAAATAGAAGAGAAATAACGCAATGTACCATGAAAAGTGCATATGGTACAAATTGTACCATAGGATCCCGAAGGGGTTAAAGTTGTGCTTTTCACCATCTAGATTGGTAGTCAATTCATCTAATGCATACGAGAAATCCTCTAAGGTAAAAGTACTCCTACTCTCGTCCTGTTGAAGTCCCTCCTCATGTATTTCATTTACTCTTCATTTATTCGTAACTTAATTCGACCTTTTCGATGGAGATCTACCTCGCGAAGTGATGCATATAATTTCTACACTTCACAACTCTCGTGAGATGTTGATATTGCAAATGTAGTTTCTCCCAAGCTACACAATCATAATCTTGTCTTACGGGTCTTCGTGCGGAAATGTTTCTGTATTCTAGCCATTTGGTTCGGAGAGATCTGCCGTCATTCGAACTTAATCTCACAATGATGATCTGTTGCTGTTTGTACTCATTCAACTCAAGCGTTCATTTTACAAAACCGTCACTTCACGCTAGAGTAACTCCATCTGAGTTGCAATGTCTATGGCCGGAAAAATCATTAAATATGCGACTGATAGCATTTTCTTCCTCTCTATGTCGCTTGTTACTCTACACAGTCTGATCTCGTTAACTAGTCTTCTCTAAATCGTCCAATATTAGAACAGTTCAAACTGGCACACAATCATAGCCATACGTTTCGCAAATAAAATGAGAAAAATAAACACACTGCTGAACAAGACTGCACAGTAGTGAATAATTTACTTGGGATGGATTTGACCTTTGACCTTTAGGCCTGGTGTGGGAAAGTTCCCTGGGAACCTAAACCGGCCCTAAACCGCCATAAACCAATATGTTGCTATGCTAGAATAAGAAAGTATACTCTTAGACGCCTACCAGCTGTAGAAACAAGATGAAACATGCCTTTTCCTCTTCTTCGTGTTCTTGTCGTGTATTGCCTAGCTATTTGAACCCCCTGCCCCCCGTCTCTCTTGTGAAGCTAATCACGGAAGCTTCTCATAGCATTGGGTAGTTATTTTGGACCCCCGTCCCTCCTGCGAAGAGCGTAAGCGATCAGTAATCGAAGCTTCCCAATTGATTGATCTTCGTCTTCTCGTCTTGGATACCTATTTTGGACCCCCAACCCATCTGGTGAAGATCGTGATGGAAATGTTCTTAGTTGCTAAGGGGTCAGATCATGTACGAAGTATTCGTCGTTCGAAGCTCCTCATTTTCGAATCACTATAATGCTTTGAAGTATCATCATTGAACACAGTGGCCCCGAAAACTATGAATTTGACACAAATGTCGGCCATTTAAAATTATTTTTACGCGTCTTGATATCACCCCTGGGGACCCCCAACTCCAACCTCCTTAGATGGTGTGCTAATGAGCTTGGAGCATCATCATTGAACAAAGCGGCTCCCAAAAGTATGAATTTGACACTAATATCGATCATTTTAAATTATTTTTACGTGTCTTGATATCACCCCTGGGTACCCCTACTTTAACCCCCTTAGATGATGTGTTAATGAGTTCGGAGTATCATCATTGAACACAACGGCCCCAAAAACTATTTGACACTAATATCGAGCATTTTGAATTATTTTTACGTGTTTCGATATCACCCCTGGGGACCCTATACTTCAACCCCCTTAGATGATATGTTAATGAGTTCGGAGTTTCATTACTGAACACAACGGACCCGAAAACTGAATTTGACACCAATATCAATCATTTTCATTATTTTTTGTTTCGATAATTCACCCCTGGGGACCCCATACTTCAACCCCCTTAGATGATATGTTAATGAGTTTGGAGTTTCATTACTGAACATAACGGACCCGTCAATGTTTGCTGGTCCCTGAGCACATGCTATAGACAGACACACAAAAGGTAGGCATGATATTATCAAAATTAAAATACATAATATACCTCTTCTTTTATAATATTATTTTAACATTAAACTACAAGTAATACGTCTTCATCGTTCAAAGTTCACTATCTGCTTTATACCAGACTCCAGACATATCTCATGACAGCTGTGAGCTAGTTGCAATACGAGTCACCAAAACACTCTGGCATTTTATCTTATTTTTTTGCTCACGGAATTCAATATACAACGAGGAGAAGAAGCATTCAGTTCAGATTTGCTTATATGGATGTGTATGTGTTTTCTTAACGTTAAAAGTCCTTCTCATCAAATACGGAAGCGCTATGAGTAAATACACTTTATTCCTTGTTGTCTCGAGTGTCTTTATAGTTAAATGAAGACATAACATACTGTTTTATTCTTTCAGGGATAATAATGGACCATTACATTTTAGTAATATATTTTTTTTACTTACCTATTTTAATAAAAACATCCGATGATAACACTTATTCACAGCTCTCGAAATCCAGCGGAACAAGCACACACACTATTACAAGTTTGATGAGAAAGACGATGTATTAAACACAGTTCTCTGTTAACTCTCACTTACAATTATTCTTTTCCGTCTTACACACACACACACACACACACACACACACACACACACACACACACACACACACACACACACACACGTGATTACCTTCGACAAAACATCTCATAACAAGTTCACACACGCGTTAACCACATCTAATTTCTATCAGTTCTTTGTGCTATGGGAATGTATTTCAAAGCCATATCTCATCACGTGCAACACAAGCCCCCCTGGGGAACTTGAGTATACAAATTTTATTCCTACGTTGTCAAAACATTATGAAATGCTATGAGAAGCTTCCATTATTAGATCATGCACAATAATGGAATCCAATACGTTTTAAAACAATCATGAACTACGATATTCATCTCAGCAATCCAGTACCCTGGGAACGTTCCCAGGACGAAAAGTTTCCCACAGGCGGGTCCTAACACTTAGCAACAGCATGTTTCATGATTTGATTACTAATCATCATTTTTCTATGGGAATGTGTTTCGAAACTAACCACTCAGAGCCCAGCCTATGAGAGCATCTACGTATATCATTTCTCATCACACGTTTTCAAAAAATCATGAAATACAATATTTACCTTAGCAACTAAGAATAATTTCATACAATCTGGTAGGAAGCTTCGATCATTGCTTCCGTTCTTAGCTTCGCATGAGGGACAATGGTGGGGGTCCAAAATAACTACCCAATGCTATGAGAAGCTTTCGAGGCACGAGAGTGATGGGGTACGACCATTGAACACTTAAAAGCATTATAGTGATTCGAAAATGAGGAGCTTCGAACGATGAATACTTCGTACATGGTCTGACCCCTTAGCAACTAAGAACATTTCCATCACGATCTTCACCAGAGGAGTTGAGGGGTCCAAAATAGCTATCCAATGCTATGAGGAGCTTCCGTGATTAGCTTCACAAGAGGGGCGGGGAGCAGGGGGTTCAAATAACTAGCCAATACACGACGAGAACACGAAGAAGAAGAGGAAAATGCATGTTTCATCTTGTTTTTACAGCTGGTAGGCGTCTAAGAGTATACTTCGTTATTCTAGCATAGCAACATACTGGTTTAGGCCGGTTTAGGTCCCCAGGGAACTTTCCCACTCCAGGCCTAAAGGTCAAAGGTCAAATCCATCCCAAGTAAATAATTCACTACTTGCACTTATTTAATATAAAAACACATTTACACGTGACGTTTCGATCTTCTATTTAAGATCCTCATCAGACGTACACTCACGTCTGATTAGGATCTTGGCTAGAAGATTGAAACGTCAAGTGTAAATGTGTTTTTTATATTAAATAAGTGCAGTCTTGTTCAGCAGTATGTTTATTTTTCTAGAACAGTTCGTTTGTTTCTTTTTAATTGGAATATATATTTTTAGTACAATTACCCTCGTTCCTTTTTCACATTATGAAATTAGATGTTGGTTGGAAGCATTTCACTTGAAGATCTTTAATGGTTTCGTAAATTACATCAGGTACTCTGTTCAAGCCGGTAATTCTTTTAATATTTTGTACAGTGGTGCCCCTATGAATGAAAGCAATATACATACTTTTTATGAGGTGGTACATTATTTTCCGAATAATGAAGTCCATAACATTTTATGCATCTTCCAACGTCAGGATCATCAATGTTCAAACTAGGATACTAATATATTTTCTGTCATGATTTCATGATTCCTCACCAATTTCTTACATTCTACCACTACGAAACTCATGATTACATCAAAGTTTATCTTAAGAATTCTCAAAATCTTTATACTTTACCGTCAAAATTCAATACGACTTTTCTGATACCATAGTATCGATACGTCACATATTTATAAAGGTAACCAAGAAAATTCTTTCGTTTTTTCACCTACCATCTTTGAACATCAATATGTCACCAACCTGGAAGATAAAAATAGTCACCATCAGCATCGACGACCTTTTACTAACGTTCTGGAATGCCATGGCTGTAGAACTTGGTGGACCGTGAAGTGAAGAAGGTATCAAGTGCATTTTGCTCCTTTACTAGGGATTTGAATTGGCCTTCTCTAAGGTGATTGTCCAAGAAATGGAACATGTGATAATCGGACGGTGCAATTTCTGGGGAGTATGGCGGATGCAATAGTGTTTCCCATCCAAGGGGTAGAATGGTGTCCCGAGTCATCCTAGCCACGTGGGGCTTAATGTTGTCGTGTAACAGGAGGATCCCTTTGAGATTCAGAAGTGCTAGCTCCAGAGTTTTGAGTTTTTCTTGAACACGGCTCACCTGCTGACAGTATAGAGTTGTATTGATGCTCCGACCAGCTAGTAGCAGTTCGTGATGCACGATGCCTCGAGCAGTCCATCAAATACAAAGGAGGACTTTCTCATGGTGCAGTTCTGGTTTCGGCTGTTTTGGAACCGGTTCATGAGGTGCTTATCAATGATAACGGCGTCGTGGAGCTTCGTTCGGGACCCATTTCTCATTAGATGTTAACACCCTGTCCAGAAATGGGTACTTCCTCGTGTTGCCTTCAGGACTAGAGTCAAATCATGTAGGACCCATCGACCGAACTTGTAGTGCTTCCCAAGTTGGAGGAGCTGCCGAATAGTTTCTGCATTCACACTGAATTGTACTCCCAATTCCTCACATGTCTGACCACTGTTCGCCTCAATTGCTGCCTGAAGATTTTTATTTTGTACATGTCTTGGTCTTCCGGCACGTGATGCGTCTTTGAGTGTTTCGTCACCGTCATTAAACTTGTTAAACCATCGCTGCACTGTCCGCGGAGTCACGACGCCCTCACCAAAGGCCTGTTATATTTACGCCCCGCTGGAGCGGCGTTTGACCTTAGTTGGAACTCGTACAACATACATGCTTTTATGATGCTTTGTGAAAGTGCCATGTTCAGTCTGTCCTTATCCGAGTTCACGGTGTAACTGAACTGCCATAACCAGGTAGTATGTTGGATATACCCACACCAACAACTGACCTTCGTACTGTCTCTATTCACATTCAATTCACGGTGTGAGGATCAATGGAATTGAACACAGGCCTCCACAAAGAGAGACAGAACTTTCTTGGTTAGCTTCATATTTCCTACTCTTCTAATAGATACAGTATCACATTTACAACAATTCATCTCTGATTCTATTTTTCAATCAGTCTCAGTAGGCTCCTGATTTCTCTATGAGAACATAAAACTCTTCTTATAAATTAACCGACCTCCGTAGCCATTGATAATACAAGTACGGATCAACAATTTTCATTTGTCTTCTTTAAACAATTACTTTCTACGGCCATACCAAATTGAGCTTTCTACCACTTTAGTTTATGGCGCAAACTACTCATAAAATTAAGCCACGACACCTACATATAACAACTTATCTTTATTAATAAGATTTGATACTTCCATAAAAATTACAAACATCGAACAGTTTGATAAAATAATAAAGTTGACAAACTTTTAGATGCAATTTTGAATAATTCACTATTTTTGCACTATCAACGTCATTTCGACCCACATATATTTAACTTGATAATAAACTTGAAAGTAGTAATGTTCGACAAGTTTTCTCTAGTGTTCTTGTGATAAATTATTGCCAATGTGCGTGTCACGTAATCAACAGTTAAGGGTTCGATTTTCAAGCGGAGCACGAATGGTTCAAATCATATCTGAAACTGTAACTCTTATCTTTAAATGATCTTAAGGCCACAGAAGGTAAATTATCAAATCACAATCGCATGGAAATGGAATTATAAGACAAACTAGGTTTATATCCTGTTGCTGAGAAAAGTAAGAGACATCTCAGGGCAAAACGCTATATCATCATCATAATAACATTTGTATATACCTATACAAATGTTACTTGTATTTTACTATATTTCATTTTAGGATATCGTTTTATTATTCTTAGAATGGAATGCATTGACTAAATTATCAGCCTAAGAGGCTTACAGTTTACTAACACAATAAAATCTGAAGCAGAAGTTACCATTTTATTGGTGTGATTTACCCATAAAATGTTATTTACAATTGTAACGGATAATGGCTGTAAAATCTGAAATAGAAATAACTATTATAATTTTCTCTTTTCGATGACACGTTGCATACAATCTTTACAAAGTGAAACAGTACGTGATAAGCAAATGTACTTGCGACAATAGTTGAAGTGTACCTACTCTTAGAAGATGGATAAACGAAACATTTCTTTCTCTTCGTTCCTATAACAGTAGTTCGTTGTTTCATGTTGATTCCACATTTTGTAGTAGTATGTGTCATAGTTCTTAAATTGGGAATGTAGGCACAGTTTTCCATCAAAGTCTTGATCATTTCATTTCCAAATTCTTTCAAGAAAAGTCTGCGACTATCCAAATCATTTGGTTTGAAACCAAAGCATTTTGTAACGAACGAAATGTCAGCATTTACAGCTGCCATATTCAACATCGTTCCTTATATTATCAACACCATAGTTGAAATAATGTTGTTTTGTTTTTGAAAAGGTAACTATTTCAGGTTTTTCATTATTGCTTCCCTGATCTATTGAAACAACATGATGCATTGAATAAGCCATACTTAATATTTATAGACAGTAAGAAAATAATTTGGTACCATAGCCCTTGCGCAGGTTTGTATGAATATATTCCAAATATAATTAATAGGTGCAAGGCTATGAGTTTGATGTCTTGCGGCGCTTGTACGCTTCTAATCAAATCGAATTAATAGGCATTTATTAATAGTTGCTATAAAACTTGGTTTCATCGAGAATCTTAAAATAGTTCTTTCACAAGAATAATTCATTTCTAAATACCAAAAGTAGAAGTATGTTTAAAAATGTAACATTACTAACAGAACTGGAAGCGTTTCTTACACTATTACAGGCACGAATCTGGGAACATTCAAATGGATTCTTGCTCCAAGTAGTACCGTCCTTAGAACTATAATTATAACCTTTATCCAATCGAGACTCCTTACGGTTCACAAAGTAAGTGGCAAAAGGAATGCCTTCATCACTTTCTGTTTTAACTGTGGTGAATAAATCAAACAAAGTATTTCACGTTTTATTCACCATGTTTGACTCATATGTTCATTTATAATATTTTCAACTAGTAATGAGATTACTGACTAGAACGTGTATTAGTATACATAAGAAATATGAAAGCACAATTGTACAAGCAGTATGTCTATCCTTTTCTTCTGCAAACACTAACTTATTTACCAAACCTTCACTACAAACATGATAAACTATTTTCACGTAAAAAAAAATGAAGTTATTGAATTTTGAAGCAAGGAAAATGACCTCAATAACTGTAAAGATCAAATAGACCCATATAGTAAGAATTGAGCTGTCGTTAAATATCACTTCACAAGGAAGTATCTGTACACAATATCATGATTTCACACCATTACGTACAAGCGTAAATATTCCTTTAATAGAGTCACAAGAGAATAAGTTTACAAAATATAGATAAAGGATGCAAGAGCCACTTTATGCCTCTTGCTTGTATATATTAAAAATTTTAATATCGTAGGTATACATATATATTATTAGTATTATTATATGTTTAATTATGATAAATTAAGATGGGAATCCCAGGCCTGGGTAGCATTTAATTCATATATTCTGATTAGTCTGTAAGAATTATTATCAATATTATTATTGTATATATGTTTGTATATTCCATGTATTTTTTTTTTTTCCTTAGAGATTCTTAAAATTATTGACAAAACTCTTTCTTTCCTATTGCTAGTTTTAGAAACCAGTTTATTTCTGGATTTAGCCAGCCAGCTTTTCGAGAGGGGGGAGACCGCTTTCTCTCGGAGTATCAATGGATTGTTTGTACGGGAGGTCAAAGTGTCCCTTTTGGGTAGTTCCCTATAAATACGAGGAGGAGCTGTCCTCCTCATCTTCATTTTTGGCTAGACTTTACGTTCGACGCCTCGAAGATCACTTTTCAGCTTTATGCTGGCTTTTTTGCCTTAGTGATGGCATTATAGGTTATGATAGGTTCCTTAGAAGTTTAGCACTTTTCGAGACTCAGATGAGTGATTCTGAGACAGGAAGTTTCACAGCTTTTCAAATGAGAGGCTGTACTCCTGGGTAAGATAGGTTTGGTAGGGCAGTCCCTGGTTAGGAATTTCTTTCTTTACTGAATTATAAAGATTTAGTTAGAAGTTATTAATTTAATATATGTGATTTTAATCCTACTCCTATTTTGGAAATTGGATTTTTCTTAGAGTTTTTCTGAGGCTTTGTAAGCTCTCAGTTAAGTCTGGTTTCTACTTGAGGGCCAGCAGCAGGGCAATTTGGTATTTACGGATCCTATGGTTTTGGGTTCGATTCCCCTTATGAAGGCAGGTGTCGTGATCGGCCTGCTGGATAGAGTTTATAGGTCTTACTCTTAAGCGATAGAGATTATGGGCCTATATCTTTTTGTTAAACATTCAACAATTTACCCTGTTCCGAAGTGAGGGACATAATTATTTCCTACTTGAGGAAATAATGCCTTACCTTTAACCTTACCCACTCCTTGTAAACTGATTAGATTAGAATCCTTGATTTAGTAGTACTGCCTCTGACAGGTTTTACTACGAGTAGGTGTTAGGCCAGGTTTCTGAACGAGTGCCGAAGGAACCTTTGAAAATTAAGGGCTCACCGGAAGGCGTGTAAGTGAATGCAAAGAAGGTGAGTCCGCAGGCCCAAAGATTTAGAGAAACTTTAGTTGAATTAAGGTTTCATTTAACGTTCTTAAGGATATAGCAGAGTAGGAACTATATCTCGAATACGGGCTATAGTTTGGAATATAGTTTCCGAGAGCCAACTTGTGGACTCGATAACTCTTTGAAAATTAGATTGATTCAAAGTTAAGCCCAAAGATTTTTCTTTTATAAATAAAGCATAGAGGAAAGAATATAAGGCTTTTATTAACAGGATATGTTCCCGTATGTAATTTTCATTGGATCAAATTTTATACCCCTAGACACAGCCAGAAACTGATATCCTCTGGGTTAATAGGATATTAGAATTTGTATAATATCTTCATTATACACCTTTTAAATATATGCAAGGGATTTGGAGCAGTTATTCTTGAGATTTTGAGTTAATTAATTGAAATTGTTTGTAAGGCGGGTTGCCTAACATAATTACTATCTCCCGAGCGAGGTACGGTTATCTTTTATTATTATAGCACCCCCTTTCCCTTTTCTTTTTTTTAAAATAATTTTTCCTTGCAAGGACAAATAAAATTTTAGTTAAAAGTCCTTCAGATTTAATTTGAAAGTGTATCTAAGAGTTAATTAACGTCTTAACAAAATATTTTATATGAGTTTCACCATTATTATGAGATTAACACAATTCGTAACAGGAGAATGTTTCTAAAACTTATTTATATTCAAGGAAGGATGTTATTTCAATTTCTTTAAATGAAAGTAGCATTGTACTCATCATTGTGTCATAATTTTATTTTTATAACAGTTGTGTTTTCATAAATGTTACAATAGCAAGCATTTTATCACGTTGTCATAATGCTGTTTGGAAAGAGATTCATCTACATACACAGCCAGGTATTGTTTAAAAATGTGTCAATATTTAGAATCTATAATTATTTATACTCTTTTTAAATATCTTCTGTATTTCATATTAACATTTTATATACCTACCATTTTTTTTAAAGATTTTACTTCTACTTTAAGTAACTATTTTACTTCTACTTCTCTTCGTGGTAAACCATCCGCAGCGGAATGATGTTCATCCTTCAGCCAAGAAATAACTAGCTCGTCTACTTTGAGCTTGTCTAGCGGTGGGCCATTAACATTGATGAACAACAGGTTAGACATTGTTTGAGCACTTAGTCTATTTTTAATATCAGTCATCTGTAAATTCATAAGGGGATATCCCCGTTCACACTCTGTCGTGGAAATTGATAATACTTCTACCCGACGTAGAAATTTCTGCAACTCCTCATCAACAATCTGCTTGTTACACTTATGTCTGATAACGATTATTCTCGGTCAGTTTTGAAATACTCAACAAGAAGTATCACTTCTCTATCACCATACAACATCTTTTCCATGTCGACCATGTCAGTTGGCAATGTTGACTCATGGAGAACAGAAACTTCACCTACCACATCTTCGATAGGGAATCTTGAGCATTATGAATTAAAGCCTGATAAACTGATGTTTCTTATTTGGTTATAAATTTAATTTTTGTAATTACACATGGTTTGATGTCATTACCAAGTTCCCCCACCCCTAGAAAGCAAAAGGGAACGAGGTTCCGGGGAAGTGTTTAAAGATGCCTGGGAATTTTCTCCCTTCTTCCCTTTCAATTACCACACTGCTGTTTGTCATGGACCAAATTACGATGAATTTCAAATTAATTAACATAGTATAATTATGGAAATAAGGAGTGGAAAAAAGGATGGAATTTGAAAGTCTCATATCAATGTAAGTAGACCAACGTAAAGGAGAACAAGGTGTAAAATTTTTCATATAATTATGTGTAGAGTCCGAAGTTAAAATGTCCTTGTAATTAAGCTTACAGTACAAATTTTATGCCTATTTTTCTCACAACTTTATAGCTTGATTGCCCTGTGCCCTAAGCGCTCCATATAATAAACATAATCCTCAGTACGTAGTAGAAAGCAATGGAAGTATGAAGCGAAGCACTGTATTTTTTTTTTTTTTTTTTTTTTTGTTTCTGAATATTTTTCTTAACTAATACCGATCGTTTCGATCATTTTTAAAAACAAACACCTACCAATTTTCAATATATAGAAATACCCCCCATAAAGGAGAATTTAAAAAAAATGCTAGGACACATTCTGTTTATTTTCAATAAAGAGTTAATACACTGAATTTCAGCTCCGTAAGTGTAACGGCTTTCGAGATACTCAATTTTATTTCTCAAAAATTCGGATCTTCACTACCTCCTTAGGATATATATTAAAATGAAAGCGATATAATATCCAAGTTTGGATTAAGGATTAACTGTCGACCAAAAGTCATTTCATTTGACTTTGCAATTTGGCCGTGATGATCAGGCACACATACTCACATTCAATTTTTTATATAATAATTTATATATTACAGTGATTCAAAAATTATTTTACCAGAAGTTAGCTCCTCATGGTATTGACCCAGGACCCATTGCCCCACTCAGAAAACTTGACCCACTGACCCACTTCGTCTCTGGTTCTCATCAATAGGTATATTAAAAATCCCATACAATCTTATTACAAACCAGAATTTATAAGGGGTTGCTGGCAAGAGGATGTGATGAAATGGTGGTCATGTTAGGAATTAGGTCGTGAATCACTACTTTAGACTATGTCCTCTTATATGTGCTTTTTTATTTACCGTACTGTACGGTATTATTTATTTACCGTACTTATTTTATCACAAAAAGAAGAAGTTCTGTAAAAGAATACACCTAGTCTTACCATAAATACTGTGTGAATCTTTTAGAGTGGCTGTACTTCCGCCCGTACAAGCGCGGTATCGTGAAGTGCGAGTCGTTGCTGGATGAACTGAAGAAGTGTAAAGGTGTCAGTTATAAAGGTTGAAAATGGAATGGCGCTAGTATAAAAATCGTGTGGCCCTAATAGTGTTGCACAAGGTAGGTAAATCAAATTGTTATAAATGTGCATATGTGCAAGTAGACGAATAGATAGGTAACTCATAGATTTATAATACACAAATAACACAACACGAAAGTATATTGAGTTTTATACGTCCAGATCGAATTTTGAAAATGAAATTTTGTACACTGATAAAATTACAAACATATTTTAATGAAATCCAATGATTGAATTGATATATTTAAAATCCTAATTGCTTTCGACGTTCTCAGCTATAAGTATTTATAAGAGAAAATCCTCCAAAATTTTCTGTATCCACGTATATGCGATATTTATTTACTTTCTCTATTGCATATCACATTAGAATGAGGTCTCTTTCCTTCAACAGATTGTTTCAGTTACTTGAATTTGCACACGTGTTATGCAGTTATCTTTTATTTACGTATTTTGTCAAGAAAATCCCAGTCTTGATAATTTGATTGGATATTGCAGGAAACTTATAATATTCTCCAAATAAACGACAATAAGTAGAAACGTAACGGGTGCTGCAAATGGTCTAAGTGCTATATCGACCTTCAGACAGCGAGAGTAGCTAAAAAAATAAAACTTGATCTTTGTTGGTTCACGATGGAAAATATTTGAATGTCGCGAAGTGCACAAGATATCATGAAGTGCAGTGCAAGAGATTATAAAAGTAGATTCTCTGAAACGTTCATAAAAATGAAGAAGTTCTTTTCCATTATGAAAGATCTGAAGATATATTGAAAAGTCTAGGCTCTATAATAAACTTCAAAGTTTTATTATCAAACTCTCAACGGGTCTCGCATAAAATTCACACATCACTTTAACCAAAAATTATATAAATTTAACTTAAATGCCTGAACAACAATAACGATTGTAGGTATTGAAACCAAACTATTCTAACTTGAAACGAAATCATTTAGTGATTCCTAAAAACTAAAACAGAGAACACTATTAGGCCTATATATATTTTGTGTTTGTGTGTTTAAGTTCAAAACTGATTCCAAAATGATCAGAAATAGAAACAAGTGTCTTGAGGAAGATTTTGACCTACGCTCGTAGGCGGAGCTAGGAATTGTCTGCTGGGGGGGGGGGCAGTGGAGGGGCAGACTTTTGGTCGGTCTCGGAGGTTTGGTAGGTGGCCATCTTATAGGTAGCATTCTTATTTTTTGTCAAAAAGTTGGGGGGCAATGTTTCCCATGGTCCCAATGACTCCGCCCATGCCTAGGCTAGCTAGAAGCAATTAACAGGTAATATATACTTCATGAAAATTGGAACACGGAGAAAATCACGTATGATTCGAATGGACATATTCATTATATGAATATAGAGAATTGAATTCAATTTCAGAAATACAGAACATCGTAATCTTGGTAAATATGGATGACGTGAAGGATCCAGATGACATGAATCAGAGAAAACATCGTGGCATTGAATCAAAGAGATGTTGGATATATCCCTGAGGAACCACTTGCCTCATTGCTTATGTGCGAAGCCACAAGACTATTTCCTGAAGAAGACGAACGACTTATCATTCTTCTGTGGAGGTCAAGGAATCGGTGTACTTGTCGTTCCACTTGCAGATTACGGGATATATGTAGTCATAAATTGAATCGTTGAGTTCGAAAACCGGTCATCTCCATCGAAGTTAATTTGAGAGGAGTGACAAACAAAACTATATTAATCAATATGTATCTGACATATAGCGTAATTTGCCGTTTTTGGAAAGGAGAAAAATGCCAGTTTTACGATCCGAAAATGAAAACAGCCATATATGCCAAATGAGTATTGACTAATTTAGTTTTGTTTGTCACACCTCTCAAATTAGCGTCGATGGAGATAACCGGTTTTCGAACTCAACGATTCAATTGTATTGTTAAAATATGGTGACCGTAGCTGTTTGAATGAATGATGTGATCTCCGCTTCTAGAACTTCCTGAAGTAGCGTTATGGTTAATCATTGGTAATGTTATTCTCAATGTTCAGCAGCCGTACGATGTACGCTTCTGCACTACATATCGCACTTCATGGGCGGCCGAAGAAAATTTTCTAGGGGGGGCTCAAATCCCTGGTTGCTATATTACGTTTGGTATTTTTTATTTGTATTAAGAAAGTCTTGAGCAATTTAATACATTTTCGTGAGCCAGGGGGGTTCGGGCCCCACCCTGTCTTCCCCTTCGGGCGCCCATGTCGCACTTGCCTTTGAGCTACTATGATGTGTAACAATATAATCCTGGGTGACCACTATGATGTCTAATGTACGTTGTCATCGCTATGTACAGGTTGAAGAGGAACTTCTCCGAAAATCGGACCGTCTCCAGGCAGAACGTCAGCGATAGTGTACACTGGGACATTAGCCTAAGTTGTTTGTGTTCTGAGTGAATGAAGTTGATGCAAAGGTATGTGTGTCCTGTTTAACGTTCAGCAGACGTCCTAGTCTAACACAAGCATACATCTAAGTGACTTAATGATTACGACATATTGTGGATCTATTAAGTACTAATATCATGACAGTTCTTTTTGTTGGTGTTCAATAACAGAAATAGACATTATGATTTTTACCCTCAAACTAACAAATTTCATCAAATATTATTAGCTACTTGAATATTTATAGAATATTCATGGCACAAATATTTAGAAACCAGTGTAAATTCTATGAACGTTTCAAGAAGCGTCATAGGAACACAAGATAAGTTCTGTTCGTGGAGTTCTTCATAAGTATTTTGTCTCGTATTCTACGATATATTAATACCTGTGCAAGAGATAAATACTATGTTAAACAATATTATTTAAAGTCAACTTTAACATTTTTATTGTGCAAAATCTCATGTAGTCTTCACGTTTTCAAATAGAATGCCTCAAAGTAATACTTGAAGACTAACGTGTTTAATTTTCCCTTCAAAGTTACAGTTAATCTGAACAAAAATGAACAATTATGCAATGAAAGGTGTGTAAAATTAATCAAACGAATTATGTTTGCTTCATACAATAGTAGGCCTAATATTTGATTTTTTAAAAAAGAAGTGACAAAATAACAACTTGAAGTATTCCAGTTATATTAAACCTTTTCTTTCCATTATAATGAGTTCTGTGAGTGCATTAATTCATGATTTTTTCAAGTAGTTGTAAACATGTGAAATGAATACTTCACAGAAGTTAAAGAAAATATATATGAATGTACTATCAGTCTGAGTATCTAATAACGTCTTACCACCTCTAGCAATCACATTTTAATCTCAAAGAACTACATACAGGACAAAATAGTATATTAATTGAACAGTGTATTTGTATTTCCTGTGAGCGTTTATTGTATAATATAAGCTAATAATATTTTATGTATATATGAAAATAAGGATTTTATTTATATTATAATAACCGAATCTCTAGAAATTGACATATTATTTTATAATTTTATTAGCTTCGTTCTGATACTAATTATATCATGTTTTAATTTATAATATATATATATATTTTAATCAGTTTACAATCAGAATGAAAATACACGATTATATAATAAAATATTATTTTTCAGGTATATTGTGGACCGATGTTTCTACTACAAATATGCAATATTAGGTAATGTATTTGCAGCACCGTTATACACTAAACTCTGGTATAGTTACAGACCCACTCTAAAATAGGACAGCTTGGGGTATACACTAGGAAACGACTGATGTCTGCATTTACTTGAAACTCAAGACACAATTACAATAAGAACTTGTAAATTGATAAAACAACATTAATCAACGGTCCTCCGACAAAAAATAAAAGTAAGACAATCAGAAGTTATTAACTATAATATGGTTGAGTTACAACTTTTGTCTTGTTTTGTGATTTTATTATTGATATAAGAAGTAACAAACTCCATGTGACTAAATTCATTTTGTTTTTAAATTATTATTTAATATCTTTATATTACCTCTGCCACTTACAAGGGACGTATGCGAACCGTGACAGCTAGATATTTATGAAAAATGGTACCCTGACTAATTGTGGATCGCTAATCATCGTGGTGATAGTTACTCGGTGTGGAAATAACTTGTTTACCCGTTACGTATAATACATATACCAAAAAGTGACCGGGTGAGGTTGTGCCAAGTTATACCCCAGAAACGCCGGAAAAATGCATAAACTGAAAAATGTGTGCAGGTAACGTCATACCTACGGGACAGGAACATGTGACCAAGAACATGACAAGTCTTGCCATCCCAACACAAATTTATAGTTTTTCAAATATAACCTATACCATTTTACAGAATTAAAAACAATTGGCATAAAATGTGAGAGAAAATAAGCAAAATGTGGGTTATCAATGTTGCCAAATAAGAGGCTCTAAAGTTGAGAAATTATAGGGTCCGTACAATGAAACGAAAAAATGTACAACATCAACAAGACTGGAGAAGGAACAAATTTACAGTAGGGAGTAAACTACAGTATGCGCAGAATTCTCCTCTAGAATAATTCCCGTTCTGTCTAAAGACCCGCCAGCACTTTGTAGAAAATATTTTAAGTGATCTTATCTTTAGGCAGAACGGGAATTCCCGTTCTGCCTAATCTTTGGAGACTGGGCATTTCATGTAGGGAGGGATTTTTTTTAGGGAAATGCAGCACCGAAATGCTTGACTCCTAGCGTGTTTTAATGCAGATCGGATCATGTATATAATGGCTGTAATAACGAAGGCGGGGACAAAATCCAAGGAAAATTCTGAAGAGACGCACAAAATAAAAGGGACTGAGTCATACGAACCATAGGATTATATATTGGATGTACCAGTGCACACCCTATATGTTTATTTTTTCCTTCAATTGTCATATATTATAAAATAGTTATCTGCAAGTTTTCAATTTACTGAAATAATATTTTTTCTTTAAAAATACAGAGAACAATAAAACGTAAAAATATTATAATAAAAGGACAGATTTGCTTTAATTTCTTTCGCACACCTACATGAAAAATTCTGGATACTCCTATTTATTATACATTTAAATAACAGTCTTTTATTGTTCCATTGGCTTTTTAGCATTTTAACAAATGTTACTTCAATGTAGTGATGAATTACAGATAACACTTTAGATGGATAACAGTTGAAGAAAAAAATAATCATCCTTTTATTAGGCTGCAGTTAGATTATGTTCCTTGAAGTTTGTCCGTTTTGCCAGAATTTTCTTTGGGTTTTGTCCTCTTGAATTTTGTCCTGCTTTCGTAATAATCTGTTTAGTAATTCTAACAGATTATGTAGGAAGAATAACTGTATCTTCAAGTTTCATCATAAATTTAGATTTATTCTACCTGTTTTCGGAAAAATGACTAGGAAACAGTTCTGTTATTAGCACTGTTATTCACATCTACTTTAGTAAAGATGCGTGTAATTTTGGAAAATTGATTGATTCAGTTGTAAGAAAGTAGGGATGGCCATTTCCGGAAAAAGACTTTTCCGGTTTCCGGAAATTACATTTTCCGTTTTCAGTTTTTCCGGAAAATTTTCCGTCTTCCGATTTTCCGGAAACTTTTCCTTTTTCCGATTTTCCGGAAAATTTTCCGTTTCCGTTTTTCCGGAAAATTTTCCGTTTTCCGATTTTCCGGAAAATTTTCCGTTTCCGTTTTTTCCGGAAAATTTTCCGTCTTCCGTTTTCCGGAAAATTTTCCGTTTCCGTTTTTCCGGAAAATTTTCCGTTTCCGTTTTTCCGGAAAATTTTCCGTCTTCCGATTTTCCGGAAAATTTTCCGTCTTTCTAATTTTCCAGTTTCCGGAAGAATTATATTCCGTTTTCCGTTTTCCCTGAAGATGTAGTCATCCCTAGTCTGTAGGAAGTTTAACCTTTTAAAGAGTTCTGGTATATTTATATACCATGGCATACTATTGTCTTTGACCGCTTATTTAGGTTCTATAACAGGTATTTAAGCCGGGATTTTTTTTATTTTTCAAGTCAAGGATGGACCAAAGAACACCGCAGATGCGTTTTGGAACCGGATAGTCAACTTGGCGGCGCCAAGTGGTGCGAAGGGACGTGACTTTTTTCTTAAGGCAAATTTCAAAACTTTTTCACGCCTTTAGTTTTCAAGATATCAGATTGAAACTTGCATAAGGATTATGTGTAGACCTACCTTTGGGTACTTATCAATTTTTTTAGATCCCTACGTGAAACCGGGGACGGGCCCGAGGGGCGCAAGTGTTACGAAGGGGTGATTTTTTCAGAAAAATTCCGTTTTTTTCGATTTTCCGATTAAGGTTTATGATACCGACACGTGGTACCGTTGGTAAGTATGCTCTATCGTGAGAAAAACGAGGTATGAACCATGATCCTAAGATAAATAGTAAGGAAGCAGTAGCTGTTTGAGTGAAAGTCTAAAATTTTGGACATCCTTAAAGGGTTAAATTTCTTGCAATCTGACGTCTTTGTTACATTTCTATCTGATAATTCATTGTTAAGAGCTCTTCTTTGTTCTATCAATCTCTCAAGCATTTCATGTATGCTGTTCCACCGAGTTTTAACTTGCTGTATAAGGAAATGTACTTCCAATCCTAATAACCTTTACTGTTTTTCCAGTTCTAACGTTGCCAACGTACTATATTTAAAGTGGGAAATAATCCGACTAACAACACTTAACATTTTCTCGATTTTCTCTATTGCAAGTCCCTTAATTATAGAGAGTTTAGGGTCTGAGCAAAACAACATATGCTTGCATACGGAAGTTCTCGTACCGCACTTGTGATATTACTAGTATTGTCATAGACAATTGCATGTATTTTATCTAAAATATTCCACTACTCTGCAACATGGGCTAAGTGCTGAGTTAGGTTTACCCTTGTGTGCCTCACTTCTATTTCAATTATTTGAAGGACTGAACTTATTGTACTCAGATGGAAGCATATAGTGGGTTGTGATTGTAATATAACTTTCCGTAGCCTGCGAAGCCCAGCTATCTGTTGTCAAATCAATCGATTCCGCAGCCACACTTCTTAGAAAACAAGGCCTCAATACGGCGAGTTACAGTTTGCCTGGATGGTGAGTGGTAACTTGGTTCTACTTCATTCATAAATTCAAGAAACCGAATTGCTTCAACGAAAGACAAAGGAAGAAGAATCCTTTGGAGGAATCCTTTGGTACCGTATTACTTATTTTACTATCAAGCACCTCTGCTCTTGCGGAAGAACAAGGTTTAGGGTCTCTGAGATCAGACAGAATTCTTTTCTGTTTCTTACGTACTACTATGTTCCCTTATTTGTAAAACATTTTTTCTGGGATCTTTCTGTTACTTTAGATGCATTTGAGCGTGCGCCAGGTGAAGCGATAATCTGAGATATAGAAGTAGCAGCACCTAGATTATCATCTACGTTTATGAAATAATAATAATAATAATAATAATAATAATAATAATAATAATAATAATAATAATAATAATAATAATAATAATAATAAAACACTTTGATTGCATTAGGAGTTCACAATTTAGTAACAAAACATGAATGTAGAATAATAAGTAGAGCAACCCACATTATGCTTTATTTTTTTCCAAATTATGCTTTATTATGCTTTATTATTAATTTCAATCATTGTTTTACATCAATCGTGTATAACGTATAATATTTACTATACATTAAATATTCTAAATATCTTGATCTATTTATTAATATTTTATGCAACCAGTTTCTTTCATATTTAATGAACTTTCTACCTAATGCACTGTAAAGAGAGGCTTTACTCGAGTCAGTTTTTCTTTAATCACTTGTGTGCGCCTTAGAGGTAGGGGTGTTCGATAAGGCTGAAGACCTATCGAACTTCGGGAGTGAAAATTTATCGAGTTGTCATCGGTTACTCGAAACTGTTCGAGTATTTGAAATTATCGAAGTTTCGGGTATTATCGAAATTTCGAGTATTATCGAAGTTTCGGGTATTATCGACATTTCGAGTATTATCGACATTTCGGGTATTATCGACATTTCGGGTATTATCGACATTTCGAGTATTATCGAAGTTTCGGGTATTATCAACATTTCGAGTGTTATCGAAGTTTCGGGTATTATCAACATTTCGAGTATTATCGAAGTTTCGGGTATTATCGACATTTCGAGTATTATCGAAGTTTCGGGTATTATCAAAAGTAGTGATGAACAGTTCGGTTCCTTCACCTCTCCAATGATTTCTTCTTGCAGCCAAACTAGTCAAACAACTTTTTTCATCTAATAAGTTATTGCAAAGTTGTATTTGTCGAAATCACATGTAAAATTATTTTTCTGCCTGCCCCGTTATTGGCGCAATCGGCAAAGTGACTATTAGTAGATTAATGTTGTCTTGGGTTCCAATTCCATTCGGGTGATGCATGTTTTCTCTTCCTCTTTCTCTCTTCTGACAGACTGCTTAAACCTTGTACAGATCTGTGGGGAAAAAACTTTTCCTGCACTATATTGCTAAGGAGAGAAGGATTAAAATGAACACTCTGCATAATGTAATACATATTATATACAACTATGATAACCTCGAATACATCGTTTCTTTCGAACACTCCGAGAATCCCAAACTTTTGTAAATATTCAAGCGACTCGACAAATGCGATCATATTGATATATTTCTGTATTTTCTGCTTTCAAACAATTCGAGATTTTCGAACAGTTCAAGTGTCTGGAAGTTGTCTAATGTTTCTTACATTTCGAGTGCCTCAAACACTTCGAGAGTCCCGAACATTTCGGGAGTCTCGATCATTTCGAGAGTCTCGATCATTTCGGGAGTCTCGAAAGTTCGATAATTCGATAAAATTAAAATTCTTTATCGATGAAACGGTTTTGAAATTTTATCGAATTGTTATCGATTACTCGATTATCGGAACAGCCCTACTTAGAGGAGCATATATACAGAAAGGGAAAGTAAAAGATGCCACCAATAAGTACAGAAAGTGCTCAGCTTCAAGAGGTACACATAACATTATAGTGTGGAGTTCTTGTGTATATTCATTGTTGGTGGAAGTTTTCTTCTTTTTGTCCTTTATTCTTTTCTCCACGTCAAAAGATTAGACCAAAAAGTTTACAAAAATAAAAATAAGCTTTTCATTGTTGCATTGGTATGTTCTCAATGATTTTGCACTGTAAATATTGTTTCTTAAACATATTAATAAAATATGTTAAACTTGAAGTTAAAGAGATTTTTTAAAGAATTGTGCTATATCTTTTAAATTATGTTTTATGCTTTATTTTCTAAAATTATGCTTTTAAAATTAGTTTCTTCTGGACCCTTAGACAGCCACAACCATGTTCAAGGTACCAACCATATGTGTAAATAGCTATTATGCTTTTTATGCTTTTGGGTTGCTCTAATAATAAGTAAAACTTTCAAATGCATACAGAATCAGAGATAATAAGTCAGCATTGAGAACTGAATTGATGTATCGATAACTAGGTGGTATCGTCCTTCAGTTTAAGAGAAAGTAGCGGAAAAAGTTACGAAGAGAATTATGTGGAATAGATCATTATATGAATAGCTGGCGCTAGTTTCAAGTAGTGCTACATACTATGGTATTTATCTCAATAGTACCGGTATTTGGAATTTGTGACGCTTATAGTTGCAAGATGGTAACACTAGGGTAAAGTGTAAAATTGAATTACATCAGTAGAATTGAATTTGTCTTAGGGTTAAAAAGTCTATGGCACAGGTCGGATGTAACTGAGTATAAGAAACTTACAGAAAAAAAAAACATCGGGACGATAGGGTGCTCGAATCGAACATCGGCCTTCTGAATGTTAATCCGATGTTCTAACGCCTGAGCTCAGTTGGAATACGTAGTGTACTCCCGCCAATACTACTGCGTGTGGATTCTATAGAATCAATCTAGGGCGCCAATTTCTCTGTAACTTTGGGGATCCATTCAGATGCAGAAGGTATATATGAGGGTTTTAAGACAAACTGAATTCAAATTGTGCAAAATATTGTAGACTATATTTATAAATAGAGTGCGGGATCCACATGAACTTTGAGGGGGCTGCCCCCGGCCCCCCAGGATCTGTGACCTTGACAGATCACCGTGATCACGATAAGCAATGAAGAAATGGTTGGAATATAAACATACCAGTTGTATTAACCCGATATGGACGACGAAAACAAATTTGTAACGTTTCAACGCATTGTTGTATTGCAAGCCTGAGCATTTTTTTTATTCGAAACGACGAACGTTTCATATCCGTTACGTTTCGATGATTCTATTTGACAAGTAGCGAAGCCTGGCGTCTTCAGTGTGGATCACAGCTTGATACCGAAAACAATTTGTTTCTTCAACAGGAAAATAATTCCGTCGATAAAGGGTTAATAACACACTGCCAGCTCTACTGCCAGAGTTCTGCCCTCAGGTACACGCATAATCGGGGATTCCCCGAAACACACGCATGATGGGAATTTCCCGGTGCAAACGAATGATCTGCAAGCCCTCACGCAAACAACAACAAAAAAAAAGTACATGATTAAGCAAGTGTACAAATAGATGTAGGAGGAAGGAATGTTTCGTCGCTGATTTACTCGACCTTTTCTCTCCTGTCCAATGTTAAGTTTGAGTTGCGTTTCTTTAGCACTAGATGGTGAAGAGCATTGCCTCATTTACAGGTTGTTTTCGCGTAGCATTTTTCGTTATATTTCTTAATGTAAGACGACCAATGTCACTATTCCAAGTGAACATTTTCATTTTCCGGAAAATTTCCGTTTCCGTTTTTCCGAAAATTCCGTTTCCGTTTTTCCGGAAAATTTTCCGCCTTCCGATTTTCCGGAAAATTTTCCGTTTCCGATTTTCCGGAAAATTTTCCGTTTTCGTTTTTCCGGAAAATTTTCCGTTTCCGATTTTCCGGAAAATTTTCCGTTTACGTTTTTCCGGAAAATTTTCCGCATTACGATTTTCCGGAAAATTTTCCGTTTCCGATTTTCCGGAAAATTTTCCGCCTTCCGATTTTCCGGAAATTTTTCCGTTTCCGATTTTCCGGAAAATTTTCCGTTTTCCGATTTTCCGGAAAATTTTCCGTTTTCCGTTTTCAATTTTCCGGTTTCCGGAAAAAATATTTTCCGTTTTCCGTTTTTCCGGAAAATGTGGCCATCCCTATAAGAAAGCCGTTTAACATTGCAAATGAAACGAACACGAAACAAACGTACTTCGGTTTAATATGAAGTCATTGCACTACAAAAACTCATTTGGATTTCCAGTAATTACCGTTGCAGTATGCTAAGTAGCCCTTAAGTAAAAGTCTTAGCCTTCAACACCGCAACTCCTTTTTCGGCATTACCTTATCGGCTGATTTGTATTGTGTACACAGCAGCAATATAAAATATCAACATCACATATTGAAATACTTGTATGTTTCTGTAGAGTTTCAATCAAATCTAAAGGTCAGATAATCGGAGAGGGAATGGCATTTATAAGATTTTGTTTTAGTTTGGTACCCACTAAGGAAAAAATCCCTACAAAAAATCTCTCCTTGCACCGAATTTTCCTCTCGAAAGATTAGGCAGAACGGGAATTCCCGTTCTGCCTAAAGATAATATCATTTAAAATATTTTCTATAAAGTGCTGGAGGGCTTTTAGGCAGAGCGGGAAGACACCGAGTGACTATCACCACGATGATTAGCAATCCACAATTAGTCAGGGTACCAATTTTTATAAGTATCTACACTGAGAAAAATAAGCGGTAACCTAGTGGAGGTTAATGGAATTTGACTGCTAGAACCAGTTAATAATTTGCAACAACACTTCAGACGGTGAGATAAAAAAAGGTTAATTTTGCGAGGTCACCGGTAATCAATCGAATATGGTTGCTGGGAAATGAGTGGAAACAATACAGTGTTTGGTTGTTATTAACCTATAAAGTAGATTAGAGGAAGGTAACCAATCAAAGAAGGTTAATTCAATTTAAAACACTCTGTTGTTATCAATGGATTTTCACACAAGGTAAATTTAATCCTCCAGAACTTGTTTACTGGTAACACTGCATTACTAGAAGCACAAACAGCAACGTCGCCATTTGCAATTTTTTGAACGAAAAGTCAATTGTGAATACGTCCGAAGGAATAGGAAACAGTTATTAAAATATGGATTCTACATGAATTAATAGAGAAATGTGAAGGAAAGTTTATTTACGGAAGTTTATGCATTTCCTAATATTTAAATGAATATATTCTTATAAGTCATGTCTGTAGTACAAATAATGACACGAAATGGTAGCACTGCTAATCATAGAATTGCCGTCAAAACATTCATACACTCATACTAATAATTTCGTGGCGGATTATAGGAAATATAATACGTTGTACGTTCTTCATGGTAAAATATTAACTATGCCGAGTAAAGCTTTGCTTATAGTAAACAGTATGCACACATAAATTCTCACTGTAAGTTGTTATATATTCCAGATAGAGGTACGTGTGTGTCTGTTATTACCGTGCTAACTGGAACAAATATCGAAAGATTTAATTACTACCTTATCTATTGTGCCTACTCCAGTACATCACTCTGACCTACATATAACGCTTGATACGCTCACTACTGCTATACAACATAGTAGCCTTCAGTATATACCCACGCTTAAATCTAAATATACTCGACCCGCACTTCCTCCTCAATATCGCACACTAGTTGTTCTTCCACGGCAGGCATACATGAATATCTTCGCACACGTGATCCTGGGCTTTTACAACTACAGCGCCAATATTTACGCCAAGTTCACCATTATATAATTGCCTATAAAAGACGTAAGTGGATATAAACAGTTAACCATTTTGATCAGGAATATAATCCTACCAAATTCTAGAATGCCTTTCACCGGTTCTGTTGAACACGCTCGTCTCTTTCTTACCCGCTCATTGTCAATCAGACCTCGCTACAAACTGACACAGAGAAGGCTAATGTGTTTGCTCAATCACTTCAAAGCATTTTTATGCCACTAGTCTTTCCTACACTCCTAAACGTTTACACAATAGAATCAGCAATGTAACAGATCCACCTCAAACACAACTTCATATTAGTGCTAGTCATGACTTGAATCATCCTCTTACTCATCCAATTACACCTTTGGAGATCACCGCAGTCTTAGCTAATAGGAGAATACAGATCCTGCTTTTGATGGTATAACTTAACGACATATTAAGTCGGCGGAAAGTAGGAGCACTGGTGGTTCTGCTTCTACTCTCCGCTATTTATAATCTTTTACTTCGAACTAGTGATTATCCGGCTTCTTGGAAAACTTCAAAAGTTTTAATGTTTTTGAAACCGCATAAGGATAACACCAAGGCAAAGTCTTACCGACCGATACAACTTACGTCTACACTGGGAAAGATTCTTGAACGCATCTTAGTTCGTCGCCTACATACTCACTTCTTCCATAATCACATTCCTCTACACCAAACTGGTTTTCGCCCTAACTACAGTCTCAATAATAATCTACTCAAACTTACCACTATTCTTACCAACCACTTAAATAGCACCCAACCTTCCTGTCTATTATTATTTGACTTGGAAAAGGCTTCTGATTCAGTTCGGCACGATGGATTAATTTACAAACTTCACCTTCTACGACTACCATTCGCATATACCAGACTGATTTATCACTACCTTACCAAACGCATAGCATATGTCTGCATTAATTCATCTTTATCTTTTTCTATAGGTATTTTCGCACTTACTGGTGTACCCCAAGGGTCAGCGCTATTGCCACTCCTATATATATTATATGTTCAAGATTTGCCTGTTCCTCCTGACCCTATCCACACACTTACTTTTGCAGATGATACTGCTTACCTCGCCTGTGGAAAATCTATTCAGCATATCAATACTGTACTTCAAGAGGCAATAAATAAGTTCTCTGACTGGTGTAATACTTGGCGACTCCGAATCAATTCCACTAAAACACAGGCACTTCTCATCATACCATCAAGACGTACCAGGGTGCGACGCAGTAGATCTATTTTACATCTTACTATAGCAGGCACACGCATTTCCGTCACAACACAGCGAGAAATTTGGGTGTTATCTTTGATGAACATCTTTCATGGAGTGGACACCTTTAGCATCTCATAACTCTGGCGCAAAATAAACTAAATCTTCTGAAGAGATTAGTCGGCTCTTCATGGGGCCTTCATCAAGAGACTGTGTTAAACACTTACAGTCTTCTTATGAGCATCTATACTCCATGGACACATCGCATGGCTTAATGCCAGTAACAAATTCTACACCCGCCTTCAGACAATTGAAAGACATGCATTACGCCTGGCATATTGCATCAAACTGCTTAGTTCTACCCGGCTACTCTATGATCGTATTCCATTTCCACATCTCCTTCTTCATTTAGAAAAACTGCGATACATCACTACTCGTTGCAGGCAAGGCCATCCCATCCTTCGCAGTAGTATACGTATAGATGCTGAACAAGACGTTCCACCCCGTCTACAACCTACGCCCTTTCAGCACTTAATTACAATGTATGTTCTTACACATCCTGACGAACATATAGACGACTTTCTATTAGCATCAACCACCAGATTTATCACCAACATCTATCCATCTTTTGCACCTTAATTTGCACTAACAAGGGCATCATATTGTCTCTCATTATGTGTCGAGTCGCCCCGGCATAAGAAGATAACTCTTCATCTGTCCAACTAACCAATATCACTGTATTGTAGCGTCTGATTTGCACTGCATCTTTCATCCCATCATACATACATCATGACAATTAATGGACATATGATGAATGACGATTATTAATCAATTGATGAATAAAGATCCCCATATAATGGATAAATAAAGATATCAAATAAATTAAATAAATCCTCTTTTTCCTTCCACTTTATCCTTCATTCCCCTATATACTTAACTTCACTCCGAAGGGAAGGTATTCCCTTCTACGGGTTTTACATAAAAAAAGTACAACATTGAGACAATTGATTTACATTACAGCACTTATACCCGAAGAAGGGCACAGCCCTTTAAAAGGGACGACGGACAAAAATACATACAATTAAATGATAACCATAAGGAGTTGTCATTTCTTTTCTTATTGCATTTTTCGATGTGTATTCACAACCGCCAAAGTTGTGTTTGAAGGAGCGATTCTAATTATTTTAATCAATTGAATATGTTATATTAACCAGAATACTCGATTACTATAGTTGACGCACCCTGTTTCATTAACCGAGTAGTTGGTTGTTCCAACATGCTAACTGGGTGACGGGTTACAAGCTAGGATCGGTAGTGGTAACTACGTGATCAATTAGCGTACCCCTGTGTGTGTAGTGTGTACTGTAACCTAACAATATTAACCTGTAACGCAAGGTTGAAATCACCTTCTCTCGTTAACCTTTTTGGTTTGGTTGCTGGGACACATGGCTTTGTTGTCCCTATATTGACAAACTAACTTGGTTACTGTCCACTTTTTTCTTGTTTACTAGTAACTTTTTTTTTTTTTGCGTGTAGCTGTCACGGTTCGCACACGTCCCTTCTTAGTGGAAAATTAAATAGTAGCAGAGGAGTTAGTTTAGTTTTCCTATCTCTAATAGGAAGGGAAAAGTAGACATGTAAATGGGTGGACAAAATAATGTCAACGTCCATGAAAATCAACCATCGAGTAATTATAATTATTTTAGGTCACTGGATAGGTTTGCGATCGTCTCTTTTACCAACTTCTGTGTCTATCTTGATTTTTTATCAATCGTTACATGTTATCAGTTCACCCATGAGTGATGGAATTGTGCTGATATATCAACGCAATCGTTTACAAAAATCATTTATATAAAACAGTTTCTTGAAACTTGTTACCGTTTTCGTTCTATGACGACAAACGTTGAAACCGGTATTGAAACCGGAAGTAATTAATAGTAAATTTGATCCGATTCTGGTTTTGGTAGAGTGTTGTGGATAGTTGTGTTATGTTGACTTGAGACGCTGAATAGTTTGCGAAAAAACCGCATCTTGCTAACTGTTAACGTTTGCGTTCTCCGGCGATAAACGTTGAAATTGAAAATGACTAATTTTAACTACTTCCATTTTGAATAGAAACTATTCTTGGGATGCTGAATCAATTGCAGAAAATTTCATCTTGATAGCATTTACCATTGTTGCTCTACAGAAATCAGTATTGAAACTGGAAGTAATAGTAAATTCGAACTACACCTGGTTTCCGTAGTTGAGACGCTGAGACTCTTGTTGTCTTAAGACGCTCAATCGTTTTAAGGGTAACGCTTCTTGCTATATCTTACCATTTTTGTTCTATGGCGATGAACGTTGAAACTGGAAATGCATAATTTTAACCACTTCCAGTTTGAATATGGAGTTTACGGAGCACATGAAACTTATTTCTGGGACGCTAAATTGATTGCAAAAAATCACATCTTGATATCATTTACCGTTTTTGCTCTACAGAAATCAGTATTGAAACCGGAAGTAATAGTAAATTTGAACTACTTCCGATTTCGGTAAAGTGTTGTGGATAGTTATGATATGTTGTCTTGAGGTATTTAATCGTTTTTTAAAAAAATAGCTTCTTGGTATTGTTTTCGTTCTATAGTGATAAACGCTGAAATCGGAAATGACTAATTGGAACCATTTTCAAATTTGAAAATACATGACAGTTGAAAAGAAAAATACTTTATTTGGTCGTGAACAGGCAAGCCCCGTAACTACGTCTATGATGTAACGCACTATCTAATCAAGTGAGTTAGTTCTCCTAAACACAGTTGTTATATCTGATAAAATAACATAATAATTTGAGACATCCAAGGTATATCAGACCTTTTCTTCCCTCTATAATCAGTTTTAAAATAGTTTTTAATTCACGATTTTTCGAAGCAAATTAGTTTTGTGTTAAATTTAAGCATCCTTAGAATGAAAATATTTCAGTTTGAGTATGTAATAATGCCTTCCTCCCATTTGCAATTTCATTTTAATAACGAGGAAATATTTGCCGATAATAATACGTACATTTTTCTTGTAGAATGTGGTTACATTTTTAAAAAATTCTGTGAACGTTGTTCTAATGAATTTATGTATGATAATAGTAAATTCAATTTTATTACAATGAACAAATCTCTACAAATTGACACATTTTATATTCACTTAACTTAGTACGGTAGATATTGCTTATAAATTACATTGTACAAATGAATAGCATTACATAATAATATATTTTTTCAGTAACATTATTTTGCTGTTTTTCCTACAGATATTTCACATATTACTAGTAAATTTGTAACATCGGGATGTACTAAACTCTATGTGCCTGCGAATCCAATCTCTGAAATATGACATCTTGTAGTTTAGGCGGGAGGAACACATGTCTTCATATTTCGGCACCCCCAAGACGAAAGGCAAACAACTGTTCTTTCAACAATTAATGGTCCTCCGGAATCAAACTGCGAAATAAAAGTAAGGAAGTTAGAAGATCTTAACTATACTGTACTCGTCTCAAAGGTTTTATTTTGTTTTCTGAATTTTTATCTGATATAATAACTCCATCTATGAATCAATAAATACAATTATTCTCCAAATAATCAATTAAAATGTTCTTATATTAGCTGTAATATTTTCCATTGTACAATCTTTGCTTTAGTAGACTTAAATCCGATTTAAACTACTTGCTAAGCAAAACAATACGGTTATTGTAAAAATTAATTATATTATTATTATTATTATTATTATTATTATTATTATTATTATTATTATTATTATTATTATTATTATTATTATTATTATTATCATTATTATTATTTTACAAAAAACGCATTGTTTTGCTCAGCGAGTAACTTAAATCTTGTTTAAGTCTTATATTAGGCATAACACATAGTAAAGGAGGGAAAGTATCAGGCCATGTGTTAATTTAGTTTCTTTTCAGATTCACAAAATAGATCGTTTCAGATTCACAATGTTATGTTTTTGTGTATGTACACTCATGTCCAAAATGATTATCGCATATCTATAACTGTCTTCGTGTAAGAATATAATTTGATAATGATTTTTCAGGGTACCTTTAATACTCATACTATGTGTATAATCAGGAAATGTATATTTGTGGTAAATTTCATAGAAAAAGAAATATAAATACGAAAATTAGAATGAGTAAAACAAAATGTTGCTAAATGGAGAAGAAAGTTTTATTGTTTTTATTTACTGCTTTTTTGACATGAAATTTGTCACATACATGTCTTTGCCGATTATACACATACTAACATTATAAGAAATACCGGGTAAATTCATTATCAAATTATATTCCTATAACAACATATTTATAGACATGTGACAATAATTTTGAACATGAGTGTACGTCATGAGATGCAAGCTGCAATCTTCTTCATCCCGTCTCTTGAAATTTTTCAACCATTATTTATGTTATCTATTCGTTGGTGATTTCCGTGGCATTGTAATGATGTTTCATTATGTTTGATTATACAAACCTTTAAATGAGGTAAATTATTAATGTTCGCCTAGTTACTCATCTGTGACAACATTGCCAATGTCCATGTGGTATTGCGAACAGGGCCACCGTATATGCAAGACGTGCATTTACACGGAATGCTGATTTCACGGGTGACAAAAAAATCATAAAATACAAGCTTGAAACATGTGAAAAGTATAATACTTAAAATAGATATCTCTTGTTGATACCTGACTTCATGGTGATGATAGTTAAATTTCCTCATCTGACCCTTCTCTTTACATATTACGTTCATGAAACGCGTTCACATTGAGTTAATTTATGCCCGCGTGGACAGTGTTGATACCATATAAAGAGACGCCACAAGCAGGTCAGTTGTAGATTTCAGTATGCATTTCCAATTCTATTGTTAACGTGAGCTTAATTAAAGCTTTAAAAAGCCAATTATAATTCAGTTTGTTTATTAACGTAACATATTCTTTAAGTTCGCAATATTATATATTTCCAATTATAGAATAATTGAATAAATTTTAATTTTAATGTGATGTAATAATGATTTTGTCTTTACGCACTGCCGTCTATTTAAAAGTGACATAATATTTAGTTTGTGTTGGAGGGAATCCGATCGAGTTAATCTTGCTGTAGCGTCCAGTGAAATATTCATGTGATGTGTCCCCTTGTTATACACATTAAAATGGCGCAGTGACTGCTTATTCATAGATTTGGTGAGAAACTAAATATTACTCCTCGCACTACAAACGGGGGACAGGGGACTTTCTGCCTACCACAGTATGTTTTTTTTTTCTTTTTTTTTTGTAATTACTCTTCTAATCTTTTCTTTAAAATTGTAGAAAAATATGTTATTGTTCGACATGTTTAGCTAAAGCGTATACCTTATGGTGAACCAAATTGAACTTTAGTGTGTCTCACAAATTTGCAATTTTATTCAACCGTTGGTAGGAGATGTGGCTAACATTTAGAAGTGTCATTTCTAGATGACATTATAATATGTAGCTATATCCCAACTTTTCTGAATTTGGCTGTTAACTTAACAGGTGGGTACAAATTACCCTCCTCCCCCCCCCCACAATGATAGTCCGCAGTACAAAAAATACCTAGGTAGTGCGAAAGTTAAATTCAAATATATCAACCT